>NW_027514882.1:1018500-1358000 GCF_048772815.1 Callospermophilus lateralis
TCACACTGCTAGGAAGTGGTGGTATCAAGATTAGATAGAGGTCAATCGACCCCAGTGCCCATGTTCATAAGTGCAGTGATTCTCTCTACCTGGGCTGTGAGCTTTAAAAACTACTCATTCCAGGCCCCACATCAAACCCAAACAATTTGAATATTTTGGAATAAAGTCAGAGCACAAGTTAGTGTTTTTAAGTCCTGCTAATATGCAACACAGTTATTTAAAACCACAGTTATTTCATGCACTCATAGATGTTGGGATGGGATCTGGTATGTTTAAAACAACCAGCCCAAGTGATTCTAATACAGGGGACCACAGTAACATAGGGCAATGGTTCTTAAATTTTAGCATACATCAACATCATCTGGGTGTATGAGGCTGAAGAATCTGCTTTAATATATATATATATATATATATATATATATATATATATATATATATATATATATGATTATTAATTTTATATATATATGATTATTAATTATATATATATGATTATTAATTTTATATATATAGATATAGATATAGATATAGATATAGCTGTAGAGGGACACAATAGTTTTATTTTATTTATTTTTTTACATGGCGCTGATAATCAAACCCAGTGCCTCACACATGCCAGGCAAGTGCTCTACCACTGAGCTTTACAACCCCAGCCCCAGAATCTGCTTTTTTTCCCCCCTAACAAGTTCCCAGGTGATGCTGCTGATACTGGTCCAGGGAGAACACAGTCAGATAATTACTTCGATTTTTTTTTACATCATAGAGGGAAAATATAGGTTGATAGTCACTTGAGTACCTATATTTATATATTTGTAGGAATTTGTTAATTTTTTTGATAAAATTTGTAAGTTTCTACAGTGTATTTACCATTGTTCTAAACTCTGGGATATAAATATTTCCTGCTCTCAAGGAGCTTATCACCTGGAATCACAGTTATATGCTATGACTAAAGACCATAGGGTACATGAGAATCCAAAGAAGGGAGTGCTCAACTTTGCATGACTTAAAATCTTCTTTCAAAGTGGCAATTTAAGTTGAACCTTGAAAGTTACATAGAAGCTGCCTGGATTGTCAGGGTGGGAAAGGGCATTCCAGAGTGCCTTGGAAATGACAAGCTATAATAAGTTTGGTACATGTGGTTCATGGTAGGATGGGTGAGCGCTGTGAGCCAATCATCAGCCGGCAGTCTGGAAGTTTGCTGGGGCCCCTTCAGCTGTGGCTCTCAACATCTCCGCTGATGATTGGCTCACAGCGGGTGAGGGTTTAAAGCTGGGCATACAAGTTACCAGGGAGAATGGATAAAAGAGTTCAGATTTTACCCAGCAGATAATGGATAGTCCTTGTATGGTTTTAAAGTGGGAAGTAACACACTTAGATTTTCATTTTAGAATACCCACTAAAGTAGTGGTGTGGAAAACAAAGAAATGGGGACAAGATCTGAGTCAGGAAACAAGTTAGGAGAGATTCCAGTTAGGAGAAGATCAAGGTGTAAACTAAGTCAGTGCAGTGGTTCTGAAGGAAAAAGGGTGAACATCCTGAGTTTCATGTGGGTAAAATCAACAATAAATATGATATAAGGCTTAGAATGACTCCTAAGTTTCTGGGTTGGGTGACCAGTGGACCATGCAGTCTTCATACAGATAGAAAAGACAAAAAGATATGTGTAATAAGAATTGTAATGCATTCCACTGTCATATATAAATTAAAAAAAAGATAGGAAGAAGAGAGAGTTTGGGAAGAAATAAAGATTTAACATTAAAGAGGTAATTTGTATCAGACATTACTATGTTAAATGTCTTACATGCATTCTTTTTTTAATATTTATTTTTTAGTTTTAGGTGGACACAATATCTTTATTTTATTTTTATGTGGTGCTGAGAATCGAACCCAGTGCCTCACACATGCTAGGCTAGCATGCTACCACTTGAGCCACATCCCCAGGCCCATTCTCGTTTAATCTACAAAAAACCTTATGCAGTAAATATAATTCTCATATTACTGATGAGGAAACCAAACTGAGAGAAATAAAGTAATTCAGACAGGTTACATGGAGAGTAAATGCGGTAGAGCTGAGATTCAAAGCTAGATTAATGTAGCTACATGCGGGGTCAGCAAACTTTTTCTATTAAGGGTCATACAGTAAATATTTCAGGCTTTGTAGACCATATGATCCCTGTTGTAGCTACTCTTGTCTGCCATTATTGTAAGAAACCTGTAGCCAAACCTAAAAATAACATAATCAAATAAATGGGTCCATGTTAGAATAAAATTTCTAATGAACAACATAATTTGAATTTCATATAACTTTCAGTTCTCATGAAATATCATTCTTTTCTTGTTTTTTCTAACTGTTTAAAAATGTAAAATTTGAGGCTGGGATTTTGGCTCAGTGGTAGAGCACTTGTCTAGCATGTGTGAGGCACTGGTTCAATTCTCAGCACCACATATAAACAAATAAATAAATAAAGGTCCATTAATAACTAATAAAAATATTTTTAATGTAAAATTTATTTTTAATTTGCAGGCCATACCAAAACAAACAAACAAACAAAAAACAGGCATCAGGCCACATTTGATCTATCAGCCTTAGTTTGCTAACCTCTGAGCTATACAATACTATTTCTGAAAAAGACTGCTTTCCATTTTAGAATATCTATGAAATGTCCTGGTAGAGATATACTGTAAACATTGATCTGGAGTTAGAAAGGTAGATTTGGGCTAGAAACCCAAATTTGGGAAAAATTCACATAAAAATGGCTAAAAAAAAAAAGTTAAAAGATTAAATGAGGAGGAAGAAAATATATAGAGAAAAGAATAGAATGGAGCTATGAGTGACACCAAAATTAAGAAGATTGGAGAGATGGGAAAGTCATGGGGAGAGTAAGAAGAATCTAAGAAATAAGAGAAGAACTAGAAAAAAGTATGGTAATGGAAGCCAAAAAGAAAAGTCAAAAGGGAAGTAGGATTGGTCAGTAAAGGTAATTGAAACTGAGAGGTCAAGCAAGATCTGAAAAACATGAAGATTCCAAAGGATTTGGTTTGGTAATTCGGAGATCAATGGTTGCCTTTGTCATAGCTGTTTCAAAGAAAATTGTAGAATTAAAATTTCACTGCAGTGGGTTCTAAAGCAAGTGTAGGATGAGAAAGGGAGATAATAGGTTTAGTTCCATTTTTTGATAAGCTTGGCTATGAATAAAAAGATATAAATAAGGAGGTAGCTGGACAGGCATTTATCTACGGATATCAGAAAAGAGTACCTTGAAGTCTTTCCTCCTTGTTCATTTTCAAAACTATCTGTCTCTTCTGAGTCATGGGGGCTGATGAGATATTCAGACAACTGTATATATAGGTGTATAAAGCTATGCAGGGTCCCAGTGGAGTGACATGGTATTGGCCTTCCTTCCCTGTGAACTGGACTCAGGGGTGAATACCAGTGAACGTGGGGAACAACTTGGCATCCTGGAGATGACCACCCTCAACCTTGTGTATGGGTATGCTGGTCTTCCTGATATACAAGGCCAGAAGAAGGCAATGAAAGGGCTGTGTCTTCTATGACTTCCATAAAAGTATGAGCAAAGCAAAGAACAGAAGGTCTCTGGCAGGAGGGGCAGGCTGCTGGGCTTAGACCCTTTTTTTCATGCACTTCCTGTAGAATTCCTGTCATTTATGAACACGTCAGCAATCAGGCCTGTTGTGCTTTGGATCTGGAATGTCCCTCAAAGGCCCAGGTGTTGAAGGTTTGGTCCCCAAAGCAGCAGTGTTCAGAAGTGGGACTTTTGAGAATTGGATCACAAGGGCTCTAATCTCATTACTGCATTAATCCAAACTATTGGGAAGTGGCTAAAACTATCAGAGGTGGGTCCTGGGAACATGTTCTTGGAGACTATATCTTGTCTCCAGACCTCCTTCCTTTCTCTCTCTCTCTCTCTCTCTCTCTCTCTCTCTCTCTCTCTCACTCTCTCCCAACCCCCCACTCTCTCCCTCTCTTCTCCTGCTCAACTGCCATAAAGCAGGAAACTTTCCTTTACCACACCTTCCATCCATGATGCACTGCTTCACCAGAAACAATGGAGCCAGCTGACAATGGACTTAAACCTCTAAAATATGAACTGAAATAAATCTTTCCTCCTTTAAGTTGTTTTTCCCCATGTATTTTGTCACAGCAATAGAACACTGACTAACATAGAGCCTGACCCACAGAGTTATCTCTAGAGAAAAATAGCCCCTTATCTCAGGTGATCTAGCAGCCAGAGAGATGAAACAGGCAGAATGACTAGAATGCAAGACTAGTGTGATAGCAGTAACTGCTCCTAGAGGAGATTAAACACCTGAATAATTAACAACAAGGGCACTTAAGATGCCATAGTGCAGCACCTTCTGCCTGAGACCAGCTAAAAGGAGGTGAGAAGGAAGGTAGGATAATAAGGTTTTCTACGTGAGGTGGCAAGTTAAAGGAGTATATCCCAAAATGCATGCATACTGATACATCTGCAGAGAGGAGAAAGTGATTCAATGGGATGCATGGAGCGCTGCTGGATAAAATCACACAGTTGAAAGCTCTGACTTCTACAAACATATGTTCTCCAGCCTCACCAGTCTTCATCAGTGTGTGACTTTTACCAGCAGTACTGAGCAGCAAGGGAATAGAGAGAAGGTGAATGTATGTAGAGATTTGCAGTGAGAAAAGCTTGGAATTTGTGGTGAGAAATATTTTTTCAAATCCAGTGTCACAACTCATTAGTGGGTCTTAAAATCAATTTAGTTGGCCATGATCTGCACTTTAAAAAAAAAGTTAAATATAATGGAACAGAAAACAGTGTGAATCACATTTAATAACTGTTATGGTTTATATATGAGGTGTCAAAAAACTCATATATGTGAGACAATGCAATAAAATTTAGAGGTGAAATCATCTGGTTATGAGAGTCTTAACCTAATCAGTGTATTAATTCACTTGAATGGATAGTTGGAGCAATGAAGATGGCTGTCTATGCATTGAGACCTCTAAAACTGTGAGCCCCCAATAAACTTACTCTCCTTTAAAAATTTTCTTATCAGATCTTTTGGTCACAGCTATGAAATAACTGACTAAAACAATAATTTTGTCTCAAGTTATATGCATTCATGTTTGTATTGTATGTTGAGTTGTGACAGAAAAGATACTTTTATAACAGGATATGATCCAAACACCTGAAAATTACTGGCCAAGGCTATTCACAAAAGAAAGTTGGCAATTATTCTGGTTACCTCCAAGTTAGTTAGCTTTCTGTTGCTTTAATCAAATACCTGAAATAATTCACTTATGAGTGAATTATTTTGGCTCACAGTTTTGGAGATTCTAGTCCATAACTGGTTGGCCCCATTGCCTTGAGTAGTAAGGCAGCAGCACATCATGGAGGAACTGTGTGACAGAGAACAAAATCACTTATATCATCAGGCAGAAAGAAAGAAAGAGAGAGAGAGAGAGAGAGAGAGAGAGAGAGAGAGAGAGAGAGAGAGAAGGGAGGGAGGGAGGGAGGGAAAGAGAAGGGTCCCCATAATCCTGGATAAGAGCATACCTCCAGGGACCTACAGACCCCCCACTAGTCTCCACCTCTTAAGGTCTCACTACCTCCCAATAGCACCCCCCTGTGACCAAATCATTAACACATGGAACTTCAAGGAACACTTACCTAAAATAGAGCACCATGCTTTTATGAACTCCACTGAATACCATAGAATCTACCCATAATACCAGGTAGGAATAAAGCCTGTGACTTCTGAAGGGAAGACAAACCAGGTTGTCTCCTGGTAACTTTCCTTCCTAGGATTTAGTTATATAAGTTTGCATCCATTTCTGTGTAGAAAATAAGCATTCCAATATACTGGCACATCTAAGAAATTTAGCCAGTGTCACCAAGACCAACTGGCCTTCTTTCAAAAGTTTCCTCACTTAAAAAAATTTATTCATTAGTTTACCTCTATTAAGTAACTATATAGTGCTGCAGTTACAGCAAGTAACTTACAAACAGTGCCTCTGATTCTTAATGGCACTGTTCTAAGGTGATCTAAGCAGCTTCCAAACTGTTTTGTGTTTCAGTTTGCTGTTCTGTTTACCAGTAACATAATCATATTCACTTCACAGGAAAGATGCAAGACTTAATGTTTACAAAACACTTTGACATCCTTTAATGAAAAAATACTATATCTAAATGACATATAATTAGAGGCTGCTTTGTACCTATGATCATTGAGAGAGGAAAAAAAAGCATATAGAAGTGATAATTGTACCGTTATCATTGTTTCTTATTCAGTCATCAAATTCTTGACAAATATATATCACCATCCTACTGTTCTAGTTAAGAAAGCAAGTCTTTAATGTCTAAAAATAAAACACATGAAATTACCACATTACCTTCTGCTTCCAAAGCAAAGGACACATTTTCTCTTCTACCAAACCAGAAAATCTGGGACTCAGTCCAACTTACTTAAACACAGCAAGAGAAAAAAAATAGACCTGAAGAGGTAAATGAATGACTTGCCCAAGGTCAATCTAAATTTGGATCCAGAAAACTTTTATTCCAATCCTAGGCCTCTAATTTTTCATTTTTAAAATAATAAAAATTGATAAATCAAGTGACACAATAGATTTTTAAGAGGCAGAGGGGTTTGGAGTGGAGTTTGAAATATCGGACTCTTCAAGTAGAAGTTATTCTCTATGCCAATCAGATAACAGATTCTTAAAATATCTTAATTAAATGGCTATGGGGATTAAGAGTTATTAAACGAGTGGTAGAGTGTTTGCCTAGCATGCATGAGGCCTTGGATTCCATCCCCAGCAAAAAGAAAAAAAGAAAAAAGGTGGCTATGGGCCAATGACTTCTCTTCCAAAATATTTCAGTTTTGCAAGTAATGTCCTTTCCATATCTGGGAAAGGGCATTTCCAAATACATAGCAGATTTCTCATATTTTCTCTGGAAGCCTTCCCTAAGCTGTTTCATAATAGATGTCTTGCTACTAAAGCCTATGATGGTCCCACAAAGCAAAACTCTCACAGCACATTCACCTTCTTGGCCACAGAGACACGTGAACCAAGATCTGGAACCAAGGAATCATCTTGAAAACCTCCACATTTTTACATTAAAATGCCCAACTTTTGTGCTTTTTCATCAAAAAAGAGCTTTGTGGAAAATACTTAAGAGAAGTAGATTTTTGCCGCAGTCTGGCTGGGTTCAAATTGGGAGCCACTTGAAGATTCAAGCAGGAAGAACCTTTATTTTTAGAACCCACACCAGCATTCTGCCCACGCTAACTCTCCAGGAACTCCCCTAGAGCTCCATCGGAACTTAATATTTGCATCACATGAGTTGATGAATATGCTAATTGCTTGATGAATATGCTAATTGCTTGAATATGCTAATTGCAATTATACATGTATTGAGATGCCACAGTGTACCCCATAAATATATACAATTATTATGTGTCAACATTTTTAAATTTTACAAAGAGCTTGTGAGAGGTAAAGTTATTTTTTAATCTCATTTGCTTATCAAAAAATGTAGAGACTGGGGATGTAACTCAGGAGTCAAATGTTTGTCTAGCATGTGCAAAGCTCCAGATTTGATCCCTAGCATACACACCCGTACACATGTGCACACATACCCATGCACATGTGCACGCGCACACACACACACACACATACACAGAGACAGAAAAGAAAGGAAGGAAGAAAGAAATGTGGTTTTGCTCTGAAACTATCATGATTTATATACAATAACTACTTAAGTACTGAAAACCATTTTCCTTCAAGATAAATGTCCTGTCCATCCTTACAATAGCACATTTTATAATTCCTATAAGAACACCCTTGAAAAAGTGAATTAAATTTCATTTTAATAGCTTTTAGACTGCAATGTATAAAACTTAAAGGGCCTAAATTTATTTACATATGTCAGTGTGGATAATGTCCTATTATTTAGTTATTTAGTTTTAAATGTATTAGAATCCACCTATTTTATTTTTTTCTAACAGGAAAGTACAATGATTTTTCTTTTGGTATTAGAGAGGGAGACTCTGAATGGAAAAGTTGCTCATTTTTAGAAAAGAAAAATTAAGATATTTCTCTCATGATAATATACAAAATCTGTTTTTACTTCAGTGAAATGAAAATAACATTAATTATAGACATATTTACAAACTTCATTGCTCTATACAGTTTTTTAAAGTCCTGATTAAATGTATAATAACTCTGTAATTTACAATTGGCTCTTTATTGCTTAATCCAGAGATTGGCAGTACCAACAAAAAAGCAGAATGACAGAAAGGGTACCACAACTTAATGACTTGGTGAGAATCACATGTGGAAAGAAACTCTCATAACAGAAACCAGGTTGGAAATGCTTGTGGCTCTTGGTGTTGCTCTTCCAGAAAAGTTTTCATTACATTAGTTAGTAGTATTTTTTAAAGGAGGGAAAAAAGAAGCAGAGAATAATCTTTCTTTGGGGGCAAGGACACGTAGGGTTAGGAGGAATCCAAGAAGATGGATAATAGATTACACAGATGTGCAGCTTTCCTCCTGGGAACTTCACCAACCTCTGCCTCTCCCTAGAGCCAACGTGGGTTCTATGCATCTATGATAGATTCAAACTCCAGACCAAACCTACCAGCTTTATGACTTTGTCGTGCTACCTTTCCTCTCTCTGCCACAGTGTCCTTATTTGCAAAACAGGTTATTAGGACCTACTTCATAATGTTGATGATTACATAGGTGATATATGAAAAGCACTTAGAACACTGCAGAGCATGCAGCAAAAGTGTCTGCCTATTAGCTATTTGTATTATTATTAACATTTATATTTAAAATGCATTGATTTTAAACTAAGTCCAACTAAAGGGTCTTTCCAAATAAAAATCACTGCTTGCATGCCAAATAATTCTTTTTGCTATCATTTCTATGCAAATATGACATTGCTTCTCCTTTCCCATCACATCAGCTACACTTCCACCTCTTGGGGGAGGGGTCACTTACATAACATGGAAATTTAAGACACAGACATGAGTAGAATATAAGCCATCTGTGATAGCTACAAGATTGACAGTCATACAAAGTGCTGGGGATGGATAAAAGGGAGAACAATTTTGTCGAGTGAGGGAAATCAAGGAATACTTAAAGAAGGAGAAATATTCTATCTAAGTTTTGTGGTCTTCACACAGATGGTTTTAAAGGAAAAGTGATAGCAAAGAGTCTACTCCAGGATATGAGAACCAATAGCCTCATGTGAAAGAGACAAAGAAGGGAAATGAGAAGAGATGAGCCTAGAGAGTAGGCCCATATTATGGGGAAAAGAGCAAGTGGGATGAGGGGTGATGTCTAATTTCATATCTTAACTTGATTGGGTTAAGGGGTGTCCAGACATTTGGCTAAATGTGATTCTGGGTGTTTGTGAGGGTATTTCTGGATAATAGTAACATTTGATTTGGTAGATTGAATAAAGCAGATTGCCCTCCCTAAAGTGGATGGACCTCATCCAGTCTATTGAAGGCTCAAATAGAAAAAAAAATGACCCTCAAGTGAAGAATAGAGAATTCTTCCTGCCTAACTGCCTGTAGGCTGGGACATCATTTTTTTTGCCTATAAATTCAAACTGAAACACAGATTCTTCCCAGGTGTTGAGCATTCAGACTGGAACTACACCATCAGCTCTCTCGGTTCCCCAGCCTATGTCCCACTTGGGACTTCTCAGTGTCCCTAATAACATGAATCATTCCTTATAATAAATTTTTCATATACGTTCACCTTATTCTTCAGTTTCTCTGGACAACTTGACTAATATATGTGGGAACATATTCAAGCATCCCTATTCACAGCTCTCTCCCTCAATTGCCTTCTGAGGACATTCTGTGACATTAAATAGATTCTTAGATGTGTCGCTGGGGTCCATAAGTAACACTACAAATTTAAGAAAAAGAGAAGAGAGCCCAGCACAGTGGAACATGCCTGTAATCCCAGCAGCTCAGGAGGCTGAAGCAGAAGGATTTTGAGTTCAAATCCGGCCTCAGAAAAAGCTAGGCACTAAGCAACTCGGTGAGAAACCCCGTCTCTAAATAAAATACAAAATAGGGCTGGAGATGTGGCTCAGGGGTCAAATTCCCTTTATCCAAAATCTCCAGCACCCCCCCACCATACACACCAAAAAAGAGGAAGAAAAAGAGAAGAGGAAAGATTGATTTCCAAAATTGGTAGCAGTATCAAGCTTCTTTTAAAGGAAAGACTGGACTAAAAGGAACAGGACGAAAGAGAGGTGCACAGAGTTTGGAGTAGCAATTAGCAAAAAGAGATGAGGAAGTAAAGATAGCTTAATGTGTGACTGGAGAAAGAAAGCTGTGTAAAAAGGTTTGGAAGATGTTTTGCAGTGAACTGCAATTCTCCCATGCCCAGGGATCTCCTATGATACCAACACTGCTTTTTGAAGTCAGATTTGTATTTCTTGAGTCACCATGCTGATGGAGGCCTGAAGGGAGGGGCCCAATGGCCCCATTTTATTTGAGTTGTTCAAAATAAGCCTTTCAGAAAAGAGAAAACCACAAGAAACAAAGAAAATAAACTCCTCACTGGAACTCCTTTCAGGAAGAGCATTGTCAGCCAGGATGACATTCAGCTGCATAACAGAAACCCAATAAAAAATGGTATAGTTAAATATGAGATTCTGTTCTCTCTCATAACAATAAGTCCAGAGGCTGATAACTAGGGCAAGAGAAGCAGCAGCTCAAAGCACCCTCAAGGTTGCCCTGCCCTCCACCTGCTCTGCCATTCACCTCCATGGTTACAAGGCAGCTGCTGCCCCACAAATCACTGTATCTGCCCACACAGGAAGAAGGAGAAAGAGCAAAAGGAGCTAGGAGCGGTGGCACATGCCTGTAATCCCTGTGAGACCCTGTCTCTAAGTAAAACACAAAATAGGGCTGGGCATGTGGCTCAGTGTTGGAGTGCCCCTGAGTTCAATCCCCGGCATGCCCCGCCTCCAAGAAAAAGAAAACCTTAGGAAAAATAATATTTTTATCTGTTGCTAAGGAATGTTGGTGTCCCTCCAAGATTCATATGTTAAAATCCTAATACCCCCCAAGGTGATGATGTTAGGAGATGGAATCTCTGGGAGGTGATTAGGTGATTAGCCCTCGGGAATGAAATTAGTACCCTTATAAAAGAGGCTACCAAAAGATCTCCCTTCCACTTTCTGCCATATGAGACTATAGCAAAAAGATACCCATCTGTATTAGCTTTTCATGGCTGTGACCAAAATACCTGATAACAATAATTTAGAGAAGGATACATTTATCAGGGGCTAGGAAAGCTGTTCAGCTCATGGCAGCCTGACTGTAGAGAGACAGCCAAAAGCCAGGGACAATATATAGTCCCCAACACATGCCCCACCATGACATATTTTCTCCAGTCATTTGCCTACAATCACCACCCAATAATCCATTCAAATTATTAATCCATCAAATGAATTAATCCACTGATGATTTATAGTTCTCATCATTGCTAAAGGTCATACCTCTGAATTTTCCTGCACTGGAGATAATGCTTTTAAGACATGAACTTTTTAGAGGATATTTCTCAATCCAAACCATAACACCATCTAAGAAGTAGGTCCCCACCAGAAATAGAATCTATTGTTGCCTTGATCTTAGACTTCCTGGCCTTCAAGACTGTGAGACATTTCTGTTGCTTTCAGGTCATGAAGCCTGAGATATTTTGTTATAGCAACCCAATTGGACGAAGGCATCTGTTGTAAGGAAAAGAAAGTGAACAAATATTGAATAGTCAAGTGGAAGAATCTGCCACATCCAAAATATTTATTCGAATGTAATTTCATAGTTAGTCAATTCGGAGAGAGACTAAGAATTTGAGTGGATCCAAACAAGGGAAAGAAGTGTCAAACATGAGAAAGAGAATTCTCAATCACAGTGTTACCTTTCTGTCACTGTGACAAAATACCTGAGTTAATCAACTTAAAAGAAGGCAAGGTTTATTTTGGCTCATACTTTCAGAGGTTCCAATCCCCATGGTGGTTTGGCCCACACGCTTTGGGCATGTGGTGGCATAGTATATTATGGCAGAACAGCATGACAGGTATTACTTTTTGTACTCAGGAAAGTTAACAGAACTAAAAACATCTGTGCAGCTTTTCCACAGTTGCAATGTGCAATGTTAGGAGCTTTGTGTAGGGCTCAAGGAGGTCCATTGTTTAATGTTACTGTTAAGGGGGCAGGCTCAGGAGTCATAGAGATGGTGAAATATTGAGGTTGTCTAGCATGAGAATTCCTCTATCCTTGGAAGCTATGTGCCTGAGATCAAGGTCGAATCTGTGAAGACTCTTGCACAGAGTCTCCTCAGGCAGGGCTTTGCCCTTGCACAGAAACTTTCCCAGGCACTAGGCACACCACAGCCATGAGGTCATCAGAGAACCCCAATCTCAGTCTCTGCTTTCCACATATTATGATCTCCCACTTTAATTCTCTCTAAACCTTCAGTGATAGGGTATTTCCCCTCTCCCCACACCCTAAGTAAAAACTCACAAATGCTGATGTTCATAGATTTTTTTTCTAAATGAAAACCAGAGAAGTTTCAGAGTTCTGCATGGAATATAAAAAGCTTTTGTGGTTATGGGTGCCAGAAACAGAAAGAAGTAAGCCACCCAAAATGAAAAAATCCATGAAAGTGCTTTACTCAACTATACACATGAAGCATATATTTTTTTTTTCATCTATCAACCTTCAGAATTTTTAACATTATACCAGAAACTCACCAAAACTTCAATTCAAAATTTCAACCTATTGCCACAAGTCTGCATTTATTTTCATGGTTTTCTTCAACCCTGAGTCAATCAAGAAATACATTGTTGGCCACCAGCTAAATTCTGTGTGAGTGAGATGTGAAGTTTGAATGCAAACGCTTTTGTTTGCTTAGCTGTATTCTTCCCTGCTGGACATATAGGTGATACATTAACCCAAATAGCAATTTTCCTGTACTTTTATTCTACCGCTACATCAAATTACTACAAATTTCATTAATTAAAACAACATACATTTATTATCTTGCAGTTTCCACAGGTCAGGAGTCCTGGCACAGTCTGTCTGAATCCTCTGCTCAGGGTTCTACAGGGCAGCATTCTCATCTGGAGGCTCAACTGGGGAAAGAATCCACCTCCAAGCTTTTCAGGTTGTTAGTGAGATGTTAAGTTTGAATACAATCACTTTTGTTGTTCCCTGGGTTCTCTCCATCTGATAAGGTGACCATTTCATATATTTCATACATAATTTCCTTAGGATTGCTTATGATGAACTTGCCTTTTTGTGGGCAATTGGCTGGAGGACTCCCTCAGGATTTAGATGCTGCCTGGAGTTCTTTGCTATGTGAGCTTTCTTAATAGGGCAGTATGTTCATTTAGCAAGAGAGTCTCTAATCCCAGTCTGCTTAAATGTGTTTCCTACACAATGTAACATAACCACCCAAGTGATACCCCATCACCTTTACAACATGATATAACCTAATCCAACATGTTTTTATGTGTGTATTGGAAGCAGTCACAATTCTGCCCACACGCAAGGGGAAGGAATTACCCAGGGTGTGAACACTAGGAGACAGGAATCATTGGATGTCATCTTGGCATCTATCTGACACAATTCATATCATACATACAGATTGCCACCTACATGAAAACTCTTCTATAGCAAGGGCACAGATAAAAAGCCTCAAGCATATATATATATATATATATATATATATATATATATATATATATATATATATATATATACACCATACCCTTACTGTACATCACAGAGCTTAAGAGAACAATGTATGAAGTTAGACACCTGGTGTCTCAAACACCTATCTCTACATGACTATCTGACTACCTCAAAACTTAGTGGCTTAAAACAATCACCATTTTACCTTGCTCATAATCTATGAGTTAGTTTTTGGACAGGGCCCAGCAGGGATATCAGATCTTTATGATATCTGCTGGAGCTGAAATGCTGAAGATGGCATCTTTACTCACACATCTGGAGTTCAGTCAGGATGACTCCAACAGCTGGGAGCTGGCTGAAACAACCCACTGGGTCATACTTGTAGAGTCTTGGCTCTTGAGGGAAGTCCTCAATATCTACAATATCAGGACCTCTCTCTCTCTCTGTGACTTCTTCACATGATCTCTCCCTGGGTTCTCTCGATCGGGGAAGGTGACCATTTCATATAGTGTTTGGACTCTTAGAAGCAGGAAATAGAAATAGTCTGTTTCCTTAAGGTCGGGCTTAGGAGTTCCATAAAGGCAGTTCTGCCACATGCTACTAGTTAAAGCCAGTCTTCATGCCTCCAGTGCCTATTTCCTGTCTTCTAACAATGTCTTGGGTCCTCCAAACCAATGTTAAACACAAGTGGTGATAATGTGCCAGTTCTGATTTTAAAGACACCAGTTCTAATGTTTCCCCATTTAAGATGTTTGTTTTTTGATGTTTTTATCAGAATAAAAAAGCTCCCTTCCATCTCTATTTTCTAAATGTTTGTTTTTAATTATAAATGCTTTTGCTGTAAAGTTTGAGATTATTACATTAATTTTTCTCTTTTAATTTATAATTATGAATTATTTTTTTGAGTTTTCCAATATTAAATCATCCTTGCATATCTGGGATAAATCTAACTGGATTGCTATGTATTGTCTTATTATACAACATTGAATCCCATTTGCTATTTTTAAAGATTATCATATTTATATTCACTAATGAAATTGGCCTATAACTTTTCATTCTCATAATGTATTACTCCTAGGTTTGTTTTGAACATTGGGCAGCATTCTCTCTTTATTACAATAATTATCACACTTTTTCTGTTCTTTAAAATTTTTCTTAGAACTTTTCTACAAAGCCAACAATGTTTTCTCTGTGGGAAAATTTTTTTAATTCACAAAAATTATACATTTCTATTATACTGTACAATATATGTACAATATATGCATACATTGTAGAATGGCTAAATCAAGCTAATATTTGTGCTATTTGTTACACAATTCATATGTTGAAATTTAAACCTAAGGTAGTGGTATTAAGAAGTGGTGTGTTCGCCAGCTTTCTGTTGCTATAAAAAAACAGCTGAGATGATCAGCTTATAAACAGAAAAGATTCATTTTAGTTCACAGTTTGGGAGGTTTCAGTCCATTATGGGTTTGCTTCATTACTTTTGTGTCTGTGGTGAGGCAGCACATCATGACAGTGGAGGGTGTGGTAGAGCAAACACCTGATGGTTGGGAAGCAAAAAAGAGAGAGAGGAAGAGACCAAGGCCCATAGCCTCCTTTAAAGGGCATGCCTCCAATAGGCAGAAAAACTCCCTTTAGGCCCCATTTCTATTGCCTCCCACTGCAAACCAGCTCTTGCTTAACACTTGTGAGGACATTTCAGACCAAATTATAACAAGTGGAACTTTAGGGGAAGTGATTAAGTCATGAAGAATCCATCCTTATGAATGAGATTAATGTCCTTATAAAAGAGGTTCCAGGGAGCTGCCTGGCCCTTCTATCTCTTGGCATGTGAGAACAGTGATTTCACCTTTTGCTTTTTCTACTATGTAAGGACACAGCAACAAGGCACCATCTTGGGAACAGAAAGAAAACCTCATCAGACACTTGATTTGTTGGCAGCTTGATCTTGGACTTCTCAACCTCCAGAACTGTGAGAAATAAAGTTTTGTTGTTTATAAATTACTCAATCTATGAGATAGTATCAAGAATGGACTATACCCTCTAACCTATTGAACTTTGTAGTGAGAACACAAAACGTACTCTTTGTATAGTGAGAACACAAAGACGTTTCCAAGTTTATAATAAATTGCTATGTGTAGTCATCATGTTGTACAACAGAGTTCTTGAACGTATTCCTCTGATGTAACTGACGTTTTATATCCCTGCCTTACCCCAGCACCAATCTACTCTCTTTTTCTATGAGTTTGACTTTTTTAGATTCCACATATAAGTGAGATCAGTTATCTCTGATATACTGTTCCTGGCTTATTTCACTTAACATGTCTTTCAGGCTTATTCATGTTGTCACAAATTACTTTCTTCTTTTTTAAGGCTGAATGATATTCCTTTGTGTATGTGTGTGTTTGTGTGTGAGAGTGAGAGAATATGTGTGCTGCTACACATATCACATTTTCTTTATCCATTCATCCCTTGATGAAAATATAGGTTGATTTCTTACCTAGGCTATTGTGAATAAGGCTACGGTGAACATGGGAGTGTACAAATCTCTTTCACATGCTGATTTCCTTTTCTTCACAGTAGTGGGATTACTAGATCATCTAGCAGTTCTATTCTTAATTTTTTTTAGGAGCCTCCATGCTGTTTGTATACTGGCTATACTGATTTATACCCCCACCAACAATGTATAATGGTTACCTTATCTTCATATCCTCATCAATAGGTATCTTTCATCCTTTTGATAATAGAATAGAAAGCATAAAATGATAGTGTGATTTTAACTTGTATTTCCATGATTCTTAGGAATGTTGACCCTTTTTCCTTATACCTTTTGGTTATTTCTGTCTTTTGAAAAGTTTCTGTTCAGGACTTTTATTAACTTCAAAAAATTTATTTAAGTTTTCTCCTTTCTTAGTTATTGATAGACCTTTATTTTATTTCTATGTGGTGCTGAGAATCAAACCCAGTGCCTCACACATGCTAGGCAAGTGTTCTACCACTGTGCTGTGCTGTAGCTCAGCCCCTTTTTGTTGATTTTTAAATATCAGGTTACTTGTTTCTATGGGAAGATTTTATACATTGTTTCAATTATATTAATTATGGCAATAGTTTAAGACTCTTTGAGTTAACTCTTCTAATTATATTTTTCTGAAGTTTTGTTCTTTTCAACATTTACAAAATCATAGGCATTGAGTATTTGATAGGGTTCTCTTAAGAGTGCTTGTTTCTTTCTTCTGTCTTTCCTCTTCTCTATTGTCCCACTCTTTTCTTGGCACTGACATTTTGGTGATTGAACCCAGGGGTGCTTTACTACTGAACTATGTTCCCAATTCAGTTTATTTTTATTTTGAGACAGAGTCACACTAAATTACACACTGGTTTCAAACGTGCATTCCTCCTGCCTCAGCCACCTGAGTCGCTGGGATTATAAGTCTTATGTTTTAATCTGTTCTTTGTCTTGGTTAAATTCCCCTTTTATTCAGAGAATTAGTTGTATCTTCTTCATTCTCTTGATAAATCTTGTCAGTGGTTTATTTATATTGTTAGTTGTTTTGAAAAACAACTTTTGTCTTTGTTGGTCTCTATAGAATCTTTGTTTTCTATTTCAATTTTAGTCATCTTTCCTTATATTTTCTTTTGATGTATTGTTCCATTCTTTTGTCAATACCTTAAAATGAGTATTTACCTCATTAATTTTCAAGACTTTGTTAAATTTCCTAAAAGCATTTTTTTTTTTTTTTGCATTTCACGGATTTTTCTGAGGCACCAGTTCTAGGAAGTTTTTGTTATTTGTATTTTTTTTAAATTATGAATTATTTTGGTTATAAAATGTTTTTAAAAAGTGTTTTATAGATTTTGAAGTATGCAGAGGGTTAAATTTTTTGTTTCTGTAACCAGCTTCTAACCTACTTGCATTAAGGTCAGACATAATGTTGCATATGATAATTTGTATTTGAAATTTGTTGGGGCTTTCTTTATCTTTTTGTACTGGGGATTGAACTCAGGGGCACTCAACCACTGAGCCACCTCTCCTAGCCTATTTTGTGTGTGTGTGTGTGTGTGTGTGTGGTGCTCGGGATCAAACTCAGGGCCTTATTCATTCAAGGCAAGTGCTCTACCAATTAAGCTGTATCCCCAGCCCCTATTGGGGCTTTCTTAATGGCCTAGTGCATGAATAACTTTTGAAGATATTGGACTAGAGATGTAACATCAGTGGTATAGTCTTGCTAGCATGTTGTGGCTCAGATGTAGAGCTCTTGCTTAACACATGCGAGGCACTGGGTTTGATCCCCAGCACCACAGAAAGAAACCTAAAAAATAAAATAAAGGTATATATATTTAAAAAGGGGGGATGTAGCTCAGTGGTAAAGCATCTCTGGGTTCAATCCCCAGGATGGAAAAAAAAAAAAAACTACTACATTTTTGTCCCATGCCTTTGTGATTTAACATATGTTTTTAATAGTGAATGTATTTAGAATTTCTTTTGGTGTAAAGTATAAATTCATATCGAAATTTAATTTTTACAAATAACCAGCCAATTGTCTTAAAGAAATTCTCTCATTAGTTTATCAAATAAGCAATTTTTTATCCTGTTCCAAAACTCCTTTTTTCATATACTACCTACATAGTTAGGCCAAATTCTCCTGCTCCACTGATCAGTTTCTTCACTAAATAACAGAGTGTTATATTATTTCTTAAATACCTGTTAGGGCTAGTTTCTTTCCTCTATCACCTATTATTCTTGATTTTTTAAGTACATAATTTAGCTAGTAACTTTTGTATTTTAATTAGTAACTTATTAAACATCATAGTGTAAGTAATTCTTCTAGTGTCTGTCTCTCTTTATTAGACTATAAGCTCCATGATGTCAAGAACTGAGCCTATTCTGTTCACCATTTCCAGAACCCAGCACAAAGTGCACAGCAAGTACTTAAGAAATATTTGAATGGGGCTGGGGTTGTGTCTCAGTGGTAGAGTGCTAACCTAGCACGAATGAGGCACTGGGTTCGATCCTCAGCACCATATAAAAATAAAATAAAGATATTATACCCACTACCTACAACCAAAAAGTGAATATTAAAAAAGAGAAATATTTCAATGAATTAAATAATTGAAGCCAAAATCACAGTGTCCTGTTTTGTAACTATCTGATCATCTGATGAATCCAAAGGAAAAATTTATTCACAATTAAACTTTTCTGTTTATTCTTATTTCCTCATGCTCACACATGTTGATTCCCAGGGTATTCCTTTCAATAAACTCCCTGTATACAAATTTTCATCTCAGAGTCTGTTTCCCAGGCATCCTAACCTAAGACATGCAGAGAGAGATGACTTGCGCATCCTCAGGAAATAGCCCATGAACCTTATTTTACCCAACAGATATTTAATAAATATTAGGCATCAGATAATTTCAGATTATATTCCATAACAAGTACCTGAAGTTTTCTTTTGAAAATAAAACTTCCATCTATGTACTTATGAAAACTAGGATCCCTAACAAGTTATCAATCCTTGATAAGATGTATTTTGATGATTACCACTGGATGTTTTCTGAACATGCGTTACAAAAAATGCACTGTGCTGGGTACCACTTACATACAGTATCACATTTCATAATGGCAAGAGATAGATATTACTTCCATTTTACAGAAAAGAAAATAAGTTGTTGTAGACTGGATGCTTGCATTTCCTAAAATTTGTATGTTGAAACCTAACCCCCAATAAGAGAGTAATTGGAGGTAGGACTTTGGAAGGTGATTGGGTCAGGAGGGTATAACCCTCATGAGTGCACTTAGTGCCCTTTCTTTGGCTAGGCACAGGGGTACCAGGGATTGAACTCAGGGGTACTTGAACACTGAGACAGGGTCTCACTGAATTGCTAAGTGCCTCACTATTGCTGAGGCTGGCTTTGAACTCCCCATCCTCCAGCCTCAGCCTCCCAAATTGCTGGGATTATAGGCATGCACCACTGTGCCTGGCTAGATTCATGCCTTATTAACAGAAGTTCCAGAGAGTGTCCTTGCCCCTTCTGCCACGTGTGGCACAGCCCACATGTGGCACAGCAAGAAGATGGCAATCTATGAACCAGAAAATGCACCCTATCCAGACACCGAATCTTCGGGCATCTTGATCTCAGACTTCCCAGTCTCTAGAAGTGTGAGAAATAAATTTCTGTTATTTACAAGCCACCCAGTTTATGACATTTAGTTATAACTACATTTTATAAAGTTTATGATATTTAGTTATAGTTGCCCAAACAAAGACAAGAATGTTCTGAGATCTTATCAGTAATCATGTGGCTAGCCAGTAATAAAACTTGTTTGATTTGCTAAAACCAGATCTATGTGACTCTGAAGACAATGCTTTTTTCCCTGCTGTAAAAAAAAGCAAAAAAAAAAAAATAAAACATTTGGAGCTGGGGTGTGTGTGGCTCAGAGGTAGAGTGCTCACCTATCATGCTTGAAGCACTGGGTTCGATCCTCAGCACCTCATAAATATAAAATAAAGACATTGTGTCTACCTATAACTAAAAAATAAATATTTAAAAAAATCAAATATTTGACAGAGTTCTTATCTATTTAGATGGTATTCTAATTACAATTTGTGAGTTTGATCAATTAATGAATCAAAAAGCCTTTAATTGCGAGTTCAAAGCCAGCCTCAGCAAAAAGCGATGCACTAAGCAAAGTAAAACCCTGTCTCTAAATAAAATACAAAATAAGGTTGGGGATGTGACTTAGTGGTTGAGTTTGCCCTTGAGTTCAATCCTGGTACAAAAAGAAAAAAAATGCCTTTAAAATTGACACATCAGTAGAGGAATAATATAGTGTTTTTAATAAAAATGCTACATCAATTAGATAGTGCAGAGAAAAGGCAACTCCAGAGCCACACAAGAAAAGGCTTGAATTGCAGCCACTCTGAGTCTGGCTGAGCACCCTCTGATTCTTTCAGAGCACAAGAGGGCTTGTGAGGCGCTTCTCCAATGTCATCTCCCATTTGCTTCCCTATCTCCTCTGAGAGCCTATCATGAGACAGACAGTTCACTTTTTTCTAGGTTCTGATGATGTCTGAGACTCTCTGCTCTGCCTGCCTCAGAAGAAAGGTGCAGAATATAACATCACTTAGATGCAATTTAGAATTGGCTTCTCCTTAATGGAGTATCCCACAAATTGCATTGCAGTATGTGGTCCCTTTTGTTTTGTTGTGTCCTTTTTGAGGTATGGAATAAAGAACATAGAGTAACTTTTGTTCTTTCCCTGTCTATGTAAGTAATAAACTGACTAAATCTAGAAATAGTTCATTATACCTTTATCACCAAATCAGTCAGGTCATGGCATTAGGGAAAAAAAGGATATCTTGATCGCTGCCTTCCACCATACTTAAAGTCAGTTCACAATGGATTGTAAACCTAAATGTGAATGATAAAATAACAGAGATTCTAATTTCTCAGGACTTCTTTGTGCTGCAGGTGTGGCTCTGTGATAGAGCACTTGCCTAGGGTGTTAGTTAACCTTTTATCACTGTGACAAATACATGAGAAAAACAACTTGGAGGAAGAAAGGTTTATTCTGGTTCACAGTCACAGAGGTTTCAGTCTTTGGTCAGCCAAGTCTATTTCTCTCGGCCCAAAGTGAAGCAGAACATTGTGGAGAAAGTGGCAGAGGAATGCTTCTCAGCTCATGGCAGCTGAGAACAGATAAAGAAGAGTCAGGAACAAGCTATGAACCCTGAGTGTACACTGCCAGTGACTTATTTCCTCCAACCTTGCCCCAACTGCCTATAGTTTCCACAACCTTCCAGTAGTCCATTCAGCTGCCCATGAATTAATCCATTGATGAGGTCAGAACCCTAATGATTCAAGCACTTTCTGTACTTTCTCAAAGCCCCACCTCTGAACATTGTTGCACTGGGGACCAAGCCTTCAGTACATGAGCTTCTTAGGGACATTTCAGATCCAAACGATAACGCCTAGAATGCACGATGTCCTGGATTCAATTCTTGGAACCACAAAGCAAACGAACAAAAAGTCTACTTTGACCCATGGCTTATTTATCAGTGTGTTGTTTATAAGTGGACACAGTGTCTTTATGTGGTGCTGAGGATCAAACCCAGTGCCTCATTAATGCAAGGTGAGTGCTCTACCTCTGAACCACAGCCCCAGCCCTATATTTCTGTTTTTAATCTTTACTTTAACTCTATTGTGGTTGGAGAACATATGAATATACTTTGCATGATTTCTATTCTTTCAGTTTATTCAGGTGTGTTTTATTGTCCAGAATATTGTCTTATCTAGGTGGCTATTTCATGTGAGCTTGAGAAAAATGTACATTCTGGGGACTGGGATTGTGGCTCAGTGGTAGCACGTGCGAGGCCCTGGGTTCAATCCTCAGCACCACATAAAAATAATATAAAGATATTTAAAAATAGAAAAGTACATTCTGTTGTTGTTAGAAGAAATATATGTAAACATCAATATCGACCAAGTTGATCGATGCCACTGCTCAGTTCATCTATATCCTTAATGATTTTTTGCCTGCTTTATCTATCAATTATTGAAAGAGACATGTTAAAATATCCAGCAACAATAATGAAGGAAAAACAATCTATAACCCTGTGATTAAGTTTCCGTCTCTTAGTGGGCCCCTGTCATTGGTGCTATAATCCCTTTTTCGCTCTTGAGAGAGGAAAGCAAGAGAAGGTTACAGCTTCCTTCCTGTCAGGTAAGGCTACAGTAGTCCTTTCTATTGCTAAATAGCCCCTAATTATGAAAAAAATGCTGTGGGTGTATTTTATTTTTTTTATTGGTTGTTCAAAACATTACAAAGCTCTTGACATATCATATTTCATACATTTGATTCAAGTGGGTTATGAACTCCCATTTTTACCCCGTATACAGATTGTAGAATCACATTGGTTACACATCCACGTTTTTACATATTGCCATACTAGTGTCTGTTGTATTCTGCTGCCTTTCCTATCCTCTACTATCCCCACTCCCCTCCCCTCCCATCTTCTCTCTCTACCCCATCTACTGTAATTCATTTCTCTCCCTTGATTTTTTTCCCTTTCCCCTCACATCCTCTTATATGTAATTTTGTATAACAATGAGGGTCACCTTCAATTTCCATGCAATTTCCCTTCTCTCTCCCTTTCCTTCCCACCTCTCGTCCCTGTTTAATGTTAATCTTTTTCTCATGCTCTTCCTCCCCGATCTGTTTTTTTTTTAATTAATTTTTATTGTAGGTTGTTCAAAACATTACATAGTTCTTGATAAATCATATTTCACACTTTGATTCAAGTGGGATATGCGCTCCCATTTTTACCCCATATACAGATTGCAGAATCACATCAGTTGCACAACAATTGATTTACATATTGCCATTCTGGTGTCTGTTGTATTCTGCTGCCTTTCCTATCCTCTACTATCCCCCCTCCCCCCTCCCCTCCCCTCTTCTCTCTCTACCCCCTCTACTGTAATTCATTTCTCCCCCTTATATTTTTCCTCCTTTCCCCTCACTTCCTCTTGTATGTAATTTTGTATACCCCTGAGGGTCTCCTTCCATTTACATGCAATTTCCCTTCTCTCTCCCTTTCCCTCCCACCTCTCATCCCTGTTTAATGTTAATCTTCTTCTCATGCTCTTTGTTCCTACTCTGTTCTTAGCTACTCTCCTTATATCAAAGAAGATATTTGGCATTTGTTTTTAAGGGATTGGCTGGCTTCACTTAGCATAATCTGCTCTAATGCCATCCATTTCCCTCCAAATTCTATGATTTTGTCATTTCTTAATGCAGAGTAATACTCCATTGTGTATAAATGCCACATTTTTTTTATCCATTCGTCTATTGAAGGGCATCTGGGTTGGTTCCACAGTCTTGCTATTGTGAATTGTGCTGCTATGAACATGGATGTAGCAGTGTCCCTATAGTGTGCTCTTTTTAGGTCTTTAGGGAATAGACCAAGTAGGGGAATAGCTGGATCAAATGGTGGTTCCATTTCGAGCTTTCCAAGAAATCTCCATACTGCTTTCCAACTTGGCCGCACCAATTTGCAGTCCCACCAGCAATGTACAAGAGTACCCTTTTCCCCACATCCTCGCCAGCACTTGTTGCTGTTTGACTTCCTAATGGCTGCCAATCTTACTGGAGTGAGATGGTATCTTAGGGTGGTTTTGATTTGCATTTCTCTGACTGCTAGAGATGGTGAGCATTTTTTCATATACTTGTTGATTGATTGTATGTCCTCCTCTGAGAAATTTCTGTTCAGGTCCTTGGCCCATTTGTTGATTGGGTTATTCGTTATCTCATTGTCTAATTTTTTTAGTTCTTTGTATATTCTGGATATTAGGGCTCTGTCTGAAGTGTGAGGAGTAAAGATTTGTTCCCAGGACGTAGGCTCCCTATTTACCTCTCTTATTGTTTCTTTTGCTGAGAAAAAACTTTTTAGTTTGAGTAAGTCCCATTTGTTGATTCTAGTTATTAACTGTTGTGCTATGGGTGTCCTATTGAGGAATTTGGAGCCCGACCCCACAGTATGTAGATCATAGCCAACTTTTTCTTCTATCAGACGCCATGTCTCTGATTTGATATCAAGTTCCTTGATCCACTTTGAGTTAACTTTTGTGCATGGCGAGAGAAAGGGATTCAGTTTCATTTTGTTGCAAATGGATTTCCAGTTTTCCCAACACCATTTGTTGAAGATGCTATCCTTCTTCCATTGCATGCTTTTAGCCCCTTTATCGAATATAAGATAGTTGTAGTTTTGTGGATTGGTTTCTGTGTCCTCTATTCTGTACCATTGGTCCACCCGCCTGTTTTGGTACCAGTACCATGCTGTTTTTGTTACTATTGCTCTGTAGTATAGTTTGAAGTCTGGTATAGCTATACCGCCTGATTCACACTTCCTGCTTAGCATTGTTTTTGCTATTCTGGGTCTTTTATTTTTCCATATGAATTTCATGATTGCTTTCTCTATTTCTACAAGAAATGCCGTTGGGATTTTGATTGGCATTGCATTAAACCTATAGAGAACTTTTGGTAATATCGCCATTTTGATGATGTTAGTTCTACCTATCCATGAACAGGGTATATTTTTCCATCTTCTAAGATCTTCTTCTATTTCTCTCTTTAGGGTTCTGTAGTTTTCATTGTATAAGTCTTTCACCTCTTTTGTTAGGTTGATTCCCAAGTATTTTTTTTTTTGAGGATATTGTGAATGAGGTGGTTGTCCTCATTTCCATTTCAGAGGATTTGTCGCTGATATACAGGAATGCCTTTGATTTATGCGTGTTGATTTTATAGCCTGCCACTTTGCTGAATTCATTTATTAGCTCTAATAGTTTCTTTGTAGACCCTTTTGGGTCTGCTAGGTATAGAATCATGTCATCTGCAAATAGTGATAATCTGAGTTCTTCTTTTCCTATTTTTATGCCTTTAATTTCTTTCATCTGTCTAATTGCTCTGGCCAGTGATTCGAGAACTATGTTGAACAGAAGTGGTGAGAGAGGGCATCCCTGTCTTGTTCCAGATTTTAGAGGGAATGCCTTCAGTTTTTCTCCATTCAGAATGATGCTAGCCTGAGGCTTGGCATAGATTGCTTTTACAATATTGAGGTATGTTCCTGTTATCCCTATTTTTTCTAGAGTTTTGAACATAAAGGGATGCTGTACTTTGTCGAATGCTTTTTCCGCATCTATCGAGATGATCATATGGTTCTTATTTTTAAGCCTATTGATGTGGTGAATAACATTTATTGATTTCCGTATATTGAACCAGCCTTGCATCCCAGGGATAAATCCTACCTGATCATGGTGCACAATTTTTTTGATATGTTTTTGTATCCGGTTCGCCAGAAGTTTATTGAGGATTTTTGCATCTAGGTTCATTAGAGATATTGGTCTGTAGTTTTCTTTCTTTGAAGTGTCTTTGTCTGTTTTAGGAATCAGGGTGATGTTGGCCTCATAGAATGAATTTGGAAGTTCTCCCTCTTTTTCTATTTCCTGAAATAGCTTGAAAAGTATTGGTATTAGTTCCTCTTTAAAGGTTTTGTAAAACTCTGCTGTATACCCATCCGGTCCTGGGCTTTTCTTAGTTGGTAGTCTTTTGATGGTATCTTCTATTTCCTCAATTGATATTGGTCTGTTTAGGTTGTCAATATCCTCCTGACTCAATCTGGGCAAATCATATGACTTAAGAAATTTATCGATGCCTTCACTATCTTCTATTTTATTGGAGTATAAGGATTCAAAATAGTTTCTGATAATCTTCTGTATTTCTGAAGTGTCTGTTGTGATATTGCCTTTTTCATCCCGTATGCTGGTAATTTGAGTTCTCTCTCTTCTTCTCTTCATTAGTGTGGCTAAGGGTCTGTCGATTTTATTTATTTTTTCAAAGAACCAACTTTTAGTTTTGTCAATTTTTTCAATTGTTTCTTTCGTTTCGATTTCATTAATTTCAGCTCTGATTTTAATTATTTCTTGTCTTCTACTTCTTTTGCTGTTGTTTTGCTCTTCTTTTTCTAGGATTTTTAGTTGAAGTATTAGATCATTTATTTGTTGGTTTTTTTCTTTTTCTAAGGAATGAACTCCAAGCAATAAATTTTCCTCTTAGAACTGCTTTCAATGTGTCCCATAGATTCTGATATGTTGTGTCTGTGTTTTCATTTATCTCTAAGAATTTTTTAATTTCCTCCTTGATGTCTTCTATAACCCATTGATCATTCAGTAACCTATTGTTCATTCTCCAAGTGATGCATGATTTTTCCTTACTTCTTTTATCGTTAATTTTCAATTTCATTCCATTATGGTCAGATAAGATGCATGGTATTATCTCTACTCCTTTATATTGTCTAAGAGTTGCCCTGTGACATAATATATGAACTATTTTTGAGAAGGATCCATGTGCTGCTGAGAAAAAAGTGTAACTGCTTGATGTTGGGTGGTATATTCTATATATGTCAATTAAGTCTAGGTTATTAATTGTGTTATTGAGCTCTATAGTTTCCTTATTCAACTTTTGTTTGGAAGATCTGTCCAGTGGTGAGAGAGGTGTGTTGAAGTCTCCCATGATTATTGTATGGTGGTCTATTAGACTCTTGAACTTGAGAAGAGTTTGTTTGATGAACATAGCTGCACCATTGTTTGGGGCATATATATTTATGATTGTTATGTCTTGTTGGTGTATGGTTCCCTTGAGAAGTATGTAGTGTCCCTCTTCATCCCTTTTGATTAACTTTGGCTTGAAATCTATTTTATTTGATATGAGTATGGACACTCCTGCTTGTTTCCGAAGTCCATATGAGTGATATGATTTTTCCCAACCTTTCACCTTCAGTCTATGTATGTCTTTTCCTATCAAATGCGTCTCCTGAAGGCAGCATATTGTTGGGTCTTGTTTTGTGATCCATTCTACTAGCCTGTGTCTCTTAATTGGTGAGTTTAAGCCATTAACATTTAGGGTTATTATTGAGATATGGGTTGTTCTTCCAGCCATATTTGTTTATTTATGTTACTAAACATGGTTTGTTTTCCTCTTTGATTATTCCCCCCCCTTTACTGTACTACCTCCCGCTGTTGGTTTTCATTGATATTTTCCATTTCCTCTTCCTGTAATATTTTGCCGAGGATGTTTTGAAGAGATGGTTTTCTAGCTGCAAATTCTTTTAACTTTTGTTTATCATGGAAGGTTTTAATTTCATCTTCCATCCTGAAGCTTAATTTCGTGGGATACACAATTCTTGGTTGGAACCCCTTTTCTTTCAGTGTTTGAAATATGCTATTCCAGGATCTTCTAGCTTTGAGAGTCTGTGTTGAAAGATCAGCTGTTATCCTGATTGGTTTACCCCTAAATGTAATCTGCTTCCTTTCTCTTGTAGCTTTTAAAATTCTCTCCTTATTCTGTATGTTGGGCATCTTCATTATAATGTGTCTAGGTGTGGATCTCTTATGATTTTGCACATTCGGCGTCCTGTAGGCTTCTAGGATTTGGGATTCTGTCTCATTCTTCAAGTCTGGGAAGTTTTCTCGTATTATTTCGTTGAATAGATTGCTCATTCCTTTGGTTTGGACCTCAGTACCTTCCTGTATCCCAATGACTCTTAAGTTTGGTCTCTTTATGTTATCCCATATTTCTTGAATGTTCTGCTCATGGTTTCTTAACAGCTTTGCTGAGCTGTCTATGTTCTTCTCCAGTTGAAATACTTTGTCTTCATTGTCTGATGTTCTATCTTCTAAGTGTTCTACTCTGCTGGTAGTATTCTCAATTGAGTTTTTAAGTTGGTTTATTGTTTCCTGCATTTCCAGGATTTCTGTTTGTTTGTTTTTTATAACCTCTATCTCCCTGTATAATTGATCTTTTGCTTCTTGGATTTGTTTATGTAATTGATTGTCAAAGTGGTCGAAGTGGTCTTTCATTGTCTGATTTTGCTGTCTAATGTCTTCCTTGAGACTCCAGATCATCTGAAGCATGTATATCCTGAATTCTTTATCTGACATTCCATCTGCTGCAGAAATTACCTCTTCTAAAGTTGAGTTGACCTGCATTGCTTGTGGTCCTTTCTTTCCTTGTCTTTTCATATTGATCGCGTTTCTTTCTGCTTGGTGAAACTGTTGTGTTATTGATTTTTCCCCCTATATATTTATATTGCTCTTGTATAGCTGCAAAGTCTCCCCTGCAGGCTTTGGCGGTGGTTCTGCCCCTCCTCCAATTGAGGCAATGTGCCTACCACGCCGAGGCCGCTGTGCCTGTACTTTCGATGGGCCTGTTCTTTCGGTGGTCACAGGTCCGCCTACCTTGCAGGCGTGAGCAGCGGCTTTGTCCCTCCACTGGCCACTAGGCCTGTTCTGTCTGTTGGTTGCAGGTCTGTCTACCTAAAAGGCGCTGGTGGCTGCCCCTCCCCCAACCGGGGCGATGTATCTGGCAGGCCACTGGGCCTGTTTTGTCAGTGGTCACGGTTCCGCCTACCTTGCACGTGCGTGGAGCAGCTGTGTCCCTCCGAGAGTTGCTGGGCCTAACCTGCCGGTGGGTGGCAAGTGCCCCTACCTTGCAGGCCCGGGGGTAGCTCTGCCGCTCCGCGGGTTGCTGGGCCTGATATTCTGGTGAGACGCAGGTTTGCCTACCTTGCAGGCACCTGGCGGGTCTGCCCCTCCCCCAACCGGGGCGGGGCGATGTGTCTGGCCGTCCTCTGAGCCTGTTCTGTTGGTGGTCAGGGTACTGCCTACCTAGCAGGCTCGTGGGGCAGCTGTGCCCCTCCGCAGTTTGTTGGGCCTGACCTGCTGGTGCGTGGCAAGTGCGCCTACCTTGCAGGCCCGGGGTGGCTCTGCCGCTCCGCGGTTGCTGGGCCTGATCTGTTGGTGAGTCGCAGGTCTGTGTAACTTGCAGGCGCCCAGCGGCTCTGCCCCTCCCCCAACTGGGGCGGGGCGATGTGTCTGGCCGGCCTCTGGGCCTGTTCTGTCGGTAGTCAGGGTTCTGCCTACCTAGCAGGCTCGTGGGGCAGCTGTGCCCCTCCGCAGTTTGTTGGGCCTGACCTGCCGGTGGGTGGCAAGTGCCCCTACCTTGCAGGCCCGGGGGTGGCTCTGCCGCTCCGCGGTTGCTGGGCCTGATCTGCTGGTGATTCGCAGGTCTGCGTAACTTGCAGGCGCCCGGCGGCTCTGCCCCTCCCCCAACCTGAGCGATGTGTCTGGCAGTCCACTGGGCCTGTTTTGTCGGTGGTCACAGTTCCGCCTACCTTGCACACGCGTGGAGCAGCTGTTTCATTAGTGCCTGGGCACACTCTCCTTGTTTGCCTCCCTCAGGCCCTAAGTTTGTAGAGCTTGGGGCTGAGCACCCCCAGCAAATTTGCTTACCTTCTGGTAGCCACGCCCCAGTATCTGATGCAAGAGACCTCAGTTGTCAGCACTGGTGGGAGCAGTAGCCGTGAGTCCCACGCCAAGGCGAGTCGGTGCAAGAGACCTCAGCTGTCAGCACTGGTGGGAGCGGTAGCTGGGAGTCCCGCGCCGCCCGGTTCCCGCCGGCTCCTGTGCCAGCGCCGCCGCGGCTCCCACCGGCTCCCGCGCCGCTGCTGCGGCTCCCGCCGGTTCCGGCCGGCTCCCGTGCCGCTGCCCCGGCTGCCGCCGGCTCCCTCGCCGCAGCCGCGGCTCCCGCCGGCTCCCGTGCCGCCCTCGGTCTGGCTATTGCGCTCACAGGAGAGCTGGGAGGGGCCCTTAAGTTTTCCCCACTGATCTATAGCTGAAAGAGCTGTGATCAGTCAAAAAAAAAAAAAAAAAACAGAGATGATGACGTCAGCTCTCCAAGATGGTGGCCGCTGGCTTCCTCTGTGGTCTGACCGATGTGGAGAACCGAATTGGATGGCTTCCTTCCCCGTCTCAAGCCCAGAATTCAGCTCTGAGTACAGTATTTGCACAGCTGGCGGGAGCCTGCAGAATCCGTAGCGCTGTATCTTTGCATTGTTATCTTACCATCATTTCCCAGAGAGCGCCGCAGACTCTGGCCGCGGGGCGATTTGCTGCATATGCAGCGTGACCCTCCGTGCGGACAAATCTCTCGCGTTTGAGCTCCAGTAGCAGGTCCTTATGCAATGGAAATCCTTCCTCTAGGTTTCGGAGCACCCCAATTTTGCTGGAAATTCCTAACAAGCTAGCTTTTATCCATTCTACCTTGTCTTTTTCCTGCTCAGTGACGCAGTACAGGGGAGTGCTGCACTCCTTTCGCAGCCATCTTGATGATCCCCACCACTAACCCCCGATCTGTTTTTAGTTGCTCTCCTTATATCAAAGAAGACATTTGGTATTTGTTTTTTAGGGATTGGCTAGCTTCGCTTAGCATAATCTGCTCTAATGCCATCCATTTCCCTGCAAATTCCATGATTTTGTCATTTTTTAGTGCTGAGTAATACTCCATTGTGTATAAATGCCACATTTTTTAAATCCATTCATCTATTGAAGGGCATCTAGGTTGGTTCCATAGTCTAGCTATTGTGAATTGTGCTGCTATGAACATCGTTGTAGCAGTATCCCTATAGTACGCTCTTTTAAGGTCTTCAGGGAATAGTCCGAGAAGGGCAATAGCTGGGTCAAATGGTGGTTCCATTCCCAGCTTTCCCAGGAATCTCTATACTGCTTTTCAAATTGGCCTCACCAATTTGCAGTCCCACCAGCAATGTACAAGTGTACCCTTTTCCCCACATCCTCACCAGCACTTGTTGTTGTTTGACTTCATAATGGCTGCCAATCTTACTGGAGTCAGATGGTATCTTTTTTTTTTTTTTTAAGAGCGAGTGAGAGAGGAGAGTGAGAGAGAGAGAGAATTTTTTGATATTTATTTTTTAGTTATCGGTGGACAGAACATCTTTGTTTGTACGTGGTGCTGAGAATCGAACCCGGGCCGCACGCATGCCAGGTGAGCGCGCTACCACTTGAGCCACATCTCCAGCCCCAGATGGTATCTTAGGGTGGTTTTGATTTGTATTTCTCTGGCTGCTAGAGATGGTGAGCATTTTTTCATGTACTTGTTGATTGATTGTATGTCCTCCTCTGAGAAGTGTCTGTTCAGGTCCTTGGCCCATTTGTTGATTGGGTTATTTGTTTTCTTATTGCTTAATTTTTTGAGTTCTTTGTATACTCTGGATATTAGGGCTCTATCTGAAGTGTGAGGAGTAAAGATTTGTTCCCAGGATGTAGGCTCCCTATTTACCTCTCTTATTGTTTCTCTTGCTGAGAAAAAACTTTTTAGTTTGAGTAAGTCCCATTTGTTGATTCTTGTTTTTAACTCTTGTGCTATGGGTGTCCTATTAAGGAATTTGGAGCCCAACCCTGTGGGTGTATTTTAAAATTATGGCTTTTTTCTTTTCCCTGCAAGAATCATGAAGAATCTTGCTTGACTTTTCACCGTGAGGATCTGGTGGAATTCCGAGAGGTAAAACTCAGAAAGTGTGACTTTCTAAGATTGCAGTCCTCAGGAGTTTCTCACATCCAAGCTCATCAAAACTCTTCCCCCCAACATTTAATCAATATTACCAATTACTTAAGTATTCTTACACATTTGCATTCCATCAGTTTGGGTCCTCAGCTATGATTTTCTGAATTCAGTTTTCACTCCCAAGTATGGGCTCATGCTTTAACCATGTAATCTCAATTCTCTGAGAGGTCGAAGAAAGGTCATTGGTTTTCAGTTTGTTCTGTTCTTGTTTCTGTCATAAGGACAATAATGATGATTTCCAAGCTCTTTACATCTAGATCTAGAAATAAGGTCATTACTGTGACTATATCTAGTCATGTGGTTTCGAAGCCTGTGGAACTGATTTGCAGGAGTTTAGAAAGATTTCGAGATGCAAGCTTGAGAAGCCCTAGAATGCTATAAGCTGAACTCAGTGGACAATTATGGTGTATGCTTAGAAGACCAGAATGCTGATAAGATTGCAGACAGTAAACACTGTGCTCATGAAGTTTCAGATGATTCCATTGGGAACTGAACCATAGGCATTCATGTTACATTCTGTAGAACTTGTCTACATTTTGTCAATGTCCTGAGATTTTGTGTAAGGTTAAATTTAAAGATGACAAACTAATTAATCTAGTGGAGGAATCTTCAAAGTAGCTCAGTATTCAGGCTTTACTGGCTGCTTTTTGCCAAGTATACAATGAGAATATAGAGAAAAGTAGAAAATTTTAAAAAACTTGTAGTTTGACCAGAAAAGCATGTGTAAAATTGGGGCCAAGGAAGATGTGGTTCCTGAAGGGATGAGTACCACTGAAGGGAGACCAAATACTTTGCAAGTAAACAATAGGAAAGATGCCTTGAGGATACCTCAGGAATTGAGCATACCTCACCCTTCATAGGCATGAGGGTATAAATATGAAAACTCATTTGAAAGTCTTTTCTTTGAGAAGAGGGACTGTTGCTACCCTGCTTACACAGAGATGCCCAGGAAGTAGTTTCTTCAGAATTCTTTTCACTGTGTTCAGCTGCCCAGGCATTTAGAGACTGGGGCAGCCATGGTCCAAAGAAGGGCAGCTACTATTTTTGCTTGTAGCAGAACTTGGAATCCTCCACATGATGCTGGTTTTGCAGGAATGCAAAATGTTAAGAGTTACAGTGTCATGGAGGCTGCCATTAAGATTTCAAAGGAAAACCTGGGAAGCCAGGCAATGTGTGTCAGGGTCTGAACCTCTGAAAGCAGCCCCTGAGAAGGTAATACGTGAAACTGCTGGTGTGACACTGAAGTTGTATTTAAGACCCCAGGAAGTTAGAGATGCCAAAAACATGGATCATCTGCTGAATGACAATTGGAATGGGCAAAAGGGAAACTTCCAGGGTACTGGTAATATTTTATATCTTGAGTCTGACAGTAGTTACTAGGGTAAGCTCACTTTGTAAAAATTCACTAAGCTGTTCCCTTATTATTTGCATAATTCTTTGTACACATGTTATTATTTAATAAAAAAAAATATTCACCTGCACATCCCCAAAGGTATTTTTCACATTTCACAATTCAGAACTATATATTGACTGCATTTGTAGAGCTAAACATTCACATAATCTCATAATTTATGGTCTTTTATGAGGTCTTGTTCTACCCCCTCCCTTGACTCTGAAACCTAACAAGGAGGCAGGTCTTACCAAAAGTATATTTCTTCATATGTTCTTCATATTTGTAGGGCTCCTCTAACCAGGGTAAAAACTGAAATCACAGCTGGAGACTTTTTCATAAGCCTGTGTGAGTGCCTTTTAAATTTAGTGTAGTTTATCATGTATGAGAAAGCCTCTTCTTACAGGAGCCAACCTGTTCTTTTTTTTTTTTCAAACTCTTCCTCTCTCTCTCCCCTGCCCCTTTCTATCTTTTCTCTTCCTTCCTTCCTTCCTTCCTTCCTTCCTTTCTTCTTTCTTTCTTCTTATAAACTATCAAGAAAACAAATGTGATAAAGTCAGGAAGAGACAGGCTGACGATCATGGTGTCCTGAGGCAAATAGCAAGTGGGAGGTTCACAGATTTGGGTGTGATTTCCGAATTCAAAAGGAAATGTTAAAATAAAATACACCATTTTGTTTCTGTTGTGCTAAAGACACAATCAGATGGCCACGACAATCCAAGAACTGAAATTGTACAAAAACATCTACATTACCCTTCAGATCCCCAAGGTTATATCAGCATGCCCTTTAGGGTAGTTTAGTCTACCTATCCCTAGTGTTGTCAGTTCAGCAAATGTCTTAGATTAGAAGTTTTAAAGAGTTGCTACTAACACACGTTTGAAATCAATTATAATCATAAATCATAAACTCTGTATTTACACTCTCTCCTCCCATTTCCTTGCTCCTATGTGTTTTGTGTTTGCAGTTACACTTGCAACTATGCATTTTTATATACAAAATCTCAGACTTCTTTCAACCTAGTGCCAAAAAGGAGTTCTGCCTCCACTTATTAACTTACAGACCTCATTTTAAATATGCTTTAGTTTCTTAAAATTCTATAATACACTATATCTTTGACCACAAAAAAACTTGAAAATGTTACACAATGACTAAAACAATTATGGCAAAACCTAAGCCTCCAAAGACATTCATTTCTATTTCTCAGCTTTAATAAAGATTTGCTTATTCTTCTAAAAACAAAGAACCCAAGGCTTTGTTAGCATTATAAAGGAAAATTCTCAAAGGTTTTGAGACTCAATTGACTCCTCAAAAATCATGTTTTGCAATTTTTAATAGAAAAATTGTACATGAGTTTAGTTCCTGTGAGGAAAGGACATTGAATATACTTGTATCTTCATTTTATTAATGATTAGAAGATGATTTTAAGTTACAAAATAATTCTTTATTTTATAAAAGTTTCCATTATGTTAATCTTCTAAAATTAAAAAGTTATCTACTTTTGAGAAAAAAGTTATATAGTGTAACAAAAGATGATTTATACACACTATTTCAATCAGAGCTTACCAAGGAACATACTCCCCATATGTCTGCTTTTAAATATCGTCTTTTAATTCCTTCTGAAGCAGGAGATTTTTTAAAATATTTTTAATTGTGGGTGAACACAGTACCTTTATTTTGTTTATTTATGTGTTTGTTTGTTTATTTTAATGTGGTGCTGAGGATTGAACCCATTGCCTCACACATGCCATGCACTCCACCTCTGAGCTACAACCCCAGCTCTGAAGCAGGAGATATTTTAATGTTAAAACCGGTTCAATTTTATCTATTATTTCTAACAAAAAAAATCATGTGTTGGAATTTCAATATTAAAACAGAAATAAATGCTAGAAGTGATATACTTACTTTTTTAGACATGGTCAAAACTATTCTTTCAAAGAACACTTACACAAGTAGTTATGTACTTTTTAAAATATTTTTTTAGTTATACATGGACACAATATCTTTATTTTTTTTTTGTTTTTATGTGGTGCTGAGGATGGTAGCCAGTGCCTCACATGTGTAAGGCAAGTGCTCTGCCACTGAGCCACAACCCCAGCCCCAGTTATGTACATTTTTTAACAGAAAGCACAATTTAAAAATTGACCCTGAGACAGGGCTTTCTTGGTATCAATGTAATCAGCTATGACAATAGGCTATACTAAGATTCTGTCAGAACTGACTTAAGATATTTGGGTAAGATTAAAATTCAAAGTCTATGTTTTATTCTATTTAGGCTGTAATAACAAAATACTATGAACTGGGTGACTTGACCAAGAAAAGGTAATTTCCCACAGTTCTGAATGCTAGGGAAGTCCAAAATCAAGGTGCTAACAAAGATGATTTTGTTCTGAGACATCTTCTCTTATAGGCATCAATCATCTTGCTGTATGCCCAAATGGCCTCTTCTTTTGTGTACATGCAGATGCAGCAAACTCTGGTCTCTCTTCCTCTTCTTATAAAGACATTTATCCCATCATGGGGGCTCCACAGTTCTGGTCTCATCTTACCCTAATTAATCTCCAAATGCCCTGTCTCCAAGTACCATTAAATTAGGGGTTAAAGGCTTCAACATCAATTTGGGAGGACAGAATTCAGTCCATAGCAGTCTGTTTCATTAGAAGACATTTGTGCTGATTCATTAAAATACATGTTAATAAAAACAATAATGCAAATGCATTAAATAAAAGACTAATAAAATTAAGTACTTATTCTATCATTTATAAAATATTTAATTCTTCAATTAAATATACACACACACACACACATTTAATACATACAAGTACTTCTGTAACCTAAATGTCCAGTGGGTAACTAGAAGCATGATGAACCTTAGAATTTTCTTTCAGGTATGTGACTTCATAGGACATTGATTATTCAACCCTAAAAGAATCAGAGGGCTGGGGATGTGGCTCAAGTGGTAGCGCACTCACCTGGCATGCGTGTGGCCCGGGTTCGATTCTCAGCACCACGTACAAACAAAGATGTTGTGTCCGCCAATAACTAAAAAAAATAAATATCAAAGAAATTCTCTCTCTCTCTCTCCTCTCTCACTCTTTCTTTAAAAAATAAAATAAAATAAAATAAAAGAATCAGATTCCAAGAAAGATGAAAATGAAGCCAATACTTTTGCATAATATTCAAAAGCAAAAGTTAGCAATTAAGTGCTCACTTCAGCAGCACATATACTAAAATTGGAACAATACAGAGAAGATTAGCATGGCCCCTGCGCAAGGATGACATGCAAATTCGTGAAGCCTTCCATATTTTTGAGGCCAATTTGGAAAGCATTATGGAGATTCCTGGGAAAGCTGGGAATGGATCCACCATTTGACCCAGCTATCGCCCTCCTCGGACTATTCCCTGAGGATCTTAAAAGAGCGTACTATTGGGATACTGCCACATCAATGATTATAGTGGCACAATTCACAATAGCTAGACTGTGGAACCAACCTAGATGCCCTTCAATAGATGAATGGATAAAAAAAATGTGGCATCTATACACAATGGAGTATTATGCAACACTAAAAAATGACAAAATCATAGAATTTGCAGGGAAATGGATGGCATTAGAGCAGATTATGCTAAGCGAAGCTAGCCAATCCTTAATAAACAAATGCCAAATGTCTTCTTTGATATAAAGAGAGCAACTAAGAACAGAACAGCAAGGAAGAGCATGAGGAAAAGACTAACATTAAACAAAGACGAGAGGGGAGAGAGAAAGGGAGAGAGAAGGGAAAGCATATGGAAAAGGTAGGAGACCTTCAATGTTACACAAAAATATAAGAGGTTGTGAGGGGAAAGGAGGAGGGGGAAAAAAGGGAGAGAATTAAACAACAGCAGAGGAGGTAGAGAGGGAAGATGGGAGGGGAGGGGAGGGGAGGGGGGATAGTAGGGGATAGGAATGGTAGCAGAACACAACAGTCACTAATATGCCATTATGTAAAAATGTGAGTGTGTAACCGATGTGATTCTGCAATTTGTATTTGGGGTAAAAATGGGAGTTCATAACCCAATCGAGTCAAATTTATGAAAGATGATATATCATGAGCTCTGTAATGTTTTGAACAATCAATAAAAAAAAAGTTGGCGGTTAATTTTGGACAATAAAGCAATAATGTATGATGACCTTTTAAATTAACATAGTTTCAAAGTCAGGTTGCTCTATTCAGTACCTGTTAAACTACTCTGTAGAATAAAATGTGTATTACTCTCTGTTCTTTTCAATGCCAAGTACAACTAAGGTAAATACTAATGTGTAGCATAAATTTCAGAGCAACCAACAGGCCAAAACCAAGGTGTATAATTCCTATATTGGGAACAAAGCCCAAACAGTTGAGCTGTTTGGGCTTTGTTTCCAATATAGGAATTATATTGTCAGAGTTCCCATATACAGAGACCTTTTTTTTTTCCCATGTGTCTGTATTTTGAGAATTAGCATCTTTCCTGGGTAGGCCAAATAACTTGATTTAAGGAAAAATATTTTTAAAATCTCAAAATAGGAAATATAGAAATTATTACAACCTTAAGCAAGCCATAGATAGTCCCACCACATTTGCTTATGCACCTGGGCATTTATGAAAACTAGAGGGAAAGAAAAGGTGCATTTGTTGTGACAGTAACATCCCACTTTGCTTTGTAGAAGGAGGGAGTTCTGCCATGGTTTCCCTACCCACACCTGACAGGCAAGGGCGTTTTGCAAAAGAAATCAGTGATGATGAAAATCCAAGTCACTCCATATCTACATGACTGAAAAAGGGAAAACTAGTTTCAGCTCTCGCTTATACCCAAATTGAAGTGAGGTTATAACTTTGTGAATTTTCAGAGGACAAGATGATGGTACTGCCACAACCACAGTTCTTGCAGTTTCTGAGATCCAAGGTTGTAAACCAAGTCCAAACCAGATATCCTGCAGTTTCGCATTCCCAGAGCTTGTAAAGGTGAAAGTTGAGAAGGCTTTCCCCTGTGCCAAACAATAGAAAAAATGAATTGATTCTGTATTTCTTACAACACTAAAATATTTGCTTGTTCTTCATAGTTTGTAAAGCAGCCTTCACATTAACGCATTATCTTACTTATTAATTTGAATCTTGCCACCACCCTGGAATATGGATACCTCTGTATGCCCCATGTATCTAAACGTGTCTTAAATATAGTAGGCACTCCATAAATACTTTTTGAATAATTGTGTATGTAGATGAACATTCTTCTTCAAATTAGCCACAGAATGGATCAGCCATCACATTTCAAATGTAAAGAAGTAGCAGTGGTTTATTTGACAATTGACACACATATATATGTACACAAATAGCATGATGCCTTAAATGAAAAATAATTAATTGTGAATGTCTAGTGCATTCGTGTCCCTGGGTAAGGGTCACGAAATAAGCGGGACACAGGGGATGCAGAGCAAAGGCAGCAATTGCAACTGCATGCTGAGGTTTATTTGCAAGTTCCTTTTAAATTCTTCTTCTAACAAAGCAAGCAATTCTTCAATAACACTTTGCCCACATTGCCCAGATAACATGCCTCAGCGGATACACAGAGCTAACTTCAGATCGTTCCTGTTTATTTGATAAGTACCCTCCTAAAGTTCTTTGTAGACATTATCTACTCCCAGATGGATGCATTTATCTCTTCAGAATGTACTGTTCCCAGGACAAGTATTCAGGAAGCTTCTTCCTCTTGGCCAAACCATGCAGAACTTATGACTTGCGATAAAGGGAAGAGAACGTTTCCTCCTCCTAACTGAGGTTTGCCTCAGCTGACCTAAATCACAGCCACAGCTCTTGCAAAGTGTCAGGCCTGAGGGAGCTAAACTCTGCACACTCGAACCCCAACAATTAATTACATTTTATTAAATAAAGCCAAGTGCGGTGGTACACACCTGTAATCCCAGCAATTTGGGAGGCAGAGGCAGGAGAATCGCAAGTACAAAATTAGTTTCAGCAATTTAGCAAGGCCCTAAGCAACTCAGTGAGACCCTGTCTCTAAATAAAATACAAAAAAAAAGGCCTGGGGATGTAGCTTAGTGGTTAAGTGCCCCTGAGTTCAATCACCAGTACAAAAAAAAATTATTAAATAATCATCTTTTATTCACTCAAGCACATTAATTCTACTTTTTGACTCTACAACAAGGTGTTCTGAAATATATATATATATATATATATATATATATATATATATATATATATATATATAAAATATATACTTTAGATATATATATATATATATATACACTTTAAAAGGTGAAATAAACATATACAGCTGTTTTGTTCGTTTGTTGGGGCTTTTGGGGGTGGGTATTGGTGGTGATCTGGGGGATTAAATGAAGTGCCTCATGCATGCTAGGCAAGCACTCTACCACTAAGCTATACCCCCAGCCTCTGAAATATATTTTTGAAAACCAGATGAATATGGTGTCAAGTATTTAGCTCATTAGTTAGTCTTTGATTGGCAAGCTTGTAGTGAGGGAGATGGACAGTTCTGCAAGTCCATCAGTACAGCATGGTGTCTCACCCAGGTGTGCCATTTGATGCAGGGAGAGTTGAAGGACTTGGTGTTGGGGGATTCCCTGCCCTCTGACCTGCTCTACCACTCATAATTCTGGGAGCATGCAACTGAAAACTTGGCAACTGACAAGAACTTTAACGGGGAAAATGTAGATAAGAGATGATACACATTTAAGAAAAAAAAAGAAATCTTATGCCAAAATGTGGACAAAATAGTATTAAGACAGAGAGGTACCTGGATGAAAAGTAACAGCATCAGATAATATATGGCATCCACCTTAAGAAAAATAAATGAAAAGATCTTAGATATTTTGGAATTGAGAAATTGAGATCATCAATGGAACTTATTTTGTGTTATGATTTATTTTGCTCAATATTTCTCTCATTGCACTTCTTTAATTCTTCTTTTCTATTGTAATATTTATGGGGTTATTTCTTCCTCTGGAATTTTAGCTCTGATATGTTGCCATGCATTATTCATTATATTCACAGGAACAGTAACATTGAGGAAGATCAGAAAAAAAGTTTCTGGAAGAACTAAGTAAACAAACCCATTTTACTTTTTCTTTCCTACTTTTTCTCATATGAAGTCCTTTATCTTTTTTTTTCTTTCTTTTTCCTTTTCCCTTGTTAGGATAGAAATTAAAACACCTGTCTTCCACCCTGGATCTGATATTTACTAACTCTGTGGGTTGCTGTTTACCCTATCAGAAAATGGGAATAATAACACTTGCTCTTTCCTAACTCACTGTTAAAGTTTAGATACTAAGTGCCCTCCAAACCCCCAAGTACTAAAGGTTTGATTTACCAGCCCATGGTGCTGTTGGGAGGTGGTGGAACCCTTAGTAAGTGGGACCTGATAGAAGGCAGTTAAATCACTAGGGACATGACTTTGAAGGGAATATTGAGACCCTGACCCCCTTTCTCTGTTTCCTAGCTGCTGTAAGGTAAGCAGTTTCTTCTACCACATGCTCTCCACAGTGATATCTACCTTGCCACCAGCCCAAAAACAACAGAGCTAACCAACCATGGATTAAAACTTCTAAAACCATGAGCCAAAATAAATATTTCTTCCTTTTATGCTGCTTATCACGTATTTTGTCATAGCAACAGAAAACTGATCAACACACTCACTGACAGAAATACTATATACATTCTAGTGAAATCATTTTCCAAAAACCATGCTGAGATCTTCATGAAAAGGAAATTATATAAATTAAAGGTAATGCTTTGATCATTTCTATGTACTAACAACCACAGACTGGTCTGCAAAGAAAAAAAATTAGAAAATCTGCAAGTGAATAAATAGATGAGGAAGGAATTAGTGAAGAAGGCTGAGGATGTCATCAAAGGAGCAATTCATGCACCACTAACGTATCTGCCTTTCCCAGTTAAAAATACAGCATCATTCAGGGGCTGAGGCTGTAGCTCAGTGACAGAGCGCTTGCCTAGCACATGTGAGGTGCTGGGTTCAATCCTTAGCACGACATAAAAATAAACTAATAAAGGCATTCTGTTCATATACAAGTAAAAAATTTAAAATATACAGCATAATTCAAAAGGTTCTCTAGGAAATTAAGCAAAACTAAACCAAAATTGGATAACTGACCACACAATATACCTGTTCCCAAAGGTATAAAAACCCAGAGGTGCTTAACCACTGAGCAACACCCACCCTTTTTATTTTTTATTTCAATACAGGTCTCACTAAGTTACTGAGGCTGGCTTTGAATTTGTGATCCTCCTGCCTCAGCCTTCCATGTCACTGGGATTAGAGGCACAACTCACTGTGCCTGGCAAGTTATAGCATTTTAAGAGACAAAATTATTTATAGAAGCAACATTCTACAGATTTTCTTTAAGAGTGCAATCAGGGCTGGGGTTGTGGCTCAGTGGTAGATCACTTGCCTAGCATGTGTGAGGCACTGAGTGCAACTCTTAGCACCGCATATAAATAAATAAACAAACAAATAAATAAAATAAAAGTCCATTAACAACTAAAAAAACTTTTTAAAATGCAATCAAAAATGGCACTCCCATCACCTCACCACTACCTACCCAGTTCCCTCATTCTGTTCTATTCTTGAATGTACTTGATCTAAAGATAATTTTAACAGTTCTCTGGAGGCTTTCTCTAATGGACTGGAGAGAGGCATTCCTAGCTAGAGGTTGCTAAATTATAATTCCACTGCAATTTACTTCAACGGTAAATTGTTCTAATCAGTAACTGGCAAATTCACATCATGAAAATGAGAAACTGTGATGATAGGAGAAAACAAAGGCACACTCGACTTCAACAAGTCTTAGCTACTGCCAGAATTCCTCCACATTTGCAATAAAAAATAAAAAGCAGAAGAAAGGTAACTGCTTTCCTATAAAAATAAACCAGCTCATTTGAGAAACAAAACAAAGCTTTATGTGGGTTTATGAGTTTTTGCTTCACACAGGTATGAAAGCTGTGAAATGTTTGCATATGCTGCAGCAGAAACACAATCACATGGAAACATCCAAAGGTGACCTACCTTTCTCTATCAAACTAATAGACTTACACTGTTCTTCATCTGAGCTCTTTCACATTGAACTACATTGTTGACATCACTTCTTGTATGTATCAAGGGCACCTTAAACTCAAAGTTGACATTCCCAAAACCAAAATCATTATTTCTTTCACTCCTCAAAATGTGGTCCTCCATCATTACCCTAAGTTTATGTATGAAGACCTGAATGCTGAGAATATATTTTGTATACAACCAGAGATATAAAAAACTGTGCTCTATATGTGTAATATAAACTATGCATCCTGCTGTCCTATATAACAAATTAGAATAATAAATAATTTTTTTTAAAATTTGGTCCTCCTCCAGAAATCTCTGGGTGAATTATACACCATCCATTTGGTTCTACAAGTCAGATACCTATCATGTTTAGCCTCACCTTCTCATTCTACCATATTCAATATTACAAAGTCCTATTCATTTCACCTCCTCCGTATCTCTCAAATCACCTACTCCCCTCTAGATCCACTCCTACTCGCACCCTAACCTACTGTCTCTCAAATGTCCATAAGTTGAGCTCCAAACACAACTAAATATACACACTATGTCCCCTTCCAACTGTTCTCTACACTTCAAAGTTGTCATTTCTGAACACAAAATCAATCATATCACACATATATCCTGTTTTAAACCCTGATTTGCCTTTGCTTATGGATCAGGACAAAATCCTTAGGATAGTCTATAATGCTCTTCATGATCTAGTCCCTACCTACCTCTGCAGTCTCAATCCATACCATACTTTTCTTTCTAGGAAGAGTATTGTCCCCATCAGGGCACAATCTCTAAAAGTGACAATTTCCCAACAATTTTATTTTAGGATAATTTGTTGACAAGATAGTCTTATGACTGATGAAATTATGTTGGAGAAAATAATGAAAACAAGATGAACAGAGAGTATGTACTTGCTCCAACCTTGACACAGCAACCCCTACATGAACTACGCCCACACACGTACACACAAACACAGTTGTTAGTTATATCTCTGCCTTCACTGTCTGCTCCAGCAATGCTCCGTTTCTCCATAGGAGCTTGGGGTGCAGCCAGGATTCAAACCCCATTTGTTCAACTCCTGAGGCAGTGCATTTTCTAACATTTCACCTTGTCTCACAAGAAGTGTTTCTTTATGTGAATAAGGACACTATAATGGCAAATCTTAAATATATTTAAGTCTCAAAATTTTAGAAAATTCTGGAAAATGTACTCTACTTTCTATTCCCTTTTATATGAAAGATTTCAAACACACACACAAATAAAATAGATAATGGACACCACCACCCCATACATGTCATCCACACTCAATTACCAAAATTTTGGTTTGGATTTTTATATCTCTTCCTTTTTTGTTTTTGGATTTTTCATTCCTGAGGCATTTCTGAATCAAATATAAAACCACATTTAATTTTACCACTACATGCTTCAATAATCATGTCTGAAAAATTTGGACACTCTTATCATATTTAACAAAATTAATAATAATTATTTGATATCATCTAATACTAATCCAAAATCAGATTTTTTCAATTGTTTTAAAATCTCTTTTTACAGGTGGTGTGTTTGAATCACAATTCAAACAATAAGTACACATTGTATTTAGTTGTTATATTTTTTAGATCCCTTTCTCTTTTTTCCCTACAGCATTGACTTGCAGAAACCAGGTCAACTGTCCTATAGAATGTCTCATATTCTGGATTTTTCTGATTGCTTACATGAAACATTTTCTAATTTATCCCTCTCTCCTGCTATTTCTTGTAAAATGGAAATTCATTCTGAATCCTTCATCAGATTGAGATCCAGCTATCTGGGCAAGAACATTAATAGATGGTGCTATGTCCTTTAAGTTGCATCTTATCAAGAAACTCACAGGGTTCATTGCCCCATTTGTAATCATGCTTAATATCCCTTTATTTTTATCATAGTTTGTGAATATTCATAAATGACAGCCAAATACCTATCATAAACCAGGTATACTTATGTTCTCAGCATAAAGAAGTAAAGAGTAATATCCTACCTTTGCAATTTTTTGCAAATTATCATTTTAATGATTGCTCTACAAACTATTTTTAATGTTAATATTCATTGTTTAATAAAATTTATATTTAAATATATAAAATTTATATTTGAATAAATATAAAACTTTTATATTTACATGTATATGTAAGCATAATTATTTTTCATCTGTTCCTCATATTTATTCAATATTGACTGATTTGGGGTATCTGCCTAGACCATTACTCAAATCCCCTTCAGTGAGAACATAATTTCTCCTATCTGTATTCAAATTCCTTGACTGCTGGGAAGGTGGATCAGTGATAAAGTACTACTTGCCAAGCATGTGTGAGGCCCTGGCTTTAACCTCAAGCACCACAAAAAAAATATATATAAAATTTTAAAAATAAATAAAATCCTTTGGCCATAGCTGCTCAACTGGATATGAACACTCAACCCAAGAGAGCTAAACGTGATCCCTGCATCTGAAAACTCTAAACATAAAGACACTGAAGCAGGTGGAATGACCTAGGTGCTGACAGATTTCCAACTTCTGGTTCTTTCCATTCCTGAGGCCTATTTAATGTTCCATTTCTACTTGGATTTCATAATCTATCCCTGTTTCTTTCTTTCCCTATTTTGTTATTTTCTGTTACTGGAAACCAAAAGAAGTTTGATGAAAACATTGACTATAATCTAGTGTATAAAAAGAGATATTATTAGGGCTGGGATTGTGGCTCAGTGGTAGAGTGCTCGCCTAGCACAGGCAGGACCCGGGTTCGATCCTCAGCACCACATAAAAATAAAGGCATTTTGTTGTGTCCATCTACACCTAAAAAATAAAATATTAAAAAGAGATATTATATTATTGTCAAATAAAATGAACAGACTTTCTTAATTCCTTTGGACATGAACCTTTTGGCCAGCCCTGGGTGTAAATGAAATAAGTTACAATAGTTAATTGATGCTTATACACTCAAGACCATGCCTTCCAAAATGCTGTACCCTGGCTTGCCAAGATATCTCCCTACCTCCCAAACCATGAATCCCCATTCCTGCAGTTGTATTTTTTGTTTTGTTTGTTTGTTTGTTTGTTGACCCCAGGGACACTTTATCACTGAGCTATCTCCCCAGTCCTTTTTTATTTCTTATTTTGAGACAGGGTCTCACTAAATTACTAAGATTGCCTTCAAGTTTGTGATGTTCCTGCCTCAGACTCCCAAATCACTGGGATTACAGACATGTGCCACCATGCCCATCTTCCTGAAGTCATTTTTTAAGTTTTTTGGGGTTTTTTATTAGTTATTTTTAGTTACACATAATGTTACGATTCATTTTGACATAATTATAAAAACATGAAATATTATTTGCTCTAATTCAGTCTCCAGTACTTCCCCATTCCCTCCCCTCTTCCCTCCACCTGTTCCCTTTGCTCTACTCTACTGATCTGTTTCCTTTTTTTAAAAAAAGTTAGTGTCCAATGGATATACATATACCTAGGAAGGTTAAAGTTAGGTCAGATTCCTTCCACTGTTTTGAAGTCTTTTTTTTTTTTGATGGGAAAATAAAGTTGGAAGCATTATCTTTAGATACCAACTATATGTTATCATACAGAAGAAAGGGATCCCAGAATTAGATCTTCCCTTTTCCCTTTCATTTGACATATCAGAAAAATTTGTCATCTTAGCAAAGTGCCAACAGTTTCCTTAAAGATAAGAGAAGGGGCTATGCCAGTAATTATTCCTGAGACGTCAGAGAGCAAAAGGAGGAAGGGGTGTTTTATTATGAAAGAATAAGGTATGAAATTGTCCATATACAATTCAAATTCACCCTTCTTGTTTACTCTCAGGCAAAACAAAAGCTCATTTTTATAGAATTAAAGAAAGAGCATTCAAGAACTTGAACATGAAAACTATCCACTTTTCCCCCCTCTCTGTTTAGTTACACTGCTTTTTTCTCAAGAGGCCGATTTTGTTACCAGATATCATCAGAGCACTAGGTTCTCCCACGCTATTGGGAGATTTGAGACATGAAGAAAAGAGAAGGCAGAAAGAGAGTAAGAAAGTGAAATGGGGTGGGGGGAGACATAATGGGGCAAGAAAAAGGAAAAATAGGTCTTTTCAAAAGATATTTATATTGAAGGGATCAGGCAGATAATACCTGAACCTACCAATCAATCTTATCATCATTAAAAGAGAGTCCTCCCAATATTTTGTGCCTTGCAATGTGATACAACTAGGAAACACATGGTACCACCTAAATATACTAATATTTCCAGCCATACTGTTACTTTAGAGAAAACTAGGAGTATTAAAACAAGTCATTGTATAGCCATTTTACAAGGAAACAATCAGTCAAATCTGGGATGTGGGACATTATGTGGGATAAAGGATCAAATGTTTTCAGGAGGGCAGAAGACTTATTAAAGAGTGATCTCAGGGAATATACCCAGAAGGGAGTGGGACAAACATGATTGGGCAAAGAGAGAAGTTAAACTGCACCATAGTTGAAACAAAGAACTTTGTCAATCCCCAAGGAAATTGTGGCTTTTCAGAGATAACCTGCATGAAGACCAGAAGGCTATGCCTTTGAACACTGACAATGGCCTTGCTCATACATGGTAGGTGAGAAAGAGGGGCCAGTGCACCATAGTGTAGGGCACATTTTGGCTCCCTACTCATGCTGCTTACTTGGGCCCTCTCTCCCATTCATGAGTAATTCCAAAAGCACTGCTCCCAAGTTATATTACACTACTGGGCCCACCCAATCTCATGACTTGGTGGTCTGACAAAATCCAGTTTTTAGATACTCCAACACTACCAGGGCCCAGTAACTTAAGAGGAGTTTTTTTTTGAATGATATATAGTTCTCTGCTACAAAGGTTATGTTCTTAAGTCAGAACCCTAGGAATCTATGTTGTGAGTTTTCTATTGAAGTTTGCCGTACATTCCTCATGATATCCTTTGCCACTATTTTGTATCATAGTCTGCAGGTCATATGGCCAAATTTGTACAACTGCTTTCATTACAGTCTAGACTTGCTACAGATCCCTTGCCTTCTCAGGGCCCAATTTAAATCTGGCAACCCGGGCTGGGGATGTGGCTCAAGCAGGTAGCGCGCTCGTCTGGCGTGCATGCTGCCCGGGTTCAATCCCAAAGCAACACAATCAAACAAAGATGTTGTGTCTGCCGAGAACTAAAAAATAAATATTTAAAAATAAAGAAATAAATAAATCTGGCAACCCTCCATGTCACTCAGCAAATGGATAAAAATAGTGTAGAATACACTGTTCCCAAGCACCCAAAGTGAGCTTCTTTCTTAGTTATAGGAGGGGCAAGTTGCTATCATTTGTCCCTTAGGTTGGAAGGAATGTCTTAGCATATCCACTCCAAGTACTGGGATCTTTAAAATTTCACTGATGTGGTGGATCCTTGGATATTTGTAAGAATTATCTCCCCTCTCTGGAGCACAGATGTCTTAACAAGGTCTCTAAGGAGTTGCCACTTATTGTTCCTTTGGTATAATTAACATGTTATTGATAAAATGTGCTAATATAACATTTTGAAGAATTCCCAGTTGATCTAGGCCATCCAGACTGTATTATGCATTGTGTTGGAGGTTCAAACAAGGAGAGCAACTTTTTCAAACAGGGAGAAAGTTAACAGAGAGAAGTTGACCATTTCTGCTGTCCAAAGAGTTCAGGAGAAACTGATGTCTCATAGTCCTCCACTGCATTGGTCCAGATGTCTCCAACCCTAGTCTCTAGATCACAGTTCTTCCCAGCCAGAGCCTGACTGAAACATCACAAACTTACCAGAGTTGAAAATTCGATCCTCTCTAGAGCTATGTTACTCTTATATTCAAGTCCTTGATCTGATCATTCACTCCTTCTGCTCTCTGGCTGAAGGAGATGAGAAACCCTTTATATGCTACCAAGTAAGCTCTCTGATAATTAAACACCTTCAGACTTTCATGGTCTTTTTCTAATACATCAATAGTCCCCAGCAGAAGCCTTCCAAGTACCCATAGTCTTTATGTTTCCCACTAGCCCCAAGCCTATCAATCACCTGTGAAACATCTCTCCATTGCTCTCCCTTCCACAGTATCCCCAGTTTACTCCCAGTGAAAGTTTTAAAAATTGCACCTCTACACCATACTGGGGCTATCGGTATTCCACCCACTACCAGTGATGACGTTTGTACTGCCAGCTGGCAGGAAGGTCATCCAGCTCCAAAATCCCATTTTAGATTCTGCTTGCTTGAATGACCCCTGTCATCAACCAAGGTCAGTTATCCTAGAAAATAAACTTTTTCTCAGAAATTTTGTTCAGTTATTTTACTGGAGAGGAGCTTCAGGACTCTACTTAAAGGGAACATTGGAAACAGGATTGGGAATGGGAGGATACTGAACTGATGCAGTCACAACTAGGTCTCAGGCAATACCACAGGGAGCTCTGGAGCTGGAATGGTCCTTCAGAGTTGTCCCAGACTGAGCAAGAGAACATTTTTACCCTCTAAACCACCTGTCATCAGACACATGCTCTGGCTCATCAGCAGCCCACGCTCCTACAGAAAAGAGTGCTCTGATCATGGAGAAGGAATCTGGGCAGCATACCACAGATCTAATACACCAAATTTCTACTAAAATCAATGGCTAGGGGGAAAAGTTAGAGGGGAATTATTATAAGAGCTTGAAGAGGCCAAATGACCAAAAGTAGTGTGAGCATTTTAACTTTGATCCCAGTCCACACAAACCAGCTATAAAAAGGCATCTTTAAGGTTACTGGAGAAATGTTTATGCAGACTTAGCAAATTAGATGACGTGACAAAATTGTTATGAATTGTGTTTCATGTGATAATGTGGTTATGTAAAAAGACTTTTTGTCCACTTGAAATGCATACTGAAATAAAGGCAGAATTTGCATGACATTATATCAGGAAAATACTGGAGGAGAAGAACAGATATAACAAGATTGTTGATCATTGTTGAAGCTGAGTGATGGGTGATCAATATCAATACTGCCGTAATCTCTACATTTGCTTATAATTTCTACAGTAAAAATATTTAAGGACATGTGATAGGTAATTGTGGTGTGCCACTAACCATTGCTCATAAATACCACAATATCCACTGTTGCCTAGGATCCCTTTCATGTTTTCTACAAATATAGAAATGAGGCCCCAATTTAAAATAGTAGATATGAGTTGTAGGGAGCTTCTCTTTAGAACACAACTGGAACCATCAAAAGCAATTAATGACAGAGAAGTTTTGTGTTCATTAAATTATACTTAGAACCTAGCACACTCAGTAGTGTGCTGGATCTATGAATCCAGTGTAGATAGTGAATAAATGTTTGTGAAAATTAAAATACAAGAACTGCTCCATGGATTCTCCTTCCTGTCACCATCCACCACGGCCTTAGTTTATGTCTATCCTTTAGATTCTCTGAATTCCATCAGAATCTGTGCCTAATGGATAGAGTCATGAGCTCTTGCTATCTTCTTTTTGGCTTTATATGAACACTAGTGTTTCATATATAACTATTATTGCTAAATAATAACCTCCTTCTCTAAAAAAACACAATCCCCCTTCAAAGTGGGTGTTCCACACAAATGAAATGTTAAAGAAGAGCAGTAATAGGTAAAACATGTTTCAGAGAAAGCAAGACAGCAGGAAGTTGGGGAGGGGAAATCTGAGCTTCACTCCAACTGGGTAGAAAAACAGGGAGGAGGGAAAGAGTGAAATCAGGGCAGATTCAAAAACCCTGAGGACCCGTGGGGAAAAAAAGTGTCAGACTTCTGGCCAAGAACTGAAATGTACATCTGCAAAATATGTATAGCCAAGCAACTAACCACTTCAACCTCCCAATATCCTTTCTCTAGGCCCCTTAAGAGCTGTCCTCCCACACCTTCCAGCCCCCACCCCTTTTCCCAGCAAAGTCCAAAATCAGCAATCAGTGTTGACATCAATGCACAAAGGGCTTAGAGCCCCAGGTAAAACAAAAGATGCCTGCAAAAAAGGCAAATGAGAAAGGAACTCAAGGAAAGTTTACGATGGAAAAATAAACACAGGCAAAACAAACATCCACAGAAAGGAGAAAGAGGGGGAAACCAAAGAGACAAGATCAGCCAGAAAAAATAAGAACAAAAATAATGAGAAAAGCCAAGAACACAGGAAAAAAAGCAGGGGGGTGGGGTGGGGTGGGGGTGGAATGGGCTAAAATAAAATAACAGGCACAATCCTCCACAGAAAAGTAGAAAAACTCAGGGACAGAATTAGCATTTGGGGCACAGGACTAAAAGATTTTTTTACATAACATTTTGCCTCACGTATTCTTCACACTCTCCATTTTGCAGAGATGAAAACGGAGGCTTAAGGAGTTATTTTCAAAGGTCACACAGATTAAGAATGGTGGAGCTGAATTTAAACACAGTTCTGCAGACTTCAAAACTCATTCTGTCTTGCAAACTATTATTGGGTTTGAGAAATAGGACTTCTAAATTTGGTTGGTTATATTCATTAATACTAATAACCATATGCTAAACTATTTCCTAAACTTGGATAATTTTGGGTATGTGTGTGGTGCTGAGGATCAAACCCAGGGCTTTGTGCATGGTAAGCACTCTATCACTGAGCTACACACCCAATCCTTGGACAATTTCTTAAAATGAATCCTGAATGTTTCATTCTTTCAAGAACATAATCCTTCCTACCCCATTCTGAAATCTCTCTCACATGAATAAACCATCTAACAGATCCAAGCAGCTAAGGTAAGAGATAACACTGCCCACTTGCTCAGTTGATTCTAAAGCTACCCAACAAATACTCTGCCAGGGTCAGTCTGAGAAGGGCTAGTTACAGGGATAAGTGGGAAAAGTCTGAGGAAGCATGTGATTTATGAATGTCTCCAATATGAAAACATTTGAACTGATAACAAAATGTAGCTACAATGCATGTGTGGATCTGGTGTGTGTTAGAGGGCCTGAATAATATATACCTCATATCCCCATCAGATCACAAGCTGCTAGAAAGAAGATGTCACATACTGTCTTGTTCAAAGCAGGTTCTGTGATAAATTATACTTCAAAGCTACTCAAAACTTATTCAGATAACTGAATGAATACTGGATCTTAGAGCCTTGTGAATTTAGGTTGTATCAAGATATCTTTTCTTGTGCTGGGGATGTAGCTCAATGGTACAGCACTTGCCTAGCATGCCCAAAGCCCTGGTTTGATCCCCAGCACTACAAAAATAAATAAATACATAATCAGGATGACATACATAAGTATCAGAACTAATGTAGCTCCTTGTTTAACATGAAGGAGAGAAGTGCTGAGTTCTCAGGGGATATCAGAAAGAAGGGCTAACCTGACAGCAATTACAGAGTATTGGTTTTTCTTTATCTCTTAGGTTTCTTCGCAACTAACTTTTCAGTTTTCTCATCCATCAGGGTTCTTATTCCACATTAAGTCATAACAGACACATAAAGAGTATATAGAGTTTGTGCAGAGAAAATGGCTACCAAGTCTGGTCTTCCAGTGGGAATTCTTGAGCCTGCAGAAGTTTGAATCACTTCACAAAGAACTCCTTCTCCAACATGACTTTACAGGCCCCTTGGATTTACTGGTTGGGCTCTGAATACAGTGTTGATTTTCCTGGTTCATAAAGCCAAGCAGAGTTCCTGCTGCCAGACAGGTGTATTTGTTTTTGAATGATAAGGACACTCACTTGCTCTTGATTTAGGCTAATAATAAACACTTCAGACATCATTCTAAGTCTGAACGAGGAAAGAATTAAAAAAAAAAAAAAAAAAAAAAAAAAAAAACCTCCAGCAACAAAGTCTGTTAATAGAATCCTATTTCTTCCAGAACATACAGCCATATACTAGAGCTGGGTGCTTGCTGGCTGACCCTTCTGTCAAGCAAACCTTCTAAATATTATCTTTGAAAGCCCTCCCCCACCAACAGAGTCCTGACTGAAAGAAATAGATACTTCAAGAGTCAGAAGAAATCAAATAATAAAAAATAGTATATTGGCCCCAAAGAGATATCATAGCAATGTGAAGAGGGATCCAGGAGACCAAAAGAGGAAGGGACTGGACACCAATGTGATAGTCCTTCCTTCCCTCATGTTGACAGAGTTTGAGCCTCTAACGTCAGTTTTCTTCTTTCTAGCAGCTTCTTCTCAACCAATCTCGCTATTGTTTATGTGCTGATGTTTTTTTTAATTTATATATGACAGAAGAATGCATTACAATTCTTATTACATATATAGAACACAATTTTTCATGTCTCTGGTTGTATACATAGTATATTCACACCAATTCGTGTCTTCATACATGTATTTTGGATAATAATGATCATCACATTCAACCATCATTAAGTACCCCATGTCCCCTCCCTTCCCCTTCCACCCCTCTGCCCTATCTAGAGTTCATCTATTCCTCCCATGCTCCCTCTCCCTACCCCACTATGAATCAGCCTCCTTATATCAAAGAAAACATTTGGCATTTGGATTTTGGGGATTGGCTATCTTCACTTAGCATTATCTTCTCTAACTCCATCCATTTACCTGCTGGTTCTTTTAACCACTGCTAAACACTCAACAGGAGCTTGCTCTGGCTGGAATCTGATGAGACTGGGCACCATGGCCTCAGGTTGGCTCCCTTACAGCTTGAAATACTTGCACTTCTTTGGGTACAACAGGAACAGCTAAGCCCCAGCTGGGGTGAAGGGGTGGAAGATAAAGGTAGTCTCAGGACTGTCTAGGATTGCCCTTTGGCATTGGCCAGCAGTAAGTATTGGGTTTCTTAGTGGAACACCAATTCTGAGACTTTGACAGCAACCACAGAAAAAATGGTGCAGAAAAATTGGCATGAAAGAGTGCTTGTGTCATTGGGCGTGTGACTCTACCCTGAGGGTTTTAAAGCGTCTACAAATCAAATTAACCCTCCCATTTCTCCAACTGTACATTGTTTTAGTTCCCAAAATAATTTTCCTCTGGAATACTTATACCTTTATCTTCCCCACCCACCAGTACTTGAAGAGAATTATTGTCTTTTGAAAGTGAGAAATTGGGCTGGGGTTGTGGCTCAGTGGTAGAGAGCTCGCCTAGCATGCATGAGGCACTGGGTTAGATCCTCAGCACCACATAAATGTAAAATAAAGATATTGTGTCCACCTAAAATTAAAAAATAAATGTTTTTTAAATGAAAAATTATTTCTAAATTTTTATTTCTAATTCTAGATGGCAAATACATATGTATTTATTTTAAAAACACTCCTCTGATGTCAAATTATGGGTAAAAAACAAGGAAAGAAAAACAGAAAGAAGGGCTAAACTGACAGCAAGGACTAATCTGAAGAACTTGAAATTTTTACACAATCTGGCTCTTTTCCTTAAACTGAGGACACAGAAAAATTACTATCCAGAAAATTAAACTTATGTTGACAGAGACATGCCTTTCTTGGACAACAGTTTTGTGCATAAAGAGTATGATGTGTTCTGGAGGTGATTACTAAAGTGGCCTGATCTTTAATGAAGAAACTGTGAGGTCACCCCCTATTCTAGGCATAGTTTCTTCATGGATTCCTCATCTTTTTTCTTCATAAATCATATTTATTTTCAGTATATTTATCATACTAATATGGTACAATTAAATATCCAGATAGAAATATCTCCTTGAGATACATGTTGCCCTGCACAGTGGATCACACCTAAAATCCAAGCTACCGAAGAAGATGAAGCAGGAAGATCACAAGTTCCAGGCCAGCTTGGGCAACTTAGCAAGATTCTGTCTCAAAATACATGGAAATAGAAAAGTCTGGGGATGTAGCTCAGTACCAGAGTGACCCTGAATTCAATTCCAAGTACCCACCCCCCCCAAAAAAAAATTGCCAAGCATGTCTTTTGGATAAATTCCTATTTTTCTCATGAAATGGGCCTCTTCACCATTTTGCTCTAAGCCTTTACCCTTTGGCCTGTTGTTCCTTTTTTTTTCTTCTACCTGTCTGGAATGCAAATATGAGGCCTAGAACTATAGCAGCCATCTTGTCACCCTAAGGTGACCAAAAGGAAGATGACAGTAATGTGGAAAAAAAATTTAAAGAACTGGGGGTGCAGCTCAGTTTTAGAGAACTTATTTACTACATGTGAGGCCCTGGGTTTGATTCTCAGCAATCTCCCCTCCCCCCCAAAAAAATGGAATTGCCCTTAAGGAAAACAAACAATGTCCTATAAGATCTAAACCTTGTAGAAGAGTTTTCTTTAGTTTATAACTGAAAGCATATGGAACTGAGTTGATGGATTCTGCCACCTTCCAGAAAACTTGTTCCTGGGATAGCAAGAGGCATTCCCAGCCTCATACCATCCACTGGCGATGCCCTAATCAAAACTTAGGCTGCCAAGGAAATAAGTCATGTGCCACGTTTCCCACACCCAACTGATGGACAAGTCCTAGATTGTGAGGTTGACTATTTCTTTTGTTTTCTTCAAATCCTTATTCCTAAAGAAATATATTATTTTTTTCAGATCTTAGGGCTATGTCCAATTCTCTTAGACTAGGCAAACTTGCTACCTTTACCCCCTAGAGAATTACCCAAACATTGGGCCAAACAAACTGAATATAGTCTATGAATCCTGGTAATAATAGCCGTGAAGTTTTTTCAAGAACTAAATCTTCCTCTGCCTGTAGAAATGTCTGGAGACTCTAAAAGAAGAATACTGGCCTTCCCATTAGGTAGAGGGACTGAGAGAAAAGACATGTTTTTTTTCCTATAAGCCTTCAAAGGATAATTTAAGTAAATAATGTTTAGCTAGTTACTGTAGATAAAATCCCTCACCTTGGCATTGCTAAAGTGCAAACCAAGACAGAACAAATTTCTCCTACTCTTAGTCCCCAGGCCTCAGCTTTGTACTGGGCCCCAAAATATTTTCTGTTTTGGAAACCCCAAACCATGCAAAACTCAGTAGATCTGGGGTTTGAACATATAAATAAAACAAGCCAAGTTTCCGCCTGACCTTGGCTAACCTTGAAATCAATCGTTCTTTCAGTGCTGGTCTGGCCAAGAGTAAAGCTTGTGGTTTCGTCTTGGTTTTTACCACAAAACTTTGTGATGAAACAGTAAGAACCCACTGAGATTTGTGCTTCCATTCCTGTCTTGTTTCAAGTTCTTTTTGAAAAACCTGGCTGGTTCAATAGCATATAACTATGTAGCTCTGTGATTTCTCTTCTCTTCTACATGGGCTCAGAACCAAAATCCTACCCGGAAGTATTTTTTGAAAGCCCAGTGACTAAAACACAGACTAGCATTAAAATACATTCAGTATAAAATCAGGAAGATTCCACAGATCTGGTACAAATCTTCATGATACCACTATTTGACCAACTATAACAACAACTCAAGTAATTTGAAGGACATGGTAAAAGAAGTTGCTGGGAGCTAGGTATTATGGGGAAGGGAACCCAAGAATTGAAAAACGTTGCCCCAGAGTAAATGCACAAGAAACACACCAAACAGGTGTAGCATCCTGAGAGATCCCCTAGTATAGAATAGTTCCATATTTTTTGGTTCACACACCTAAGTTAAACCAGGAAATATATGTAGAGAGAGGCCAAAAACTTAAATGCGCAATCATTAGCAAGAACAGAGTATCTCAATCTCATGTGCTGACTATGCCATTACAGGTATAAGAAAGGAATATCTCCATTTCAATTCTAGTTTGGCATAAATGTTGGTAAAGACAAGAGTGGCAAATGTCATATGATATCATACAAAATAAATTGTTGTTGACTAAAAATCTTTGGAAATATCTCACCAAGCACCCATCATTTTTTCATAAAATACCCAAGTTCAACACCATTGTGTTATTAGGGTCCTGAGCTAGACATAACCAGATATAAAAACAGAAAGCTCTAAGGGCCTTGAGCTCCTTCCAAATCTGAATCCTGTTTTGTAGGCTTAAAAATTTAGCCACAAAAACCCATTTACCAAACTTGGTACAAAGAAAGAGAATTTTTGCTTTATCCCAGCAGACACTTTTGTGAATTATGTATGATGTTTTTCAGAGACAGAAAAAAGAAATCAGGGCAAGAGAGATATATGCCATTAGCTACTGTAAAATCCTCAAAGCAGAAAACAAGTCTCAATATCTCAAGAATATATAAGAATAATCTTTGAATAAGGCATAATGTAGGTACCAACTCTTGGAACTTTAAATTTCTGCAAAAGTGACCCAAGGAGGAAGAGAATAAATCATTCCATTCCCAGGGTACCTTTCCTTCCACCTCTCCCACAAATTGCAATGCATTTTTCCTGTCCTTCCCAAGGCCAATCTGGAAGAAACTTCACAAACATCTTAATTGTCTAAAATGTGTATCTATTTCCCCTAAAGAGCCTTTCTTTCTTCTTGCCCTCAATGGAATTTGTAAGTTGCTCAGATGTGTCTGTAAATCCCCATATCCACTGAATTCTTCCCACAGGCCAAGCTACATGCTCCCTAGGGAGGTTCCGTATGGTAAAAAGCCACCTACCAACTGCCTATGTCACCAACATATAAAACTCAGTGAGCTCATAATGTAAACAGAAGACTATTGATTATATTTTTGGCACTGGTGAGCTTATAAACAATAGGTCAGTGGAATATTTTTGCATTAAGTTTGTTTCCTGACTATATTTTCCTTATAAATCTGCCCACTTTCTCAAAGATCACATTACTTGTTAGGCATTACAGCTGTGCTGTGGCCCAAAATCAAATGAGTGTTCTTGGGCATTTTCCCATTAAAAGCTGCAAATGACTCACCATTCTTGAGTCAAGGTACAGGAAAGTTTTTGTGTACAGCATCCAGCAGGTGGCACTCATGTCCAAGGCTACACAGAGTTTTCCTAAATTTTTGATCACAAAAAATATTCGTTACTACTCAGTAAATAGTAGACAGATACCTTTTTAGTAAGAGCTATGAATTTTACTCATGCTATCTTCTTAAGTGAAGATTTGACATTGGATATAAGCAGCCAATTTGTCTTTCTTCCCTCTTACTGTAATCCAAGACTAAAAAAATTACATATGGAAAATATGGCTTTGTGAGCAATAGTGTTTGGTCTAAAAGATTTCTGCCATCTCTTCCCTGATTTGGCAACATTTGAACTGAGATAAAAAACTCACATATAAATTTAAAGCTTTAAAAAATAAACAAAATGCCAGGTGTGGTGATGTATGTCTGTAATCCCAGCAACTCAGGAAGCTTAGTAGCCTGGCATACTGTCCCAGACTCGTAATCCCAGCCACTTAGTAGGTTAAAGCGGGAGGATTGAAAGTTTGAGGTTAGCCTTTGCAATTTAGTGAGACCCTTAACAAACTAGTGAGACCCTGTCTCAAAATTTAAAAGGTAGAGGACTGGGGTATAATGAGAAGTCAATTCTGAGTGTAGTGGGAAATTACTGAAGGACTTAAAGCAGAGAAATAACGTGATCCAAAGCTCATTCTGACTGTATGGAAAATACACTGGAGGAAAAAGAATAGCAGTGGGGAGACCAAATGGGGCATTTGCAAGAATCCAGTAAGGAATTATGATGGCCTGGGCTATACATGGAAATAGTAATTGGAATGGTTATTCTAAAAGTTTAGTTTGCAGAAGAATCACTTGTGGTATTTGTTTAAAATGTAAGTGAGCCCACCAGTGCATCTGGCTGAAGGCATTCTCCAGACCACGCTTATGAAACAGCAATGTAGAAACAGAGTTGGCTAAGACCTTTGCCTCTCTGTTAAGATCACTTTCTAAAAATAACAAGCTCCCACTCTTTAAATTCTATAAATATAGAGTTCCAGCTTTTTCAGGTAAAAAAAAATCCTTATATCTCAATCTCCTTATAGTCCCATGGTTTTTCATGCAGATTCACCTCAATCTCTCCCAGCATTGCCTGATTCTTCTTTTACTGTTTTCAAGAAAAAGACAGTTCCTGTCACTCACTGTGCCTTCCGTTCCTGAACTTCATTCTCTCATCCACTCAACATTCATGAAGCACTGCATCTAAGCACTTGACACTGAGCTAGAAACTGGTTATAGCAGGATAAATAAAACACACATTCCAAATGATAGATTGTCATCTTCTTCCTCCATGTTTAGAGTCCCTCAGATGCCATCCCTGCTAGAAAACTTAGCATTACGAAGAAGAAAAGAAGGAATACAAAGGACCAGGCACAGTGTCACTCACCTGTAATCCCAGTCACCTCGGAGGCTGAATTCAAGGTCAATCTCAGCAATTTAGCTAGACCCTGTCTCAAAATAGAAACTAAAAAGGGCTGAGAATATAGCCCAATGGTAAAGCACTCCTGGGTTTAATCCCTGGTATAAAAAAATTAAAAGGAAAGTAGGTTCAGTAGAAAACAGGAGCTGGAGAATATATAAGAACAAAACTTTGGGAAAATATGACTGATCAGACTCTGCTCAGGTCCTACAAGTGTAGGTCTTAATATGAATCTCTTCCCTGAAGCTTAATTAAATCATGTGAGCAGTCAGCCTCTATACAAAGTCAACATCTAGCAACATGAGGACACTCCAGAGACATTTACTGAATATGCAAAAGAGAAAAGTATTTGTCTAGATTGTTTACAAACCAGTGGGGTAAATTTTTTCTCTTTAAGATGAAGGAGGGAAAGAAACTATGATGCCATCTTATGAAGCTCACCAAGATGAAGTCCATAAACCACCACACATTGGACCCATCTGAAATGCGGACAATTGGAGAATTCATGAGATATTGTTTGGATTTTAGCCTGAGTCCTAGATCCTTTGAGGTTTAATTAATGTGCTAAACCCAAACTTTTCTAAACCCTTCCTGAATAAAGGGTTTATTGAGGGTGTAATTACTTCTTTTGGAAATAACACCAGAAAATTTTTTTTCTCATAATGCCTCAGTGAAACATAAAATTTTATTACCATGATGTAGATGGATAAATTGAAGTTTTAAAACACTGAATATATTATATACAAATTCACGTAGTAAGTGGTTGAGTTACAACTCAAAATCAATTTACACCAAACCAACTTCATTTCTAATGGGATGAGGGACTGTCATAGATGCAGTATGAACTAATTTCAGAAAGATGTTTGACCAAGAGTAGATAGACACTGTGAGCTAGATATGGGATGCAAAGGGACCTTCATTTTCTTTTGGTTGTCTCAAAATACCTTCAACTCAACTGGTCCTAAAGCAAATTCATGACATTATTCCTGAAATCTGGCTCTCTTTCGTTTTGTTTTTTTTTTTCCTTAATCTCAGTGAAGTGTCTTGTGTGTTCCAGAAACTTGATAGGTATTATAGAAGTGCTTCCTTCATCATTCCATGTCCAATCTATCACCAAACTCTAACAGTTATACTCTGAAATACCCCTTAGAACATTAGAGGTGTTCTCTCTGCTGACTATCAGATATTAGTATAGTTGTTACTCCCTTGGGAAACCTCACAGCTGGTTTTATCTCTGGCTGCTTTTGAGACCTTTACATCTTTGGTGTTCTACAGCCTTACCATAAGTAGTCTACAGGTAGATTTATTTTTATTCTCCTGTTTGGCGATTGCTGAATTGATGAAAATCTTTACTATAGCCTTTCATCAACTTGTTGGAATTTCTCAAAATTCTTCAAATGCTCTAAATCATCTTTTCTTTTTCCTTCTAGAATTCTGGCGATGCCATCTCACTCAGTCCTCTCTTACTGTTAACTGCTCTTTCATATTATCATCTGTTTCTTTTTACTTCATTCTGATTTTTTTAAATTCATGTTACAGTGTACTAATTCTCTCTTCAACTATGTTTAATCTTCTATGAAATGCGTTTGTTGGGTTTTTGTTTGAATTATTATGTAGCACATCTTAGTGAGTTTTTTCCATTTGCTTTTTATTAATAATTTCATATCTACAGCTTTCTTTACCATAGTAAGCCTTTCTTTAATTATTATTAAATAATGATTAATTATTTAATTATTATTGATGCTAGTGTCCATATATTTTACACACCTGGTTCTGCTGCCTTTGGCTTTTGCTTATTTCACTTTATTTCATCAAGGGATTGGTAATTTTAAAATATAAACTGCTCACATTAAAAACTTTCTCTACAGAATTTTTTTTTGAGTCTTAGGATGAAGGTGGTTCCTTGCAGAAAGAATTTGCACAGGCTTTTGTTTGGCCCTTGATAGCACTGCCGGTCTGGAGCTCTTTTAAATACTCAGCTCTGAGGAAGTGGGGGCCCCAAAGGTAATGTAAAGTGTGGCTGCAGATACAAGAGTGGCTATTTTATGGGTAAGAGTTTTCACGGGAGTTCATAGGAAGATGTTTTCTTTTTTTCCCCACTTTGTCCTTAAATCCAAGACTGTAGGTGGGCATTCTTTTTGCAGGAGGAGAAGGAGGACCCCATACACTATTACACAGAAGTCTAATGCTCTAGGGCTAAACTTTGTTAGATGCCTTACAATGAAACATCCTTGGCTTTGCCTCAAGCGATCAGGAAAAAGAATTCTGAAGTTTTCAAATACCCTCAGAAGGATAGGCTTACCTGTCTGCTCTGTTTCTCTGCCTTGGTTTTCAACCCTAATTGATCCTTCTCTGGGTACTCATTATATGATGCCAGTTTCTGGATGCATCCATTAAATTTCACTTTTGTTATTTAATTTGTTTTGCCATTGTTGTTTTACAAAGTTCTTTTACTTTTAAAGTTATTTCCATCAAGAGAATTAGAGAGAGGCTTTATCCATTATATTACCATAAATTGGCTTGCTTTTTTTTCAGGTTCAGGGATGCTCATGTGCCATGTCCCATGGGAAGCCTCAAGGCTGGTTCCTGGGGGTGCTGACAGAGCTCACTCCGCTAGGCTGTGGGGCCGAGACTCCTGCTGTCTGCTGGCTGGCTGTCCTGGTCACTGTCACATAGCAGCCCTGGAGTCCTGCACATAGCTGTTCAAGCTCAGCACGGGAGGGCCTCCTTAAGAGTGGAAACCTCCACTCTCACTCTCCTCTCTCAGAAAGAGGACTTTCCTTTCTCTCCTTTTTTTTTTAAAGAGGGCTGAGGCCCATCTGGATAATTCCCCCTTTTTCAAGGACAGCCGTGCCCCATCACATAAGTGATCCCAGGAGGATTATGTAGGGCACGGACCCCCCAGGAGAGCTGGACAGGGTGAATGCTGGGGCCATCCTGAAATCCTGCCTCCCACCACACCCAGGTTTTCATTTAATCTGCATCATTTTGTTCAGGTGAACCTCTGGCGTGAGCATTTACTGTTTTTCTACTGAATTTGAGGGTCTTTTTTTTTCTGTTTGAAAGAAATGCGCTTGACAAACCCATATTTACTGAGATGAGATATTTTTGTGTCGTTTGGTCTTGAGCTTCATAGCTGCTCCCTGGCTTCTCTTGCCACACACCCCAAACCTTTTCCTGTAGTGATCAAAGCTTTCTTTGATCTTTTATTATTTCTTTGGCTATTCAGAAGTCATACGTAGTCTCCTACATTTTTTTTTAGAAATTATCTGCGTATTTTTAACCATTTAATCCTATTTTCTCTATCACCATAAGGAATAAAACAGTATTAAAAGTATGCCTGTTATTTTCACTCCTCCAAACCTCCCCCACCAAGTAAAAGAATTGTAGCCTTTATGTCCAGATGATTATATATGCTTTCTATGTTTTTCTGTTAAGAATTATTTTTGACATCATATTAAGCTGTACAATCATAAGAACAATTATTTAACACTTTTGACATGGACTCAAATTTTAATGTTTTATATTTTGTTTTTCTTTAACACGAGGTCCTTCTCTCTCTTTTTTTTTATTGGTTGTTCCAAACCCTACAAAGCTCTTGACATATCATATTTCATACATTAGCATACATTAGCTTCAAGTGAGTTATGAACTCCATTTTTTACCCCAAGTACAGATTGCAGAATCACATGGGTTACACATCCACATTTTTACATAATACCATAATAGTAACTGTTGTATTCTGCTACCTTTCCTATCCTCTACTATCCCCCCTCCCCTCCCCTCCCATCTTCTCTCTCTACCCCTTCTACTGTAATTCATTTCTCACCTTGTTTATTTTCCCATTCCACTTACAACCTCTTATATGTAATTTAGTATAACAATGAGGGTCTCCCTCCGTTTCCATGCAATTCCCCTTTTCTCTCCCTTTCCCTCCCACCTCATGTCTCTGTTTAATGTTAATCTTTTCTTCCTGCTCTTCCTCCCTGCTTTATTCTTAGTTGCTCTCATTATATCAAAGATGACATTTGGTATTTGTTTTTTAGGGATTGGCTAGCTTCCCTAAGCATAATCTGCTCTAGTGCCATCCATTTCCCTGCAAATTCCAAGATTTTGTCATTTTTTAGTGCTGCGTAATACTCTATGGTGTATAGATGCCACATTTTTTTAATCCATTCATCCATTGAAGGGCATCTGGGTTGGTTCCACAATCTAGCTATTGTAAATTGTGCTGCTATGAACATCGATGTGGCAGTATCCCTGTAATACGCTCTTTTAAGGTCTTCAGGGAATAGTCCGAGAAGGGCAATAGCTGGGTCAAATGGTGGTTCCATTCCCAGCTTTCCCAGGAATCTCCATACTGCTTTCCATATTGGCCGCACCAATTTGCAGCCCCACCAGCAATGTACAAGAGAACCCTTTTCCCCACATCCTCGCCAGCACTTGTTGTTGTTTGATTTCATAATGGCTGCCAATCTTACTGGAGTGAGATGGTATCTTAGGGTGGTTTTGATTTGCATTTCTCTGACTGCTAGAGATGATGAGCATTTTTTCATGTACTTGTTGATTGATTGTATGTCCTCCTCTGAGAAGTTTCTGTTCAGGTCCTTGTCCCATTTGTTGATTGGGTTATTTGTTATCTTATTGTCTAATTTTTTGAGTTCTTTGTATATTCTGGATATTAGGGCTCTATCTGATGTGTGAGGAGTAAATATTTGTTCCCATGATGTAGGCTCCCTATTTACTTCTCTTATTGTTTCTCTTGCTGTGAAAAAACTTTTTAGTTTAAGTAAGTCCCATTTGTTGATTCTTGCTATTAACTCTTGTGCTATGGGTGTCCTATTAAGGAATTTGGAGCCCGACCCCACTATATGTAGATCGTAGCCAACTCTTTCTTCTATCAGATGCAGAGTCTCTGATTTGATATCAAGGTCTTTGATCCATTTTGAGTTAACTTTTGTGCATGGTGAGAGGAGGGGGTTCAGTTTCATTTTGTTGCATATGGATTTCCAGTTTTCCCAACACCATTTGTTGAAGATGCTATCCTTCCTCCATTGCATGTTTTTAGCCCCTTTATCAAATATAAGATAGTTGTAACTTTGTGGATTGGTCAGAAAATTTTTTTAAGGATAAATATTGTGATGTTTTGTGTGGGCATCAAAGGTGGCGATAAGCTTTAAACATTTCTGCATAGAGCCCTTAAAACAACTGTAATTTAGCAGGTAACTCAGGCTGTTCTCATGGGTTATCTAGAACTTCAAATGTATTTGCTTTTTCCCAGCCATCTTGAACTCCTAACAAGAAAATAAAAAAACAAAAAGCCAGATAATTACAATGAAGGAAATTATTATGTGCAACTTCCCCTCATAATAAATTAACTTTGCTGAGATATTGGGTACAGCTAGACTTTCAGGCTGCTAGGGGACTCCTTGGCAGATTTCTGATGGAGATCAAGTTCTGACTAAAAATATAAAAAGGACTGGGTGTGGGAGCATATTCCTGTAATCCCAGCCACTTGGAAGGCTGAGACAAGAGGATTTCAAGTTCAAGTACAGCCTCGGCAACATAGTGAGACCCTATCTCAAAAATAAAAAGAAGGGCTAGGGATGTGGCTCAATGGTAGAGCACCCCGAGGTTAAATTGCCAGTAATGCAAAAATAAATAAATAAATAAAAATACAATAGGGAATATTTTTTAGTTGGGGGTCTCCTCATGTTATCCAGGCTGGTCTTGAATTCCTGGATTCAGGTCTCTAATGTATTTGAGACTACACATACCACTGGACTAGGCTAAAAATGAATTTTAATATATAGAAATGGAGACCTCATCACCTTTGAAAGCTTTAGAGTACCTTGACAAACCTATAATTGACTAAGGGTTAGAGAGAAGAGAGTGAAGTTTCTGCCTGATTTAAATTTACAAACTATTTCTAAAATTAGAGCATTCAGTTCAATAGGTGTTGTGCTTTCTGTACTGCAAATTGACTCCACCAGGCAGCACACATTTACTCAATCATCTAATCCCTTCTAGCATTACATTTTCAAATCTTTAGATAACTTATAAGCACAACTTTATCAGAAAAAAGGAAAAACATTTGCTCTTACCCCTTTTTTAATTTTAATTTTTATTTTTTGCTCTTACCTCTTTTAATCCAGCTTCATTACCCATTCTAATGTTGCCTGAATTACCCATTATTGATGAATGAAATCAATCATTCAATAAAGATGGGAGTTTATTGCCATCAGTAAAGACAATTGCATTGAATCTACCTGGCATAGTTATAAGAATGTGTGAAATTGAAAGACATATAGAAATAAAGCAGTGTGGGTAGGCGTGAGGATATAGCTCAGTGGTAGAGTGTATGTTTAGTAGGACCTGATCTTCAGCACCACACAAAAAATAAATAGAAATAAAATTTTTAAAAAAGGAAAGAAGGGAAAGAGGGAGAAGGAAACGAGATTTTAAGAGAGGAGTAGAGCTGGCTACAGTGGCACATGCCTGTAATTCCAGCTACTCACAAGGCTGAGACAGGATGCTCACAAGTTCGAGGTCAGTCTGGACAACTTAGCAAGACTCTGTCTCAAAATAATTTTTTTAAAGGGTCAGGGATGAACTCAGTGGTAGAGCACTTGCCTAGCAACAGTGAGATCTGGACCCAATCCTTAGTATCTCAAAAAAAATTTAAAAGAGAGGGAGAGAAAGAACTGAATAAGTCAAAATGCTGAGAAAATAAATCTGAAGGGATCTCTCACTTCACTGCATTACCAAAAGTTGTGGTCATTGGGAATTCAAAGCTGGTCTTTTTCACTGTCTCTATAAATAGCTGACCCCAGATAAGACTTTTCTTTAAGCCAAGCCATGAATGAACTTTTATTTTAATAACCCATTGACTTGTATGACATCCTATCATTGATTTTTTTTCTTACTAAAAACTTTGATCAATCTGATAGTCACAAAGACATACAAGGTGCATGTAGCCATTAATTTTGGTCTCAATAGTTTACCTAAATTTAGAAAATTTTACACTTTCTATCATAAAAAGTATTTATAGATGCAATAATTTTTGTTTAGTACTAAGAGACAATATCAATTAAAATATGTCAAAATAGAAAGTTTTCAGGACTGGGATGGTAGAGTGCTTGCCTCGCATATGCAAGACACTGGGTTTGATACTCAGCACAGCATTAAAAATAAACAAATATATATATATATATATATATATATATATATATATAAAGTTTTCAAAGATTTTCTAGCCATCAGCTTAACAGCCATCCACAAAACAAAAACAAAAAACACACTAAAGTCTAGAATAGGAAATAAAGAATAAATACCACTTCTAGTTATAGACTGGAACATAAATGACCATTGGAGTTCTTAAAGATGAATTCCAGTCAGAATACCACAGGATTGTTGATACCTCTTCCAAGAGACCTGAAGAATATTAAGGCGAATTGTGTGGTCATGACTTGAGGTTTTATTTCTCAGCTAAGAAATATAGCATATTAGAATTCTCTTCTTTTAATGTATAAGAGACCATAATTTCAGCTTTTACCTAATTGATATGCCACATCAGAAAGGGTCAGAGATGGATTTACAAGTAAAAGTCTGCATCAAATTAGTCTTCACAATATAAACTGGCTTGTAAACCAAGAAGGAGCTATAGATCAGACTCTGGACCTTCTTTTTCTTACCTATTTTACCCAGGGTAACAAGCAATCACCAAAAGCATTCTCATAGGAAACCACAAATCCTAATACCTTTGGTACCACCTGCATGTCCTTCTGCACAAGGGTTGACCCACTCCAATTCTATTTAATTCTCAAGAGCCAACAACTGCACCAAAGCACTGAATTTCACAATGTAACTTGAGACAAACTGAATCTGAAAGGCTATTTTATGGGTATTTTGCCTCCACTCCTACTTCTTAAGGGAAGTATGGCTGAAAGCACCAGCAAAGAAAATAGGCCTTTCTTAATCATATGTGTTGTTCATGAGGAGCATAACAGAAGATTAGAATCAATCTTGAATTTGGTTGCTTGGTGTTGTTTCTATCTTCACAAAAATTTGGTTCTTTGGTTTACTATATTTTTCCTTTTCTGTTTATATCAAAATCTTCATTGACCTGAAGTTATGCATGATCTAGCAATTTTTTAAAAAGGAGAAAATGGTTACAAATTATAACATTTGTTATGTGTATGATTTCACATTACATTTGCCACCACAAAATGCTGAAAACTTGAACTTTAAAAAATAAAGCATGTATTTCATTTCTTTTCTTATTTAGCTCAGCTAACTAATGTTGAAATTTTTACATTTCATGTGAAATTGATTTATTTTTCCATTGTTTTTAGCCCTAGTCAAAAGGAGGAAAAATGCATCTAACATTAGAGGAACCAGTCAGCTGAGATTAATTTATAATTAAAATCATAAAATGCCAGGTATGAAATATGCTGAAAACATCTATGGTCTTGTCTTCTAAGCACTCCATGAAGGCCAATTCATTTTAGTTATAACTAGCTTCCAGTAAAGAGTTACTATATTTCTGATATTGACAAATAAGTCTTTCAGTTTCTTGGAGGCTGAATGATTGAACTGGAACTACTGCCTCAGCAGTTATATATAAATCCTTTTGAGAAATTCTAAAAAAGCACCTAGATTTCTACACTTACATTATTTCACTGTGATATGTCTGCAAAGTAGAAATAAAACACTCCTCTTTATCCAGCCTTCAAATTCAGTCATATATTTTTTTATTTGAAATGAACTAAAGCTGATTAAGAACGAACATGCCTTTTGGAACACCCAGAGGCCTTTCATTTCTTGAATGATATGCTAAGACTTGGAATCCACCCAAACCTCCTTGAAGCACCCTCTTCAAAGTTTAATCTAATTTAAATTAACTTATTCCTCACATAAATGCTCTTTCTTAGTTCTCCTTATTTTTTAGTGAGCACATGGACATATTTTTGTGTTTCTAAACATGTGGATGCTGGAACAATTTACGAGGGAAAAAATTACATATTTCTTTATTCCAGTCATGTTAAAAGCAGTGGCAGAAAAGCATAATTCTGAGAACTCCTGGCTCTGCCACTATGCAAATTATTTCACAATATGTAAATGATTAAAGAGCAATGTAGTCACAGTTCCTACCAAATGTTTCTCTGATATAAGACATTCTTAAAAGTGATGGGCCTGGCTGGGCACAGTGGAGCACGCTTATCATCCCAGTGACTTAGGAGGCGGAGGCAGGAAAATTGCAAATTCAAGGCCAGCCTCAGCAATTTAGCAAGACCCTGCCTCAAACTAAAAAGGGCTGGGGATGTTGCTCAGTGGTAGAATACCCCTGGGCTCAATCCCCATTACTGAAAAATAAATTTTCAAGTGGTGGACCTGAAGTCTCACTTTATTTTCTACACATTTGTTTGTACTACTTTACTTAATTTTTTACTTTGCAAATAAAAATAATATTAGAGTACATAATTGCACAAAATAAGCAATTATGTGCACAATTGCAATTTTGCAGGCATAAGGCAGAATATGTGCATAACAAGGTTTTCTGGTACATTTCTAGACATGTCTGCATCTTCCTCAAGGAATTTGTGAGTGCAATATAAAATTATTTAAGCAAACAAAAAAGAAGTGTTGAATTCTTTCTAAGCATATATGGTAATTGACTGCAAATTAGTCAACTTCTCTACCAAAAATTCAAACATGTTTGAATTAGTTGACCAGGATACTTCTGAAGAAACTGAAGATTCTGAGAAAGATGTAATATTAAAGAAAATATAAATGGCTTTTTCTAGTAATAACAGTGACATAACTGTGAAAGGACTGACGTGCATGGGGTATCCCTAAAAGTTGCCTACCACATATATATCTCACCTACTTTGTAAGTATCATTTTTACTAGAAGTCCCAACATAATCCCAGAAGCATGTTCTCTCTTTCCCTTTGTCTCCTTTTTACCCAAACAAATTTCAGCTAAACACTTGGCCTTCAATAATACCTGAATGGAAAAAAAAACCCTTGAAATCAGAGACGTGTTTTATGTCAAAATGAGCTATTCATCACTGGTGATCATTAGAGAATGTCACAAGAGAAGAAATGTACCCAAGAGGGTCTTGCAAAATTCCAACTCTGGGAATTGTATTCTATCTAAAGACTCTCCATCATTTTAGCAGTCCATTCATTTACTCAAAAAAATATTTATCAGGTGCCATTATAAACAGCACTATGTTAACATCAGCAAGGCATTAAATCTTCAAAGTAGTTTCTTATTCTATACTTAATGTTGACACATTTAGGTGGGGCCTTAAATTCTCTACTCAGCTGAATGCTTTAGTTCCCTTCTAAGTAATCTGTCATTTTCAGGCACATTTAAGTGTGTTTTATTTTTCATCAGTGGAATTCTAGCATAGATAATGGCATCTACATAAGAGTTCAAATAATGAAAAATAGAGAGAGTAAAATTCAAACATTATAGACTTAAATATTATTTTAGAATTATATAACTGGAATTAACATTTTTTTAATTTTTATTTTTTTACTTTTAAACTCTACATTCAGAGAGCATCAAGAAATGGATTTCAGAGGCTGGGGCTAGGGCTCAGTGGAAGCGCATTTGCCTGGCATGTGTGAGACACTGAGTTCGATTCTCAACACCTCATGTAAATAAATAAATAAAGGCCTATTAATAATATAAATTTTTAAAAAAGAAATGGATTTCAGTTTTGGCTACCCCCCAAAACTAATCAAGCCTTAGGTGTTAATAAAATAACTGTGTTTCTTTCAGTGTTCTAGACAAAAGGAGAAAATGGCCATAAAGTGCCTTCACTGGAAACTCCAACATCACGGGAATTTTTCCCAGGTGGCTTTGTAGCAATCTAAGGAGACTTGAAACATGTCATAATTATAGTTGTTGATCACTAAATGTCTCTTGTGCTTAGCATTTTACATTCAATACTTCAGCTTTTTTTTTTTTTTTTACATTCAATACTTTATTTTAAGCTTCCCCTACAGTGTACCTCTGTTTTCCCTAGGAAGAAATCAAGACTCAGAGAAGTTAGGTAACTTTTCCAAAGTCACACAATTTGCAAGAGTGTGCAAGCAATGGATCTCTGACATTGCGTTTTTCTGCTTCCCAGATCAATGCTCTCCGTAATGCATGTCTGTGTTTAAGCAAGGTGGCTGCAAGGGTTACCCATAAAGGTTGGGGAGATGGATGGGAACTGATAATGCTGTCTGGGAAAGACTTCTGTACACAAGGGAAAGAAAAAAAATAAAATAAAATTCTGTGAGAAAAAAAACCGGTCGCAGCTGTTAGGGTTAAGGAGAAAAACTCGCCTTGAGGGGCCCTGGGTCTACTTCCTTTTACCTACCCAGAGTTTGTGCCAGCACAGGGCGCGGTGATTGACAGGCGACTACAGCCACGGATGGAGGGCCGCGTGGGGGTCAGAGCATCAGCTTCTCAGCTCCCATTACTCCCACCCCCATTCCATAGCCCAGCCATTGTCTGGGAGCTTCCACCGCCAGTGCCCGCGAGGCCGCGAGGCGATGGAAGCTGCTGACTGATGGGGGCGGCCGGGCCGAGCGCTAGGGCGCTGAGTGAGGCGGTAGTGTTCTTGGGATCCTTGCAGCTGTGGACGCCCACGCTAGGCACGCTCACTCAGCGCTGGCCGCGGGGGTCAGGTGGGACAGATCGCTTGGCCGAGAGCTGGCCTGGGGTCGGGAAACTTCACCAAAGCAAGCGAGTTAGGCCCACGCCTGCACTACGGCAGTCGAGGACCTCAAGGATCTTGTGGCCCAGGGGTCGCGCGACCCAAGCTCCCAGCGCAGAAGCTGCACTAGGGGTCTATGCAGGGTCTGGGGTCCCGGGGTCCCTTTCCTGCTCCGGGTTGACCTTTAAGACGGATTTAAAGGTGGCAGCGGCCGCTGCCCACGCTGTCTTGCAGAAGCAGCGAGCTTGGGAAGCGGCGAGGTAGCTATCCCCCAGGGACGCCTGGGCCTCCAGCACCCAGCCCTCTCCCGGCTCTTCTTCCCTGGGAGCCGTGGCCCCAACCCTCCCCCCGCCTGCCCCGGGCTCCGCTTTCCCTCCATCAACTCCAGGCCGAATTCAATCCGAGAAGCCTCCTTTGAGCTTTTGTGTTTGCTGGGGGAGATGTGGGCGCAGGAGGGATGGCGTTACAACTTTCATTTCCTGAAATGTTTGAGGGAACATCCAGGGTTTTTATCCCCACATCAGGCTGGGCGATGGGCTCGGGTTTCAGGCCTTGTCACTCAGCTGTCACCAAACAAACGAAGCTCTCAGAGCCCCGGAGAGGGAGAGCTACCTGCTATTCATGACCCCTGGAGCAGGTGATCGCTCATGGGGAAAACAGGTAGAATTAATCATAGGGCTGTTCTCTGTTTCCTCTCCTTTTTGGCAGACCTGCCCACCGTGTGAAACCTATCAGAAAACAATTAAACTCTTTCTTGTCCCTCAGGGGAACTAAAAATACGTTTTTGGAAAAGTGAACACATACACATTCACACCAAAAAATGGAATGAGAGTTGAAGGGAACATCTTACATCCCATTCCTCTTTGCACTATCTTGGAGGAACTTGGAACTTGGGAAAACTGGGAGAGAATGAGTCATCTTCATGTCACCCGGTCCTACCTATTGGAAGGAATCATAGGTAGGGTAAATTAAACTCGGGTAGATTCCAACATCTTCTTCCTGCCTGGTTCACAATATTCGCTCCTAGTAAAAGTAAAATCTCTGTGAATGAGTGTTTTGCTCTCTCGCATTCTTCCCTTGTCAATCAGGTTAAACATCCATATTGGGTTCTGTAGAAAATTAGAAAATCCAAACCCTTCAAAAGCTCACCATTCATTTCAATTCTAATTTAATTCTTGCCTTTAGTTGAACTAAAGCAGAAAGGTCAGCATAACTAACTGCTATTTATGAAACATTACAGTACAAATTTTAAATTGTACATTTATTTTCTATTTTGTTCTACTTTTCCCACATCTCCTTTCCTTCTCTAGAATATGAAAAGAAAAGGAAATGCATTCAGATTTATTTCTGGGACATATTAATATTGGAAGAATTAACCAGAATGGCCTAGGAACCTTAAATCAGACTGCTTTTTTTTTTTTTTTTTTTTAGTAGAAATATGGCAAGGGACCAGTATTGTCATTCTGCCCTTCAGTTTTTCCACAAGAGGTTTTTGGGGGTTTTGTTTTGCTTTTTTAATGAAATTAGGTGACATACTGCATGTAAAATAGTCCTTCTGTTCTGGCTTGGCCTGGTAATGCTCTGCTGTAATCCTAGCTACTCAGGAAGCAGAAGCAGGAGGATCTCAAGTTCAAGGCCAGTCTGGGCAACTTACTGAGACCTTCTTCTCAAAATAAACATAAAAAGGAACTGGGGGCTCCGGTGGTGGCTCAGTGGTAGAGGGGCTTGCCTATCATACATGAGGCACTGGGTTTCATCCCCAACACCACATAAAAAAAACCCAATAAACAAAATAAAGGTATTGTGTCCATATACAACTAATAATAATTTTAAGAAGGACTGGGAATGTAGCTCAGTGATGGAGCATTCCTGTGTTCAGTCCCCAGTTCCACAAAATAATAATAATAATAATAATAATAATAATAATAATAATAATTCTCTAGTCTTATTTATGAAGATTTTATCTGTTTATTTTTAAAATAGCCACTGGCTGTAGATTCCCAGAACTGATTTTCTTAGAATAACCATTTGTTCTTAAAGGTAGAGCCCTGAACAATATTATTCTTCATTTAAAATCAAGAACTTGACTTTAGGAGGAAGCATGGTATATTTATATAGCATCAGCAATGCATAGAAAATATTCACCACACGTATCTAAAGACAGATAAAGCTTCAATTGTTTAAATGTTCTCACTTAATAGATACTAAGGCATATTGACCTTCTATCTAGCTTAATTTTTTAAAAAGCATGTTACCTACTGTTATTTGTGAGGCATTTTAGTAAATACAAAGCTAATGCTGTCTTCCTAGTAATACCCCCTTGTCTTAGGGTAAAATTAACTTTTGCAAAGTTTTGCAGACTCTGCCATCTCTCAAAATGTGCATTTTCTCTATAATCACTGTAAACTTCTGCTCCTCTTCATCAACCACACCAGTCTCTACCAGTACCACACAAAAAGAAGCTGCAAAAGCTAAGGGCAATGTTACTGCTTACAGATGCTTACAGTTAAATACAACATTTGTGTGAGGGCCAACCAACTATGTCACAGCTATGTGGGTTTGGTTTGGTTTGTTGGGTTGTTTTGTTTTTGTATGGGGGAGATCACAATCCCATTGTCTTTTCCTGGTATTTAGACCACTTGGATAACTGGCAACTCAAATTGGAACTCTTAGCAAAGCAGCTAAAGCCTTGCTTGAGGGGAAGAAGATAAGGGAGGGGTAATTTGAATTTGTAAAAATAGTTAATATCAAGAAAAGAACACTTAGAAAGTTGATTTTACAGGCATAGATGAATCCTCTAAATCCATAGACAATGGCCTAAGATCTTGTACCTGGGACTACTGGATGTAAAAGAGAACTTGCAGTGAAATAGAGAGAGTAGGCAGGATTCCAGTGAAGGGTAAGGAAGAAGAGTGAGTTTAGGATTTGGACCAAAGGCCCTTTTTGCAATCCAATGAATTTCTATTAAAGTGTAAATGGGAATGTCAGCACACATGAAGAGTCAGTCACAACAAGGCACTTGGGGAATTAGATATCAATCCGGATGTTAGGAGATTGGGCAAAGTATAAAATGAGTGATAAGTTCAGGGATATTTTCAATAGGGGGGTGGTTGAACACACTATCCTCCAAAGAAACAAGTGTATACTCACCATAGGTTTGAGATTTGAAAACAATAGGCAATGCAGACATAGATGATTTTAGTAATCCATGCTCTCATTAAAATGAGGCTTTGGTAGAAGAATAAGATAAGTGTGAGTTTTGCATTTTGTGTCCAGAAGATGATGTGATGAAAGGAATACATAGAGCAGGTGACATGCATATTTCTTCCACCATTTCTCGGAGCATGTTTTGTAACCCTATCATTTAGAGTTTGGGGATAAAAATAGGTGTACCCTGGGTTTATGTATATAGAGATGATGCATGAATAGACCATACGGTGAATAAAAAATATAATAGGTTACTATTTTAAATAATGGATTGAATTGATATTTTAAAAAATACATGAAATCTGGTATTCACATACAAACATTCAATCCAAGTAGTTATACATGTAGTGGTAATATTAGGGTTACTAATTATAAAAAACTGTGTTTGAGTTTTGCTTCAAAAATGATGATGGAATTCAAAAGTTATGTGACATAAAAGAAATCTCATGAAAAAGCAAGTAAAGCAACATGGAGTAATACATGGGATCTGATACAGGGAGTGAATGAAAGTGAATCATATGCATAGCAATTTCTGAATTGTGGATGAAATGATACATCCTATGATGTATATATACTAAAGAAATAGGAATATGACAATTTTGAAAGAAAATTTAATTAAAAATACACATCATGTCCCATATGAATATATTATCATTGATGTTAAACTGGGTCACTTACTGTAGAAATATTAGGATTAGTACTCAATATTCACTGAAGTTCATTTTGAGTATTCAGAAATGAATATGTATGTCAAGAAAATGAATATTTCTGAAAAATATCTCGTGAAAAGTTGATTATAAATCCACACAGATGAAAATAAAAGAATCAAGGTAGTATATGACACATGTATTTCATGTTTGCAAATTCATACTATATATATATTTCATACTTTAAAATATAATAGTACGTATGTCAATCAAAATTTATAAGAGGATATATATCCTTCACATATGTACCCTAAGTATTCATTTTCCTCTACATTGTTTCATGTCTAAACTTGTTGAAGTATAAAGCTCACCACAGCTTGAATTTTCAGTTACCTCAGTGTATTGGGGGGCAGTGATCTCTTCATGAAATTCGTGTTTTCCAAAGTGAGAGTACTCTCAAGAATATACCTGTGATGGCAGTAGGATTATATATATGTATATAAAAATATACATTGTGACCCTGGCGACAGAGACAGGGAGTCAGGAAGTTACATATTTGTTAATTTTGAAAATTCATGGAGAAGTAAAATGAGAAAAATATGTCACAGATTTTATAATATGTATCTCTGATGAATCAGAAAGCATGACCAAGTATACACCCTGCCTCCTATCAAATACCTCTACTTCTATTCCTTTAGGATTATTTTTATCGATGTTAGGATAAGTAGTCAGAGCCTAGAATGTTATGGGTTAGTGTCAGAGACTCAATATTTCAAATGGCAAAATGGAAAATGAGTCTAATATATATGCGAACACGTGGCACATAAAAACCTTCCACTGTCATCCACCACAATCCCTGGACATTACTATCACCCCAAAGAAGACACAATGAGAGAAGAGGAAAAAAATCTGTGAATACATATCTCAAATTGGAAATTCTGAGGAGCTCACAAACTTGGATGTGGTAGAAGAGATCCCAACAGTAGAGGACTGGGTAAACATTCCACAAACATGGAAATTTGCTGGCCTAATGACTTCTTGACTATCTGCCTCTGACATTTGTGCACTAGAAATATAGCTTTGTGCTTTAGCTTCCTTTGTAGTGAGACCATGAAAGCTTGGTCTGAGTCTACGTGAACAGGAGGACATGGGTTCATATTTTCCAATAGGAACAGGAGGCAGCAGAGCTGAATCCCCTCTTTGCAGGTAACTGTGGCCGTTGGGGTATGAATGTCTCCCTGGGTGGATTGTGAAGCCTTTGGCTCACCGCCCAGTTTTAATGGCATTTCTTGCAGCTTCCCTGGAAAATTGGTGTTTGTTTTTGAAATACAAAAAGGTCAACCAGGACACAGTGCTGGAGGGAGCTCTGTCACGTGGGGTGAGTCAGGGTCTGAAGGAAAAAACACAAACTGGGCTGCTACCCCATATATCTTTCCCACTTGAGCATAGCAACTTGTTTCTGAGCATCGCCCCGAATCCTCTCCCCACAACAACATGCCTTTATATTTTCGGGTCTCCTGGGTGTACCTTGTCAGTCACATGTCATTTTAAAGCCAATGACAGAACCACAGGGGCCCACCACAGATGTTGGATCACACACCTGCATTCCATTGCTCCAGGCCCAGTTCCTTGCTGGCTCCTACTCCCTGGCATCTCTGTTCTTCACCATGGTCATGGATTCCACTCAGTCAAAAATGGCACTCGCTGGTTCAGTCATGATGAGCAACAGGAGATCTAAAGGTTCTCCAGGGATTTCTGGTCATGGGATTCTCAAAAACTTCATTGTATTGACCTAGCCATATTTCAAGATAGAAGAAGTTGACACTGTGGGTTTTGATTCATTCAGGAGCCATTAAGTATTGAGGAATCTCCTTTCAGTAAAAGCTCTGGAGATCCCATGCAGGCAAGGCTTCCCAAGGAGTGGCGAAAGGTCACAAAAATCCAGGCCAATTGGGGTCTAAAATATGAGTTTCCTGTGAGTTTTGGCTCTCAACTATAGCAGAAAATGCTTTAACAGCAAAATCATGTGAAATCCTGGCTGAGATTTCCAGTGCTGTGGAGAAAGCCACCCTCGGCCTACATCTCAGTTTCCAAAGGCTTCTCTAATGCTTGGCCTTCTAAAATCCCAACACAATTCATGGCAATAGTTCTCTGAGATCAGTTCCAGAACTCAGTCTCTAAAGGAATCACACCAGAGTTCAAGCTGAGGTTGACCCAGTCATCTTTTCCAACCACCACACCAACACTCCCACATGGCCCTCATCTTCTTCCATACAGACACTCATCATAACATTCTGGCTGGGGGTTTCCATAGGGGGAGGAGACTAAGATGGTATGCAAAGTAAGCTCTCATGCCCATCATATGCCAAATGTGATGGTGGCCTGGACACCCTTCCTGAGAAACAGGATAGATAAAATGGGCCTGTAGTTAATACTGCTCTGCTTCTCAAATTAGAGGCCTCCTGCCTGCCAGGGGTAGATTCTTTATGTGTACTGGACTCATGAAAAAACCCAAACACCTGTGTGCTAGTTACTGGAGGGATTGCAACAACTCATTTGACCCAGAGCATTCCTGTTCTGACTTCATAGGGGTCAGGAGCCTGACCAGAAGAAGGCAAGAGACTTGATCCAATAGTACACTTCTTTTTCATCATTTTGGAGTTGGATGGACACATGGGATTTTTCTTGAGTTTCCTGGGGTGCTGAGAATGTAATTCACAGCCACACACAGGGCCAAGAGTCTGATTCAGACACAGCTTTTACAAAGCACTTTACTTAAAAGGCACAGATTATGCCTCTTCATTTCCATTTGAAACTGTTTTCTTGAGGAGTCCCAAAGGAGTGCCCTAAGGCAAACACCTCCCTGACATTCAGGGAAACAGAACAATAGGGAAGAAAGAAGCCTGGGGAAAAACTTTTCTTTAATTGAACACTGTGGCACTGACAGCTCCTAATCATGGAACTTGGGTTACTATCTATCCAAGCAGGGATTCTCCAGAGAGATCCTTTCCAGTCATGCTAATTTTTGAGTTTTCTGAGATGCTTGGCATGCCCTTCAGCAATCCAGTCCATGGCCATGTCACAGAGCTTGAATGTGGTACACATCTTGGACACAAAACCACGAACCCCTTCAGAGAGTGGCCAAAATTCAGGAAGAATACAGGAACTTAGGATCTTGGTAGGTGTTGCCCATCTGCAAGGCAAGCAGCAGTCCATTCATAAATTGGCCATGAGGAGTCCTGCAAAGATTTCCACTAGACGGGACACATTCACGGCTGCATTCTTCTCTCTACTCTCTTTAACCACAAACCCAGTGGGATCCACTGACATAAAAAGACTCACTAGTTTACAGTCCATTTCAAACCAACAACAACAAGAACAACAACAACAAAAAACGATTTTCCTTCATGTTCTCAGAACATGAGACAAAACAACAAATTGAAACACACACCCACTGAGACACACAAACCACCACTGTATTTGGTCTGCATCTATCCAATCTGTCCTCTGACTGGTGGGTGAAAATAGGTTCCCCAGCAGTGGCCTGTCCTGTCTCAGCTCTGGTATTTTTGGCCATCTCTGTGTAGTTGTCAGGAGCCAGCAATGAGCCAAAACTTCTTTCTCAGGAAAGTCCCCTGTTGAGACCATTCAAGGCATTTGGCTATCCACACATTACTAGGTACCAACAAAGAATAACCCTGGCCTTGGTACAGACAAACAAGTGAGTCCACTGGGAGTGGAACTGCCTCTGGATGCCTCACCTCCTGGATCCCAAGTTCAGAGAGTTCCATCACCAAGGAAGTGAGGTGAGGTCACTTCCTTCAGGGAAGTGAATGAGGTCACTGCCTTGGCAACCACTTTGTCCTAACAGTTGTTTCCAAGGGTCCTATGAGATGGAGGCTGCCCCACCTTCCTGTGACATTTTCACAAGACATAAAGGTCTATATACCTTAGGAGCCTGGGATCAGCAATCCACACAGACCTGATTGTGTCCATCTTCCCTGCATTGAGAAGAGAGAGGCTGATTCAGCCTCATCCCTTCATCCTGACTGGGTTCTTGGCCATGGAAGATGACTTTAGACCTCACAGGTCCTACCTAGCTGCCTACATTTGCTCCAGGGATCATTTCTGCATCTACCTTTGAGCTTCTCAGCAGCTGTATGATTCCCTACATACCTGTATGGCAAGATCAACTCAGGACCTGCTGTTATGTGAAAATAGATTGAGGGAACAGAGTATGGTTAAGGGACATATTATGTTCGATTTGGGTTAGGAGTCATTCTGCTGGATGAATATGGGTATTGGGCAACTGGAATATTTATACGAATGTAAGGTGAAATGTAAGTATGAAAACAGAAAACTAGATAAGATCTGAAGCACACACATTTGTTGGGCCCTTGATTTGGATACATAGTTTTGAATTATGTTCTGCAGAGATGAATCCTCTAAATCCAGAGACAATGGCCTAAGATCTTGTACCTGGGACTACTGGATGTAAAAGAGAACTTGCAGTGAAATAGAGATAGTAGGCAGGATTCCAGTGTAGGGTAAGGAAGAAGAGTGAGTTTAGGATTTGGACCAAAGGCCCTTTTTGCAATCCAATGAATTTCTATTAAAGTGTAAATGGGAATGTCAGCACACATGAAGAGTCAGTCACAACAAGGCACTTGGGGAAATAGATATCAATAAGGATGTTAGGAGAAGAGGCAAAGTACAAAATGAGTGATAAGATCAGGGATATTTTCAATAGGGGGGTGGTTGAACACACTATCCTCCAAAGAAACAAGTGTATACTCACCATAGGTTTGAGATTTGAAAACAATAGGCAATGCAGACGTAGATGATTTTAGTAATCCATGCTCTCATTAAAATGAGGCTTTGGTAGAAAAATAAGATAAGTGTGAGTTTTTCATTTTTTGTCCAGAAGATGATCTGATTTAAGGGATACATAGAGCAGGTGACATGCATATTTTTTCCACCATTTCTGGGAGCATGTTTTGAAACCCTATCATTTAGAGTTTGGGGATAAAAATAGGTGTATTCTGGGTTTATGTATATAGAGATGATGCATGAATAGACCATACGGTGAATAAAAAATAAAACAGGTTACTATTTTAAATAATGGACCCTGTCTGTTTACTTCTCAGTCACACAGAGGAGGCAGGTCATTCAGAGGTCAAGGTGCTCTCCAGGAATTCAGGAGACCAGGATTGTTGCAAACAGCAGCAGGTTTGATGTTTATGAGTTGCAGCATTTAATAAGATGGACACAGAACTTTGAGATATTTTTGTGTCTTAAATCTGGTGATATGTAGTGTCCCCCCCCCCCCAAGTAAACTGTTAAAGTTTTATATCACTAAAATCATTCACTGAAATACTCTGTATCTGCTTGGTACAGTGAGTCACAAACACAGCTACCTGGGAGACTGAGACAAGAGTATGGCAAGTCTCATGCCAGTACAAACACTTTGAAAATGTCATTTGAAACCTTGTGTAACAGTCCAAAAATTAATAAATATAAAACTTTGGAAGAGCATTTGCCAATGTTGCAATATTCTGAGGTTAAATCACTGAGTACACACAAGTATGCTTCATCAAAAAAGAGTTAAAAACTAATATCACCTAAAATTCAAGCTGATTATTACTTTTTATTTTCAACAGACAATCATTCTCTCTAAAAGTTCTAAGTAGTTTAAGTAAATCTACATACACTTTACAGCTGAACCTCTTTGGTTCTCATCATCTGAAGAAGAGAAGGAAGGTCTTGACACAAAAATATGCAGCCCCAGGTGTGTTTATACATATATTTAAATTTCTGATTCCCCCCTGTATTCCTTGTTTTAAGTAAGTAAATACAGGGAAATTCAATTATCTTTCATAACAGTGTTTTGAAATCTAAAGATGATTTTCAAGCCTGAAAATATTTAACTGATTATGTATCTGAAAATAGCATTAGAATTCAGCATAACATGTAGGTATACATTATCCTTGTGATTGAGGCAGAATTTTTTTCTGAATATTGTTTGAACTTCCATTTTTCTAACCCCCTTAAATATAAAGAATTTAAAGTTAGGTGGATTTGTGAATACCCTTTTTAAAAATTTTTTTTAAAGAGAGAGGGAGAGAGAGAGGGAGAGAGGGGGAGAGAGACAGAGAGAGAGAGAGAGAGAGAGAGAGAGAGAGAATTTTTTTAATATTTATTTTTCAGATTTTGGCAGACACAACATCTTTGTTTGTATGTGGTGCTGATGTTTGAACTCGGGCCGCATGCATGCCAGGCGAGCATGCTACCGTTTGAGCCACATCCCCAGCCCTGTGAATACCTATTTTAATTAATGAACATATATAATGGTGATTGTAATTCACTGCATTTATGGTAAAGATGATTCATCCCAGTGGCTCAATTTTAGTTAAATATGAACAAGTTTTCATTCCAAAGTGAAAAATTTTCATATAGCCTAAATATCAGTGTTTCTTTCAATTCAAATAGTACCCTCAAATAAGATACACAATGGCCAATTAAGGAAATTAAATCCTCCCAGAATGAACCATTGCTTTTGGGTAAAAGGAGGAACTCCCTAATTTTTTTTCTTTCCATACCATAAAGCAGTCAATATTATTAAACGTTTTTATCCAACTTCTTTAGTGAATGATAGGAAAAGAAGTCTTTAAATGCTGTTATTGGAGAATTAAGAAATTTGATGTGTTTTTTTGCATTTTTTTATATTGTTTGTGTTAGTAAGGTCAAGGTATTTTATGCATTGGGATGTATTTCTCTTCCTAGTATATTTGTGTGTCCTTTAATGCAAAGCTTTCCCTTTGGAAAGCACCCTGGGCAGGGGTGATATCTCAGCATCAACTACCCAACTTGACATGACTGAGTTGCTAGTTTTTCCCACCAGGACCTTTTTAAGAGTAGAGAATAAGCTCCAGTAAGAATGACAATTTAAAGCAGAACATATATCACTTATTAAGAAATTGCTTGTTTAAAAGTGATCTTTATAAGTCCACAAACTGGTGAGTTATGGTGCAAAATAGCAGTATACACCTGGCTGAAAAAAATAGGCAGTAGTGTTCATAAAATTATTTGGGTGCAATTCAATAAGAAAAAAGAATAAAACTGATGTCACTAAAAATAGCTATAGGAGAAAACAAGGAGAAAAAGAAACAAAACTGAGAAAGTATTGGATTTGAAGTGACAAGAAGAGGTGATTTAGGGGAAAACATAAAGAAATAATCCAAAATCTTAGAAAATGAGATGGAACATGAAGAAAAAAATAATGAGAAAACCCCTTACACAATGACTCACACATCATCCCAGAACAGCAAGAAAAGCATAAAATTTTTCCTTGTTAATAAAATTGGGGAATTTCTGTTCAGAATCTTCAATTATAGAAACCAAAACCATGGTGTGATTGCTTCAAGGCAGATGTAGGCCAACTCTTTCCTGATCTTTCCAGCTGAAACACACCTAATCTGGTAGTGATGTGATGGTGAAGTACACAAGCTGATCTTCTCTCGGTTATGCCCAGATACTTGCAGAGGGCTCTTAGGGAAGATTTCCAGTGCAGATGAAAACTCACCCTCAGTACTTTTTTTTCACTCAGAGATGGAGTATGTCTCTCTGATAAACCCTTTCACCATGGTGTCTGGGGACTGGCCTGTCGTACCCCAGCTGGAGACTCCTGCAGTCAGTTATCTCAGGGGTATGCAAGATTCCCAGTGTCTTGAGGGGTTTTCTGGCACTTTCTTTGAGCATGGTAGATGAGGTTTGTTGATGGAATCTGTGCTTTGTTCTGGAAAATGCAAGAAACTATCTTCTCACCAGAACTTGCCCCAGGTCTCCTGGATCCTTCTGTCTCTTGAATTACTACACAGGTTTTGTACCTCCAACCACTATTCTCAAAGTACCTATTTGAAATGTGCAGTGTCCCTGTTGGCCTCTACTGTATAGATTATCTAGTTGGCTCAACAAACCTCTTGCTAATGAGAGTATTCAGCACATTCCCTTCAGTCTCTGTCATAAACCCCTAGTATCAGGTAGAAGAGCTGCCATCCTGTGAGGAGAACTTTACCTGGGTTCTGTGTGCTGCTTTCTAACAGTATGATAGAAACATTTCTTCACCCTACTTTGTCATTTTTATTAAACTGGATTTCCTCTCAGTGAAACAAGACAGGCAGTTCTTTTTGATCTTTCACACAGAGAGATACTTCCAAAAGGAGGTGGACCACATGAGTCTATTGCAATCACTCTTTTCTTTTAAGGGAAGATCTTAGAACCACCTCTGTGGCAGAAATGGGAGCAAATATTCCAAAAGCCACTGATCATGGTGGGTTGACTTTACCTGGAATATCTGCTCAATATATGGTGATGCATGGTGTGAGTTTTATACCAGAAATATCCATTCCTGAATGTTTTACATAACTGCAAACACCTACATCAGAATGAAAGTGCACTGGGTTTTTCTAGTTCTTCCATAGACCACAAGACATGCTGTGGCTGCCCAGAGCTTTCAGGGTCTCTGCCTCTCATTTTCTCTCTAAAAACCAATCAGAATAGTGTTGGGATATGCCTCCAAAGCCGCTCAATTAATGGTACAGTAAAATCTTGAAAATATTTTTAAAAAATTCTGGGGATTTTTATCTCCTATGATAAATAACTAGAAAAATGACCCTGAGTAAATATGGCTTCTTTCCAGCACCCTGATGCTGCTAGCAGAAATTTTTAGTCCATTCATTTCACTGGGCTGGTTGTATAACTTGTGTACTGTAAATTGCACTGCTAAGAACAGTGATATTAATGTGTCTAAATTACTTATAAACTGATTTTTAGTTCCTCATGATAAATATCAAGGTTTAGTATGACTTGGGGTTGAGGTGGTTATATTCCTAGATATCTTGAGGAAACTCCACACTGCTTTCCAGAGTGGAAGTTTTTATTTTCAGGCTCACCAACAATGTAGGTGAGTAAGTGTTTACTGTATCCTCTAATAATTAATTGGGTTGGTAGAATTCTTCTTCTCAGGTTAGTAGAGAGGAGCTTCCCTTTGTTTACACCATGGAATTTTCCTCTAACACTGCCTCAGAATATTTCTCCTATTGTCCTGACATGTGACAGAATTATTATCACTTATGGTGAATTGTCCTGGCACTAAATAACTACACAGACACAGAAAATACTTTTCTATGAGTGTCAGGATGGCTCCTCGTCAACCTCAGCTCATAAAAGAGAGCCAAACAAAATTAAGAGAGGCATGCAAAAGAGAGCATGCCTGAAATCCACCTATTTATTGGGGGAGAAGCCATTTATAGAATATTCCACCCAAATAAGGCAAGAGGTCAGGTTTCAGAATGTGAAGTCTTGCTTGGTGATGTGTTGGTCAGCAGTTTGATATCTTGGAAAATCACACCCATCTCAGGTGCTGTGTGGGGATCACAGGCAGGGAGAGTGAAAAGACACACATACATTGCAGAGCCCAATCAGGCAGCAATTTCAGACCAGTTTTCCTCATATATTCCAATGTGCATAGCTCACACACAAAGCCCATGGATGGCTGGTGACATCGCATAAATTCATTTACAATTCTGAAAGCCAAAATTCTGTGTTTCATTTGGTCTGAGGCTCTCTACAGTGCTGCTCCAGGTCCCCCCCCCCCACAGATCCTGTTTTTTATCCAGAAAACACACATGAGCCAATATGACTCAAGCTCTGAAAAATAGTCAGGAAGTGCTGTACATTTTTTTTTTTGCTGTCATCTTTCTTCATTGGTGTACTTTTTAGTTCTCTCTTGGAGTAAAATATTGTTTACTCTACCCAAATTCTGTGTGCTGCTTTCTAACTGTATGATACAAACATTTCTTCACCCTACATTGTCATTTTATTAAACTGGATTTCCTCTCAGTTAAACAATTACTAAAAGACCTTTAGATCCTGTGAGACTGTGATGATCAAAATGAGGTAAGCCCAACAAGGGTTTGTTCCCGCTAAACATCATATAATTCCAACTCTCTTATCAAACCAAGTTTCATATTTTGACACTAAAGAATTCTGTAGGTCTATTGTTTAAAACATGTAATGCAACATAATATTAATTATATTTCTCAAGAATGTCCGGCTGCAGCAAAAGAATGGGGGGGTGACGAGCAACTTGTGTAGATTGATGCAGCAGGAGTGGAAGCCATTTATTGTAGGACAACAGAGGTATTTATACATTCCACATAGCTTGTCTAATTAACACATACTTGATAAAGCAGTCAACCAATAAGGAATCTCCACAGTTAATGGCTTGCTGGCGTTATTTCACAAGCCACTCCCTCTGGCAAAATGCCAGGCACCATCCAGACTTGTTTACAGACTCTAACATTTGCCAGGCACCATCCTGACTTGTTTACAGACTCTAACAGAAAGCAGCACACAGAATCCGGGTAGAGTAAACAACATGTTGCTCTGAGAGAGAACTAAAAAGAAATGAACCAAATAAACAGGAAATAATGAAAAATCAAGAAAGATAAGGAGTTGTCTATCTTAAGACCAAAGTCCTGTAGCAGGTTATAGTGGGAGTGTACCTCTTCATTTCTATACAATACATGCAGAGATCACAGGGAAGTTGGAAAACTTGAATTTTTATGTTTGAAAGAATACTCTTCTTTACATTCTACTTGTTTTCTATTCCTTTCTCAGTGTATTCTCATTTTCCTCAGGGAATCTTTTCTGTAGCTCAGATTCCTCTATTAGATCACAAACCTCCTTTCTAAAATCATCTGTCTGAAATTAAAATGATCTTTTTTATGTGTCTGCCTTCTCCATTAGACTTTAAGCTAAATAATAAAAGGGGACTAATCTCATCTGCTATATGTGCAGAGTACACCATATTGTGTCACATGTTTTATGCACTCATTGGTTTAGTGTATAAATAATGCATGTAAAATATACAGCATTCATATATGTAAATTAGTCAAGTATTTTACTTCTATATTCTTTTACTTCTGACAGATTTTGTTAGCCGGTCAAAAACCCAAAAAGCAGTTTCTTTACTTCAAAAAACAATAAAACGCAAAAAAAAGTCACTGCACACAGTGTTCACTACATGTTAAAAAAATGCACAACTGGAAAATGAGATTTGTGAGCTTAAAAACAAGGGTATCAGAGTTTAAGCAAGAAAATATAGAATTGAAACAACTCCACAATTTGGGGTATTATATTCTTTATTGAAAGAATGGGTGGAATCTTTTCTTTATTCCAGTAGAAAAAAGGAGATTTTTTTTTTAGAAAGAGAGAGAGAGAGAGAGAGAGAGAGAGAGAGAGAGAGAGGGAATTTTTTGATATTTATTTTTTAGTTATCGGCAGACACAACATCTTTGTTTGTATGTGGTGCTGAGAATCGAACCCGAGCCGCATGCATGCTAGGCGAGCGCGCTACCACTTGAGCCACACCCCCAGCCCCCAAGGAGATATTTTTAACTGCTGACTTATCTGTTAGCACTTTGCAAGGGAGAAAACTTGAATAAATTATAAAATTCTTACAAATATGATAAAATATTATTAAATGTGATTACTAAAAACTAAGTGCTTATTTTTCCCCATCACAATTTTAATGGCTCCATGGAACCCCATTTGTTAGAAACCTACTTATTTAACAAACAGAATATGGGATTGTTATTTGTTTATATTTTAACTTTTTATTACAATTAATGTTTCAAAAAATTTCTTGAAACAATTAGTGTTTCAAGAAATTTAGAAAAAATCATTTTCTACTCAGATACCATGGCATGTGCCTATAATTCCAGCAGCTTGGGAGACAGAGACAAAAGGATCAAAAGTTTAAAGCAAGCGTCATCAACTTAACAAGCTCCTTAGAAAATTAGTGAGACCCTGTCTTCAACTAAAAATAAAATGAAAAAGGCTTTGAGATATAGGTATGTGATTTAGCTTCTGCTGGTTCAATTCCTGGTACCAAAGATGGGAATGAGAACAAAAGAAAAAATAATTTTCTATATTTCTGTTTACTTTTGAAAAAAAAAATTTAATATAGAGTTATTTGGTTAAAGTTGGGAAACTTTAAAAAGATTTCAGGATTTATAAGTTGCTCTCAAGAAAGTTTGTATTCCACCAATGAGGCATTTTTCACTGTCCTAAAACATGTTTTTATACATTTATAGTTTTTATTCTGATGCTTGGGAACAAACCAGGGTTTTGTGGTAATGTGATATGCTAGTGCTGAGCTAGACCCTCAGCTATACTTTTAACAATAACATTCATTAAACAATGAAATGGAAACTGATTATAAGTTATTTTATTCAAATTCACTCTTGTTCATAAATTAAATTTGTTCAGATTTCTATATTGAATGGACATATACTTTTTTATGTTTTTTAGGTGTATATGACAATAGACTATATATTGTTATGGCTAATACTCTATTGTGTGTGTGTGTGTGTGTGTGTGTACACACACAGACATATTCTTCATTCACCTGTTGAAGGATATTAGTCTTCATTATTAGATGAAATACTAGGTCCTTTCTTGTTCAAAAGTGGATATTAAGTTGTTTGTAAAATACATAGTGATCACCAAGGTAAGCTGAAAGTATTCCCATAAAAGAAACATAAAAACTGTATAACAGGTTTTAGATTTCTTGTCCCAGTTTGGGGTTATAGTAATACAAAAGATAAATTTGTTACATCTTTATTTTATTTATATATGGTGCTAAGGATTGAACCCAGCACCTCTCTCATGCTAGGCAAGCACTGTACTGCTGAGCTTCAGCCCCAGACCCAAAAGATACATATTGAAAGAAGAATTTCTGAATATGCTTTTACACTGTAAGCCAGTTATAGGTATACCCGACATATTTTATGAAGATAAATCTATTACTACTTAATTCATAAATTTGTATATAAACAATAAGTCTTTAAAATTTATTTGACTTGAAATTATCTTTTTAACTGGGAGTATCTAAGAGAGGGCAAAAAAAATCACCTTAAACTTGTAAATTTGCCAAATTATTTCAAAATTCCTTTTCTGTAACTATCTACTTTCAATTATGTTTGTTTTAGACAAGATTAAAGGAGAAATTAAAAATGTTAAACTAGAAAAGCTTCAGAGAATATAGAATTTTCATTAGGATACTAAAACAGTATACAAAGAGCCAAAACATAAAAATACATTTTTGTTTTCTAGAAAAAATCAATTTAAAGGTAACCATATTTAACTTCAGATATACCTCAAATGAACATGCAGTAACTCAAAAAAAAAAAACATGCAGTCATCATGGGTGTGAACACCCACACACTTCAGATCTCTCACAATGCCAGGAAATACAGACTTACAGGACCTCCATTTATATGAAGTCTGCTGTTTTCCAAAGCTTTGGTATGTGGGGTGTGAACTCCTATTTTGATTTAAAACACAATGTTATCTGACTCTAAAATTAAATGATGACATTAATGACAAAACTAGTTACAGCAAATCTTAGCATCTGATAGATGTTCAGCATTTGTTTTCTGAATGAAGGAATTTAGTTTAATCACTGACAAAAATGCCAATTTAGGAGATTTTTTAAAGAGAGAGAGACAGAGAGAGAAAGAGAGAGAGACAGAGAGGGAGGGAGAGAGAGAGAGAGAGAGAGAGAGAGAGAGAGAGAGATTTAATATTTTTTTTTTTTTAGTTTTTGGGTGGACACAACATCTTTGTTTTGTTTGTGATGCTGAGGATTGAACCTGGGCCGCACGCATGCCAGGCAAGCGCACTACTGCTTAAGCCATATCCCCAGCCCCCAATTTAAGAGTTTTTATGTTAAGATACAGACTAAATAGCTCTCCAACTGCTTTAAATTTTTTAAAAGGTTTCATAATTACATATCTGCCTGTATTTAAGAAATGTTTTCACTCACCCAAATTTGTCTGTCATTTGTGCAGTTGAAATTTAAGATACTGACTCATAAAGAATAAGTCTTTTTGTGTTATTTTTTTAATCTTGAAGGTACCACTCTTAAATTAAGCTTTTAGACTTCTATCACTTTCTGATATACAGCCAAATCATTGCTGAAATAAATTTGTAGAGTTTAGCAGAACAAAATGAAACCTACAATTTCCATGAGACCAAAATGCCAGAATTTATACAAAGAAATTTCAGTAATACACTTTGGCAAACAAAAAGAGATAGATATGTGCATAAAGAAAATGTTTCCTCAATTATTTTCCTCTGTTTTCAAATGTGTGTGTGTGTGTGTGTGTGTGTGTGTGTGTGTGTGTAACATGGTTAAAGAGTAACTCTATTGATCATGGGAAAGTATAGGGTGTTTTAAATCTATATGTTTATAACCATAATGTACGTATTTTGGAGGTGAGGGTGGCATTGTTTGTCCCATTGAATTAAGTAAAGTTCTTAATTCAACTCTATTTCTCTGAAGCAGTCCCATGATGATTTTCAGAGTAGCCTTATAAAGAGAAAAGACTTTTAATATTTTCCACAGGAAGAGATGATTTTTCTATGATCTCAAAACCCTTGCTTCTAATAGTAGATCTTATAGTTTGGGAAAGTGACTTCACTCTCTTGTTGTGTTAATGTGTATTACTACTCACACTGTTAAGTAAAGAGGAAAAGTGGGGACAGCAAATACCCTGGTTTTGTGTATCATTTTCTCACTTTTGAGAAAAGAAACAAACACTTTGCTCCAAGTAATCTCCTACTTCAGTACAAAGCAACTTTGGAAACAGTGGCATACCATAATGTGTTCTTAGAAATAAGTTACTGGTAAGTATTTGTCCCTAATACATATGATCCACTTATTTCCCTTATTTTATATTTACTCATGTTTTAAAATTCACTGAGATAAAACAAATGCTAATGAGTAGCAATCTCAGGATTTTCTGAGTAAAGTCTTATCCATTTTGCATTATTTGTCATTTGTATTTTGAGACACAGGCCTTCTTTAGTGTTTATCCATTCACAGGACAAAAATAACTGACTTTGTGAATGAGCACTAGTAGCAGAGGCAAAAGTCTTGTAGAAATTATCAAACTCGCGTATGTTTTTATCCTTATGCTCCGTTTCAGAATTGTGATGCATTGTTCATTGATATGCATTATGTGTTTAATGCTGTTCCTACATTTATAATTTATCAAAGGTGCAATTCTTATTCTTGGCTATAAAAATGCTATAGAAAACAGAATATAGTAGGAATATTTTTAGGAAAAGACCTTGGGGAACTTTTGTATGTTGGGGTAGATGTAGAGCTATGGGCTGGTTGAAGACATAGGTTTCAGATTGTGAACTTATTCTTCCTAAAGTTAAATGTTCTTTTTTAAATTTTTATTATTGGTTGTTCAAAACATTACATAATTCTTCACATATCATATTTCATACATTTGATTCAAATGGGTTATGAAATCCCATTTTTACCCCATATACAGATTGCAGAGTTGAGGATGTGTATATTTAGCTATGTCAATGAGAAAGTGAGCCTACATTTTCCAAAAGAAAAAAATAATTAAGGCTATGATAACATGTACACAGGGAGACCTGCATATCTATGAGTATATTCATTTTTTATCTCACTACCTCATATGGATAATTTGTAAAATCACAATTTTTGAAGGAAATTGTATAGAAGATGAACAGTATGTAATTTCTACTGCACCAGCAAATAAATAAATAGGCATTACAAAATGATCTCCTCTAAAATTCTGCTTGGATTTCTCAGAACAATTCATTTTTTCCCTTACTGAAGATTCAATATAATGTACTAGTTTAGGCTTAGCATGTTTATTTACCTGGTCTATAGATCTTAGAAACCTTTTGAGATCTAATTCCAAATCGGAAGCGCTAGAAAACTGGAAGAGGAAGTCTATCATATATTTTTTTATCTGTAAGTGATCTGTCTTAAAAATGTCATCTGCAGGCTGTTTGGTGACAATATAGCTAAGAATAGTTAAAAAAAACTTTGAGGCACAAATTAAACTCATTCTGCTTACATACTTTACATCCTTCACTCCTAAGCTCAAAAGAGATACTAAGAATTATGCAGATATTTTAAGGAGCACAATCACATTTTAAGGCCACATCTAAGAATCTAGGTAAATTTACACATTTAAAAAAAATTAGGAGTTCCAAAGAATTATCTTCATTGTAAAAATGAATAAAACTGACACCTTTCTCTCACATTGCAGTGTTAATGAAGGAAAACCCTAAAATTGAAAATTGGGCATTACACATGGTCCATGTTCCTGATTATTTGAACTCTCAAAAAGTACATTTAGTATAAGAAGATCTGGAATACTTTGCTAGTCAGTAGCACTGTGGGGGAAATTAGGCAGACTTGAAAACTAAGTTGCATTATTTATAAGAAAAATATGAGGGCTGTTTAAGAAAACTTTCTGCAACAAAGGAAATATTCTCTTGCATAATGTACAAACTTAATCAATAGCTACCAATGATTCTTGAGGACTTGAAATGGGATTAATAAAGTTGAGAAACTAATTTAAATTCCATTAATTTAATTAATTAAATCTAAATCTAAATAGTCACATAACTCTATTGGATACCATATGGATAGTACTACTACAGATGGTACTTGACCACATTTTTGAGGATGAGTCTAATAGAGAAAACTTATGATTAATGTATCGGTATTGAATGAGTGTTTAAAATATGAACATATTTCATAGACAGCAACTTTCCTAGAGAAAGGTATGGGCTAAAACAATCCTAAAGATTATATAGCACCCAAGAAAATATATGAAAGTAAGCATAAAATAATTACAAGTATCTGAAGATGAAAATAGAAGGCCCAATATGGCAGTGTCAAGCATAAGGAATTTGAAAATAAAGAATTATAATTTAATTTTCTACAGGGTGAATTTTAAATATATTATTAAATTCATATACAATTCAGGCAAATTGTTAGGACATTTGAAAATCCAAGATGGCTGGGAAACCACCCACTCTCCTTGCTGAGTCAATATCTAAAATATATGGAGCCAATCATGATATTGAATTTTCGACTATGGGCCATCTGCAATAACACAGATTCCAACAAGTCCATATATTCCTCCAACAGATTTAACTGGAATATGTAGTTTGTTCTTCAAGATGTCATTGTAAGAACCTAACTCTCTCAGTAGGTCTAATAAATGTTAAGTATACTTTTGTATGTATGTTTTCTGCACATTAGAAATATACAGATTGCTTTATCTTATTTATTATGCTTTTAAAATGGATTTACCATGCTAAATGCCAATACTAGCATTTTTAAAATACTGCAATGTTATCAATTTATGTCACTCATCATGAATCTACTAAGAATCAACCTTTAAAATAATGTGCTCTGAATCTCCCTGTGTAATGCATAATGAAATCATAATATTCTTGACAGATACTATCCAAATAACAGGCAATGCATGCACATACTATATAGCTATTTGCATAATAAAATTAGTTTTTAAACTCTTGATCCAGGTGCTTTTCCTCTACACTAGTGAAAAGAAATTAACAGAATAACTGACAGCAATATGATTCCACGATCTAAAAATAACAACAAACAGAAAATATAAGGAGATAAGGTAATATAAATAATCAACTAAAATGTTATACTTCACTTTTTGTTTATTAACTTTATATTAGAAATAATGCAAATTTATCATAATATGCCACTATGCTTCATCAACTATGACATGGTGTAAATTTAAGGAAATACTAAAGATGTAAAAACAATCATAGTAATACTTCAATTTAACACTGTGCTATATATAGTTAATACAAAAATAGAAAATGAAAAAAAATGGCAGCATATTTTGTAGCATAAAATAAAAGACCAAGCTGAAATCAAAAACAAAAATAACAGAACATTTTTTAAATGTACAATACTTTGGTAAAGGACATATAAAATTTTAAACATTGTCTACTGAACATCCTGAACATATATAAATATACATAGTAAAATCTATGCTTTTCTCCAAAAATTTCTTTTTTTTGGTTTTACTTTGTCACATTCATTAGGTGTCACATATATATACATTTTTTTTAATCTGAAAACTCAAGTGACATGTTAGGCTGTCATTTCTTCATTAACATAAATTTGTTCATTATGTTGCTTTTCTCTGAACTAACATTTTGAGTTCTGTTACACTGGCTCAAATTTGAAAAATAAAAAAATGAAGTCACAGGCATATTCCTCCATTTAACAAGTTTCCAGTGAATTTGGATATTCTTTATAGGCTCCTTGACTAAGAAGACCTAATGTTTCCCTTAGCTTGATTAAACTCAGGCAGGATTCTTGCTGACTCTTGGTTCAAATGTCTGTTTTCTTGGAGAATTTTCTTCAGCAAACATGTAATTACAAATTCTTTGGGGACTCCTTTGAAATATATATAAATCTTTTTAAAAGTCTCTTGCCAGTTTACAAGGGAGGGTTTTCTTTCTGATGGAACAGGGAGCCGTTCTTTGCAATATAAGCAAGAAAGATGCTGCCCTTTTCTCCCAGTCTCTGGGAACTAAATTGGATGGGCTCCAACCAGGAAACATTCTTAGCTTAATTTCAGAGAAAAACATTTATAAACTCAAGAAAGAGTTCTAAGTGCTGAAAATTTCCCATTGATCAACTTCTTCTCCAGTACTTTGCCAATAGCGCACATCAACACACCTTTAAAACACCTCCCACTCTTTTTTCATGGAGTTGTGTTTAACTTAAATGTGGCTTCTTTATCTTAATGCAACCATCTTGACTAAAGCCTTCCTCACCTACTTAACTTTGGTACAACTTTTGCTTTGACACTACCTATAATAAATATAAAATCTAAATATAATGATCACATGTAACTATGAATGACATTTTTGGGATTAGACCCAAACAGTTCCAAATACAATGAACAAAACCAAACAAACAATAAAGGAGTTTAGAGGGTCAAATTAAATTTGCCTTCTGTTGCCCATTATCTGCTGAAGATATTTTGTATGAGGTTTTTTCCCCTTGTTCCAATTATGTATTTCCATGGAAAAACATGACTTATTTAAATAAAGTCTAAATACTCAAAATTCCTTTTACCAATTACTTCAATGAATTTGGTTCATCAAAATTTACCACATTTCTTCAGAAAAAATAAAAAACAACATCGATTTCTGAACCATTAGTATGTTGGAATTGATTCTCACAGATGTCATTATATTTGTAATTTTCAGATTAATGCAAGTAAGTGATATTAAACACATTTAAGCTAAGGAAAGTAATAACAGCATGAAAAGTTTCAACATAAACTTTATGATCACTAATTGAAGGGAATACATATACTGAGTCAAAATACAATTTCTGGTCATTATTGGCAAGAAAATCCCCTTAAAACATGAAGATTCTAAAAAAATATAAACAAATATCAACAATTTATTTAATTTGACAAGAAACTTTTTTTTCCTTTCAGAATGTAAAAAAAAAACATGGAAATCTTACATAATTTATATGGAATAAATCCAAGTAAATTTGATAAATATTTGTGATCATTAAAGGTGTTTTAGTCACTGCTGGGTATGAAGATAAAAAGTGAATGCTGTTTTTTTTTTCCTGAAAAACACTCTTATGAGACAGGTAGACATATAAGAAAAAGGTATTATTTGTTGAAGTAAAAGCAATATTAAATGCACAAAGGGAGAATAGAGGAAGCCACTTAGTTTAATCTGATATTTATGGGAAAGTTGTCTGAAAGGGATTATTCCTAAACAGAGATACATTTTGGGCCACAGTGGATATAAATTAGCCAGATAATGAAGGTGGACAGAGTGCTTATACAGGACACCAAAATGTCTTTCTTGACTATCTAGATGATACGATAGGGACTCAGAAACTACTTTTGCTGAAAGCATTTACTTTTCATTTGTGCCTAGATGCCTAGTGGGTAGCTAAAAGTTGGAACAAATATACATTTTGTTTCTGCCTCTTTTCTTCTTCAAACTTTGAGCTGGATTCCTGTTAAAGAGTTAGAAATAGAAATTTTAATAGAAATTTTAATCTCTAAAGAAGTGACTGTCTAAAAACTGGTAATCTAAGAATAATTAGTCCTGGATTTACCTAACTTCTCTTGTCCCCTTTAAGGCAGAAATCACCAAAGTAAGAGTAACTAAAGTATTTTCAAGGATATCATAATTAGACTTTCAACTGCCAGCTTCTACAATGTCCTGTTCCAGGCCCGTGAATCAGTGCTTGGAAATCTCTAGTAATTGTCCTACACCTGCCAGTAATCAAGACTTCAGGCAGATCACTCATAATGAGACTCTACCACACTCACACCACAAAAAAGCAGGAGCAATTATTCCATGATGGGGATGAGGTGCCCACCTAAGTAGGAGCAATCATCTCAAGATGGGAACTCATATGGCCCTCATGGCCCTCAAGCACTAATGACTTCTCCAGAGCCATCTTGCAGACCCAAACTGGAGATAAATTATCAAAGAGACCAGTTTGACCAAGACTGCTATTAATACATACCTCTCATCCTATCCCCCAATTCTTACCCTATTCAAACCTGAAGCTCAATTCAGTACCTGCTAGATGGGGCTGAGAATAGTTGATCCCCATTGTTTCTTGAAATAGCTGTATTGAATCAATTCCTTTTATGCCTTTCACTATTAGTTTCTGGGGTAAGTGATGGAACCTGGTTTGTTAGGACTACTCAAAGTCAGATCATTCATGGTCTAGAAACCCAATAAAAATACGCTCAAGTGAAATAAGTCAAGGGTTGAAAAAAATAGGTCAAAAGTGGAGGACAGAGAAACTCTGATTGGATATACCCAGTTATATGTGGATGTATTAATATAAAAGTTAGGAAAGAAGCCTGCATGAAAGATGTGAATTTGGGAACCATTAAAGCCATTCATGATTCATGTGTAAAACCAGGAATAGAGGAGATAACACATAGATAGAATACAGCAGTAAAATTGGAACAGAACTGTGGGCAACCTCAACATTTAAGCAAATGGCAGAATACACAGAGTGGGAAGGCACAAGTGAAATGTATATGAATAGTATAACAGAATGTGAATGCAATGAGCTCTAGAAAGGTGTGCTTAACAAACAGTATACAACAGAGAGGCCCAGTAACATTGAATAAATGCTCTCATTGGATTTGACCATATGGAATCACTATTGATGTCTATGTGGTGTTTAACTAGAATTTTGCGGACTAAAATGAACTATAGTGTGTTCATGAATCAAGTAAAAATGAAGAAATTGAAGGCTGTACAGTAAGGGTTTATATGATTAAAAACAGTGATTTTACTGGGAGAGGGATGTAGGAAAGGAAGATAGCATTCTTTAGAGCCAGAATGAAAGAGATGACTGGTGGAGTTAGAGGTCAATGATAAATGAAAAGGAAGAGAGATTGACAGAGTAAAGTATCTGTTGGCCAGAAAAGGGATGAGATCAAATGTAAATGTGAAAAGATTAGCTTTGATTGAGGGAAGGAGCACTTCATCTCCTGTGAATGAGATAAGAAAGTGCAGATAAATTGAAAATAAAGCAAGATGTCAATACATCTGAAATGGGGAAGACAAAAACTAAATTAGTTTATACCAAAATATATTAATTAAATTCTTCTTTTGGTTTGGATTCAGAAACAAGTCAAATATGCGTTAAAAAAGTAGGTAAATGGATGATAAACTCAGAGAAATGTGAGAGTAATCCAAGGACAGGCAAAATTACTGATGAATAGTATTGAATACTAAATAATGTGAATGACATATGTACCGTTTTGAAAAACCAGCCTCTACCTCAGAGCAAAGCCTGTCTGAGGAAGGGACATGACCTTAGTTCTTGGAAAAACCCACAGAGCACTCCTAGCCACATTTCCACCCTTCTAAGTTGTTTATCTACAAATAACAGGAGAGATCTGCTGCGCCAGGTGTCCCTGACTCAGTCAGGCTAGGTGGGGATCCATAACAGCCCCCTAGCAGCCACCAATCAGCATGAGACAGGGAAATACCTGGGATGCCAGATAACCCTCCCAATGGTTTATGGTGGTTGATAACAAGTTGGGAAACCATGTAGTTCAGTACGTACACCCCTCTTGGCTCAAACCAATCAGTTCAAATGAATACCCCTTTTATACTGACCAATCACCCTTACCCAACTTGTTCCCACCAGTGAATGTGCTAATCATATTTTAGAGTTGTTATTTGATGTTTCCGAGGTGTGTGATGATTTGCTAAAAGAGGCTATGATGTATGTGAAGTCCCTGCCCTCTCCAAAGAATGTATAAAAATACTGCAAACCCTGGGCTCAGGGCCTCTCAGAGTCACCAGTTTCTGTGTGTGCCTGCAGAGGACCAAGCAAGCTCGCAATAAACACCTATTTGCTGCTTGCATCGATCTTGGGTTTCTGGTGGTCTTTGGGGGACCCGAATTTGAGCATAACAGTTTATCATTGTTGGATCCCTCTCTTGTCCTTTGCATGAATTAGGTCATCAGTGGATATCTTTAAGTTAGTATCTCCTGATGATTTTCTGCGTGGTGTAGGCCTGAAGTATCTGTGGGCTAGAACCTACTCCCTCTTGGTAGCCATCTTGTCTGCCCTTCTTTGGTGCTCTATTTCCTTCAAGAACCATATGTGTATGTGACAATTTCTTCCTAGATATTTTCTTCCCTGCTTTTCCCAGAGACAACAAATGAACTCTCTTTGAGTTCTCTGTCACTGCTAACAACTATGGACAAGCAAATAGCGTAGCAGAAGTTATCCCTTACACACCTCACAAAATGACAGCAAGTGGTTTGTAATTACCTATGACAAGGAAGCCATTATGAATGGATACCAACCAGTATCCTTCCTTGGCCTTTATTACCCTAAGGGCAGAGCTCATCAAAAGAACACCTTCCTTCTGTTCTCTCATTTACTTGAAATTGAAGCCTGAGGACATAATCAAGGCAGAACAACAGGTATACCCTTGTCTCAAGTAGGCTATTTGCATTTGAAGTATCTGAGGATTCTAGGTGATGATTTTGCCAAGGGGTATAAGCTCTTACCTGGAAAGCCAACTTTTGGAATTTGTTTCACAGTGTGCTTCCCTGAATTGCCTGTTTATTAGCACAAAGATTTGTCAAGTGAATGTACCCAGCTGAGATTTCTGGAGAAGCTGGACCATCTATCTTATACAGCTATGTGCCTGCCTTAGGAAACCTCTCAGTACAAATGCATTAAGCAGAAGTCAACAGTTAAATTAACTTAATCCTCAAAACAAAAACAGGAAAATCCCAAACTGAAGACAAAGAAATGGAATATTATTGAAAAAACATGATCTATTTTACATCAAAGAGAGTCCATGACTTATTTAAAGTCTAAAGCTATATTTATACTTTATATCCATATTTAGACTTTAGACTTTAAATAACTAAATATTCTTCAGCACAAAAAGATCCACTAAAGCAGAAGGTGTTATTTTGCCTTGCAAAAACAAGTGGATATTGAACTTTGACCTTTTCACAGAAGCATGGTTATATTGAACATACTCCTTAATATGAATTTAAATAAAATATTTTAATTCATCAGTGTTAGATATTTTATGTACTCCAATGGCCATTTGTTAGCTATGCATTTTGTATAGTATATACAAAGCATTGAGGGGATTAGCAACTGAATGGTTCATATACAATCCTTGAAGAATTTATAATTTATTGAGGAAAAGAGAAAAAATTCTCTGTAAGGCAAAAGAGCAAAATTTTAAATCAAAGTGTGTGATTCTTTAGACAAGAGAGTTTGAAGGAGCAGGGCTTGTAAAAGAAACATCAAAGTTCAAATATATTTAAAATAGGAAGAAAAGGAAAACAATTATAGAAGAGAACAGAATTATAGGAAGTTTTGTCATAAGAGGGCAGAGTAGACTATCATTTCACAAAACTTAAATAGTGTTACCCAAATATAAAAACAATCATTAACTTCATATATATAAAGAACATAAGAGATTTCTAAGTATTTGAGACCTCAGATTTTTTTCTGGAACTATTTGTAAAAATCTGGTAAATGAACTATTCAGGATATATATATATCCTGAAAAAATATATATCCTGATAAAAATACCCTAATCCTTTAAAAACCTATAAACAATTTTTGTGTTTTTGTTTTGTTTTGTTTTAATGGAAAACATTTTATTAGTGACATTATATTTGTCATTTTTAATCTACTCTAATGTCATGCCATAATCTGACAAATATACTTTAGACAAATATATATATTTTTTTTTACAAAAAGCACCCTGAGGCTTATTGTGACATTCCAGTCAACAGCACCTACTCTTTTTACACTGATCCATAATTAATGACTCATGACATTGCCATTTTCAAGCCATTAGTTACACAATAACAATGTTAATTGAGTTTTAATTAAGTCAGCCATACTCAAGCTTGGACTAGTTTATCTTTCTTTCAGAGATAGATCTTATTTCCAAAAGATTAATTGGCAATCAATTTTGACCATCATATATAAAAGAGAAAAAATATATAATTTACAAATCCTCAGCTATTTGCTACTAAAAGCATTCACACAGCATCATATGTTGTAGGGACAAATGAGGCAAGGCACCGAAGATAGCAGGAAACAGTTTTATTTGGCCACAGCCAGGTTCAGAGGGTACTGCCTTTGCTGTAATCAATCAATCCCCTGAACCCCGAGTTCAGGAAGTTTCAGAGTTTTACACCCAGCATCTAAGGGGAGGGGCTCAGAAGTTCACAGTCTGCATAAGTTCACATAAAAGCAGCTTTTTCTTTCACTGTTCAGGGCAAGTTAACTCTTCAAGGACAACACCTGAGAAGGGGAGAGCTTCTTCTCCCCTTTCTATCCTCCCCCTGCCAGCTGTTACCTTGGAACCCATTTGTAACTTTCTTTAAAATGTAGACATCTCTGTGAAGCCCAGCTCAAGGCCAGAGGCCTTGTTTGTACATTTCTTTAAAGTACTATACTAGATACGTTTGTGAAAAACTAGTCAGGGGGTGTCCAGCACCTGGAGTCTGGTATCCTCTCGACCAGTGGCCAAGTAAACAGGGTGACATGAAAATAGGAAATTTATCTACAATGGACTCTTTTGCTGACAGTCCTAATATCAGCCATGGTGAAGAGGGCTTTTCTGTGGAGAAAGGGGGTGCCACTTCACATTGAGGTGAAAAATCCTGAGGCAACAATATGATTTTTGAGATGATCATTACTTTCTAGAAGTTTGATAGAAACCACTTGTCCCGCTCTCCCACTAATTTTAACTCATGGAATAGTATGATTTCTTTTATTTGTAAATCTACAAAAGCTAATGTACCTTCACTATCTCAGGAACTTCAGGTTTATTATCTTAATTGTTTTTTTTTTTACAATACTGCTATAGACAAATAAAATATTTTTCTCTCTATGCAAAAACACACACGTATGTTGATAGAAACTGAGTCATTTGTCGTCTGCTTGGGATATATGAACAATGAAGACTAAGTTGTAAAGATGTTGGTGATGTGGGTTAACAGGGCCACTGATGCTCTGACAGGTGGCTGCAGCTTCCTGCTCAAAGATGCATAAGAGACCAGAGAGCTCTCATCTCTTTAACTGAGAGGTTACTGGCATTGTCTCAATAGGAAAAGAAAAATCTTTGATTGAGATGAAGATAGGAAAACAGAAACTCTGACAATAGCAATAGGCACATGATCATTACCATGTAAAGAATATCTACCCCAAACATTCAAGTCTTTAACTAGTGGGTTATTTGCTATCCTAGATTTTGACAAAGAAAGAAAATGAAGGTCAAAGAATTAAATCTCCCGCTCAAGGTCATACAAGTGACCATGATCATGCATGCTTGACCTGGGTTTTAAACCTCAACCTATTAGACATAGAGTCCACTCCTGTTCTATTCTTTCTCCCTGGATGGAAAAATAGCAAACTTGGACAAAGGCAGTGAAAAACAGGTAATATACTCATGTCTATATTCCAAGCTCATTCTTGCTTTATAAATAGTAGATATGCATTAAAAACACTAATGAACTTTCTACTTTTAATGTCCTGACATAATTCAGATCTCAGAACAGAATTATTGAGGCAACAGTGATAATTCTAATGAGCAATTCATCTGCTCCTCTTTAGAGTCATTTTTAAATTCTGCTTGTTAACTTACAGCATTTTCCTTCTCAGACTGACTGTCATTTACAGGAATAAGGTAGAGCAGACCTTGTAGGGTAGTGAGAAGTAGGATGTCATTAAAAAGAGCATTCGAGTAGTTAAAGAAGAAATAGAAACTTATCAGTAGTAAATTGGCTATTAAATCATCATTGGCTGTTTTCTCATTTGAAATTTTAAGCATTCTAGGTGTGTATAAATAAAATAAAATGTAAGAATTTGTTAAGAGTTTGCAGAATGTTTAAGAACAGTAAAAGGACATCATGTAAAATGTTTCAGTGTGGTTACAGTAGGCCTCATTATGAGAATACCCTGGATGTGAACATTTCTGTCTCTGAATTAAGATGGAGATTCCCTTTCAATACTTCCTTTAGCATAATGAATGATCACAGAAGCACTGAATTCCCTTTGTGTGTCAGGCTTTATATTAATGGGCACAGAAATTATTATCCTGATTTTGCATGTAAGAGAACTAAGTCTTGTAAAGTTTAAGAACTTGCCCAATATCACACAGTTAACATGTTCAAGAGCAGGTATTTAAACACAAACCCACTCCATCCCAGCTCTGATGCTTACTGAATTATTTAAACAAATTAATGGCAACAAGCACTATGGAATTACCTTAGAATGCATCATTAAAATAAACAATCTATCATACTATAACCAGGTTATTTTCAGAACAACAGAATTTTGGCACCATGTATGGACTTACTAATTACTGTTTCAGTAACTTGAAGCCTAGTGTCTGTCTATGAAGACAGTGTGCAATTGTGACCCAAGTTTTCCAGTGAGCAGGGTACCTATGACATGTTGCTTACCTAAACAATAACACCTCATTTACACTTGCTCTGAGGATGTCAGTCTCCCTTGTCTAGTTCCACACAACCTTCACAATTCACACATTTACCCTGATATACTCCATCACTTGCTGTACTCCAGTGACCACCTACACAACCAATTGCTAATGAACTAAACTGACAATTTCAACTTGAGAGCAACCATAGAGACATGTTTCCTAAAGCTCAATTCTAATTTTGCTGATCCTATCACAAGAACTAATTATAGAACCTACACTGATGCTTTATGAGGCAAAAATAACAAGGTCACACAGACATACCTCTCAAACTATTCTGTATCAATATTAGGCTTAATTGTGTAACTCAGAAAGAATCTCAGGTGATGAGGGAATTACTTTAAGCAAATGAAATTAAACTCTAAGTTATCATCCTGCTTACCCACAACTATTGGAATTCAGAGAGACTTCAAAGAAACCCATAATGAAATTGCCAGCTTCCTAAATTTAAAAGAAAATGAAATTATGCTATTTGCAAAAAAAGAATGAAACTGGAGAGCATCATGTTAAGCAAAATAAGTTGGCCCCGATACTCAAGTATTACATGTTTTCTTCTCGTAATGTCGAAATTAGAGGAAGGGGGAAACAAAGGTACATCTTGAATGTAAAAGGGAGACTATGAGTTTAGGGGAAGGAGAGGAAGAGAAGGAACAGGAAGGAGGCATGTAGAAAAACACCACAATGAACTCATCATTTTTTTTGGGGGGGGGGTAACAGGGATTGCACCCAGGGGGCACTTAAACATGGAGTCATATCCCCAGGTTGTTTTTTTTTTCTTTCTTTTTTTTCCCACAGAGGCAGAGTCTTACTGAGTTGCTAAGTGCCTCACTAAGTTGATAAGACTGGCTTTGAACTCACAATCCTCCTGCCTCAGCCTCCAAACTGCTGGGATTACAGGTGTGTGCCACCATGCCCAGCCATTTCCTATAATCAATATGCATCCATAAAATTGCTAAATATACTTCTCTCCCTCCCTTATTTATTTCCAGAGTGCTACATAGCAGAATAAGGTAAACCTCATATTAAATACTGGTAATTGCACTAAAAATTAAATAAGTAAATATATATTAAAATAAACTGGCTTTAGTTACATTGAGAAGTATATGATGAAAAATATATTAATATATCAGCTGCATAATCAATAACAAGATTAAATAGTCATATTTTGCTATATTTTAGATTTTTGTATAAACTGGTGTTATCAAAAGAATGATTTTGGTAGATCCCTATTCTGTATACTACCATCTCTTTTTATACCCACTAAAACTATATACTGCAGGCTGGGTTGTGGCTAAGTGGTAGAGTGCTTGCCTTACATTTGTGAAGCACTGGGTTCAATTCTCAGCACCACATATAAATAAATGAATAAAATAAAGGTCCATCAGCAACTAAAAAAATATTTTTAAAAAATATAGTGACATCTATGAGGTAATAGGCATGCTGCATATTTCTTTTCAATGAATCACAACCATAATCCCAACAAGGATAAATTATTAACTCATGTTTAATTTTTCTTCCCAAATGCCCAGAATCACGTAGCTATTCATGAGCCTATCTTCAACATGAATTTTCTTATTGGGTAGCAAAGCCAAACATTTTGGCATGTTTTTGCTCCACATTCAATAAAAAAAAAGTTTGTTTGGCATGGTACCTGTACAAAAGTAATCACTTAGTAAATGAATGAACAGAATCATTGTTTTCTTCAAGAGACAAAGGAGACATCAAGATAATGGAAAATGGCTCAGGCTAGAGAAGAAATTTAAGAACCAACTAAAAGAAAAATTTTTGTATAAGATTTGGTTTATTATATGTAAAAAGTTTTGTGAGCAACTAAACTCAGAGATTTATAATGTAAGAAGTTAATTTTATATATATGATATATATGCACAAATACATATATAATATAGTACATGATTATATACAAATTATAGAATTTTTTATAAAATATATGTTTTAGCTATTTAAAACTATGACAGCATTGATTATTTTTCTTTAATAAGATCATTATTAAAGATAATTATTAATTATTAGTTATTAAGGAACAATAACATATTTATATCAAAATACTGCAAACCTCTCCTGTAAACATAGATATTAGGCATATTTATATAATGTAAACATTACAAATCTGGGGTTTAAAGGTTCAAATTTGAACCATGTGGTCTCTTGAAAAAAATAAAAAAGATTTTTTAAAATCAAACAAAATTATTTCTCTTAAATAAAACAATTTAAAACAAAGTTCTGGACCCTGTCATACATATTTCAATTTTTTTGTTTTAATTTAATTCATATTCACAACATTTTATAAGATAGGGTTTATAAATGTATATAAAATATTATGTCAGACCTCTATGATTTGAAAGGCTCAGAAGGAATATAACTTCCTTTAAGAGGTTAACAAAATAATTGAAACTGGTATTCTACATCTTGCCATAATGACCTAAGGACACAAAGAAACTACTCATGCTACATGATCCATTTATAATAAAGTATATGTAAAACATAGAAAAAAAATTTATAAAACATTTTGGACAAGAAAGGTATGAGGATGTCCTGAATGATAAGCAAAAACTTCTAGAAATGTCTACAACTTTAGAAAAAAATCATTTTATGTTTTTCCATATAGTGTACAAGTGGTCCAAAGTTTATTTGCTGCCTTTGTAAGCCTGAAAGAGACAGATCCCACCCAATGAAACACTTCAGAAATCCATTAAAAAATAAAGGCTTTGCGATCTTTCTTTCTACTTTGCCTTTCTGCTATATCCTTCTGCTCCTATTGTCTCTACCAAAATAGTGAGATCAGTAAATAGTACTAACTTTGGAATAGATGAATGTAATTTTTTGTGTGTGAAAAAATAGAAAAGTCTGAATTTTCTTACTACATCATGATTCTGACAGTGCCAGCTTTTAAGAAGTAAAGCATGAGTCATTGATCCATTAAGACCCCTTGTCAATGTATACCCCTGCAATACTCCATGATTTCTGGCCAGTAGTTTTTATCTTAAGGATTATTTTCTTTGTTTGCCCTTCTCATATTTTCAGCACCATATATCTTTTAGGTAAAAAAATGACAATTTTAAGGGCTGTATAGCTACAAGTTTAAGAAATGAATTTTGTCTTTCTTGACTTCGTTCAGATGAAAGATGGAGCTACAAAATGGAAAAAAATGGAAAGAAGAATGGAGGTGGTGGACATAAAATGTGCTCCCGACTCTTCTCTTTCATTTTGAATACTATCTGTTTTTGTAGGAATACCACTTAAAACAGGATAATAAGGGATTAATTGGACCATTATCCCCACCTAATTCTTACTTTTATCTTCTTCATAAAACTATTTTTGCCTTAATCTCTTTTTTCTCAGACGCATAAAGGAAGCCCGGCCTGGGCTGAAGATGTTATACAACATCAACCACTCATCAGTGCACACTTGTATTTTTCTCAGGGTGTCCTAGGCAAGATATTAATTTTAGATAGTCACTCACTTTTAGTGCACTACTTAGGTAAATGTGGATGGATTAGCTTTTCTCATACAAAGTGTTTTGATTCAGTTCAAATCAAAGACTCAGCATCAAAAATTTCACAGGTATGAAAAACGGTGTCTTAAAATTAAGATAGGACAATTTGACATTGATGCTATGTATAAGCATAAATGTGCTGTGTAAATTGATTATACATATATACACGGTGCACTATTTAAAAAAACCATAAAATTACTACTCCACTGTATCGTAAATTTTATAAGTTATAAGAAATTAATTAAGAATATTTTCCTCTTGGTTCTTTACAAATAAAAATCATGTGGTGTCTATCGGTTCTTCCTGACATTTCTGTCATAAGGAAAGAGAACTTTAAGTAATGCTATTGTGCTATTTATTGTCTTTAGAGTGGTACTTCAGATTGGTACTATTCTTTCCATATCATTGCATTGTGCCTCATTATGCCATTTCAGTGAGTTCATGGCTGATGGTTTTAAACACAGACTTCTTGATACTTTACTTTATTTTCTTAACTTTTGAACTTTCAAAATTAGCCTGAAGTGGGCCTGGGTTGTGCCTCAGCAGTAGAGTGCTCACTTACCATGTGCAAGGTATTGGGATCAATCCTCAGCACCAGATAAAAATAAGTGAAATAATGGCATTATGTCCAATTACAACTAAAACACACACACACACACACACACACACACACACACATACACACATACACACACACTCACACACACACACACTCACACACATATAAAGAAAAAAATTAGCCTGAAGTGAGGTACCACTCACTTATGCCAATTTTTGTGTGATGTTTCAGTACATAGATTAATAGCATCTTTATCACTTCCTTTCACTCTCAAGTGTCCTGGATTGGATGACAAATTCTACAGGTATTTTGGTTATTGAGAGAAAGAACCCACACATGAAGTCTTTGTGGGATTTGGGTGACAGCTTTTTGTTATGACAGTTGATAATTATGAGTTGTTTGTTTGCATAGTCACCAGAAGGTTTCTGCAGTTTTTTAAAGAAACCTGATTGGAATCACTTTTCCTTTCTCCAATATCTTCCCTGATTCATTGTCCAAAAACCTGGCATGTTACCCTGACAAATGGAAAAATTGATGAGTAACTTTAAAAGACAAAAAAACACAAAATAGAGGCTGAACAATACTAATATATTTTGTAGCTGGTGTAATAGTTCCCACACTTATTAACTTGTGTCTCAATTAACTAACTCATTATTTTTGTAGTCTAATAAAAGGAAAGTGTTAAAAATATTTTTTAAATTTTGACTTGATTTCTTCTAATGATACACCCACATCACTGCTTCCTTGTATGTATGTGTGTGTGTGTGTGTGTGTGTGTGTGTGTGTGTGTGTGTTAAAAATGCTTCAATTTAATATGGTTATGTTTAAGGACTGTGCAGTTTATGCCTATTGTTTCAGTATATAGATTAATAACATTTTTGTCCCTTTCTTTCACTCTCAAGTATCCTGGATTAGAGGATAAATTCTATCAGTACCTTGGTAATTATTTGACTCAAATAATTACTATATTATTTTTTTAAAGTTTATATCTTCTCAAATAATAGAAAAGGCAAGTGAATATGTGGAGAAATTAGAACATTTGTGCCTCTCTTTATCTGCCTTTTTAATTTAAAATTTTCTTTGTTGTGGCAAGGTATGTTATGATATGAAGTTTACTGCCTGAACCATTTTAAATAAATGTATGGCCCAGAGCATTAAGTACAACCATGTGGTTGTGCAACTATAACTATGGTCCAACTCAAGAATTTTTGCCACTTCAAACTGAAATTCTGTTGTCCCCTCCCCAGCTCCTGGTCTCTACTGTCCTACATTCTGTCTCTTTGAATTAAATTGTTCTAAGGACGTTACATAACAGCCTTCATACAAAATTCATCCTTTTTGTGTGAGCCTTATTCTACTTAGCACAAAACTTTCATACTTATCCATGTGACAGCAGGTATCAGAAATCTATAGCTTTTAAGGCTGGATAATACTTTATTCTTTGTATATTTTTGTTTATTGAAGCATCGATGGACATTTGGGTTGTTTAAAATTTACATTTATTTTAAATAATGCTGCTCTGAACATGAGTGTGCAAATAATTTCTGAGTCTCTGTCAGAAATGGAATTGCAGGGTCAACTGGTAACTGTAATTTTAATTTTTTAGGTACTGCCACAGTTCTCCATGGAGGCTGAACCATTTTACAATTCCATCAGAGAGGCACCAGTGTTCTCATTTCTCCACATCTTCACTTGCCTTTTCTACTTTATCTTGTTTTATAATAGTCCCACTCAAGGTATGAGTCATATCTCATTGGGATTTTTGATTTTTAATCATTAGTGAAGTTGACATATTTTCCTGTGCTTATTGGCAAATTACATATCTTTTTTCATCCTTTTATTTCTAAGACTTTTGAAATAGTTGCATATATTCATCACTGTTCTTTTGTGTAAAAATTTCCCAACTTCTGTAAGTTTCACTCCTTTGCACCACACATATTCCTACACTTCAGAGACCTTTTCTTGAGTACTAAAGCCAGGCATGGTGGTATTCTGAAGTCTCAGTTACTCAAGAGGCCAAGGCAGAAGTATGGAATAAACCTAGTTCTGACCCTGCCTCAAAAACAGATCAAGACCTTGTCTCTTAAAAATAAAATATCATTTTTTTAAAATAAAAAACAATACTGATGAATATCTTAAGTATCAATTCCAATAAAATTTCTCAGTTGAGTCCTAACTTTTGTAAAATAGGACAATAATACCATAAATTGGTGTTTCTCTTGATGGCTTACATCTTTGGCTCCCCTTCTCCTTGCTTTTCCCTCTTCCTCCTTTTCTCCTACTTTTACTTTATGTGGCTATTTTCAAAATATTTTCGTCCTGTCTTCAAACTCTCATAATCCTTTCCTTTCATAAAATTATCCAAAATTATGATTTATCTACACATGTATTTTCTATGGCAGACTATTAATTTTCTCCAGATTTGCCAAGTTATCCATTGAATGCTCAATAGAAGCTTCTCTATTCTGATCATTTTGCCACTCTTCCTGTTAGCCTTGTTGACAATTATGAATTCTTAAGCTTTCTGGAATCTGCTGCCATAGCATGTTCTCTGATGGGCTAAGTTGAGTTTCTCTCAGATCTGTTTTCATTGATATTTCAATGCTAGCCTACTCATGCAGAGTGCAAGTACCTGTTTAGATGAATATATCTTCTATTAGATCACTGGAGGAAGAGACTTGTGTCTCATGATCATTTCCCTCGAACAAGGTATAGTGACTATCACATAATAAAGCCTGGTATATTTATAAAATAAGTGAATAGGAGACCTTATTCAGACCCTCTTTTATAACTGTGTATTAGGATACTTATTCTGGATGATTCTCTACCACCTTAAATTATGATGCTGTAAATGGAAGAAAGGATCTGCTCTTCCCAACCTTTTCTTCTTTAGTGATTGCTTTTTGTCTTTATGAGCATTGTTGCCCTAGGATTCTAAGTCAAAACTTCCATCTTCTTTATTAACTGCATCTGCTCCATTCACAGTCACATGTTGTCCTTTGATTCATCTTATCAGTATCACTTTCAAAATGTCCCACAATGTTATCTCCTGCTCTTCATTTTCATGACATGTACTTTCATTTCAGTAACTTGTTCAAAAAACCATTTGTGGATCCTAATTTCTCCACAATGTCCTCCAATCTTCTGGACACATAATCCTAAATCCCTCCCACATCCCTCCACATAATGTAATCAAAACTCTTCTTCTTCCTCAACCTGGATTTCCAGTTACCTAAATCAATTCCTCTTAAAGTATTCATGTTCCCACATGTCACCACTTGTCTGCCTTTGCTTACATTCAAATGAAGTGCCTCTTCCTGTGCAGATGTCCAAATTGACCCACAGTTTTAAGGCAAAGATTAAATATTTTTCTCCCTTGGGAATTTCCTGATTTCTCATTCATTTGCAAACTAGAATTAATCGGCTTTTCTTTCTTTCTTTTTTTTTTTTTTTGGTCTAAATATCAAAGTTTATTGAAATAAAATATAATCTATAAAATATAATCTATAATAAAATATAACCAGTTCTTCACTGGTTACAGTTTTAAGCATAATAACAAAAACACCCAACATTCTAATCCAACAAAAACACTACACTTGTGGTACAACAACAGACATGAAGTTAAATGTTGAATAATACTGAATAATTCTGTCATAAATATTTTATACTTTCCCACCTATACAATATGCATTTTTTATGAGTATCATCTAAAAATGGAAGTTTTGAAACTTGTTAAAACGTAGTTAAATAGTTTTAGCATAATTAGCATTGAAAACAATACATTTATTTCATAGAAATCAGTTCAACACTAAGCTGGGTAAATGCATTTAGGTGTCTTTATTCAAACAATGTATTTTGATGCTCTTTCCTATTCATTTCTAGGGTTATTATTATTATTGAATTGCAATTAAAGCAAAACAAATTTACTTATTTATTGGTGCTGGAAATTGGATCCAGGGATGTTCTACCACTGAGCTACATCTCCATCCCTTTTTTTGAGTCAAGGTCTTGCTAATTGCCATACAGGCCTTTAATTTGTGATTCTCCTACCTCAGACTCCAGATTAGCTGGGATTATACGTGTGTGCCCTGGGCCAGGCTTAGATGAATTATTTCAGAAGCAGAAAAAGTGTTAAAATAGAAAGGGAAAGGAGGAGGAAAAAAGGCACTCAAACATAATATGTATATTTAAACTCTTTGAGAAGAAACTCTTTTCAACTGGCCAATTTTAGCCTGGCACAAAGAAAATCTGTATGTCAAAGCAAATTATATATATATATTTGTGTGTGTATGTGGTACTGGGGATACTAGGGATGAACCCAGGGCCTTGTGCATGGTAGGCAAGTGCTCTACCACTGATCTACTACCAGTTCCTCATGGCAATTTTTTTTTTGGGTGGAGGTACTGGAGATTGTACCGAGGACCTTGTGCATGGTAGGCAAGTGCTCTACCATGTGCCATACCCTTAGGCCTTCATAACAAATTTTTGACCCAATTAGTCCAACACTAAAGTGGAAGAAGAAAACTTGTTTCTCTTTTTTGCTACATTTCAAGATTACAACTTTTCTTCAGTCATTATTCCATTTCACTTGCTATTTGCTTAAATATTTTTCAATTCAATTTTTCTGCACAATTCAAGAAAAAAGATTCACATGAGCTAGCATTAGGAAATGACTTTTGGAGTACCTCTAAAGTTTAATAGGCAAAGATGATCAATTTTGCTACTGTGAATGTAACTATACACCAATCTTCTGTTGTATTGTCTTACTTGTTATATGTGGATCTTTGACAATAGTTGTCATTTTACTGAGGAAAACAGCAAAACAAAAGACAATGGAGGCTTTTCAAATCCCCATTAAAAAAAATCTACAAAGCTAAGATATTCTAAGTACTCTGAAAAATGGTTACTTCATACAATAGGTAAAAAAAGAATAACAAAATCATTGACAAAATTGAGACAATCTTCAAAGATTAAATACCAATCTCAGTCTTAAAACACATTGTATTAGTTATAATTGCTTTGTAAGTTATTTCAACTACAATGCACAACTGGATTGGTTTTGATTTGTGAATTTAAATGGGCATTTCAGTTTCATGATTTTCTTTTTAAAACTGTAAAATAACTACTTTATCCAAAGGATCACCTTCCAAAGAATTTTGCTTTGCGCTCCTCTTATTTATAAGGCATCCTTGTCTCTCAAAGAACAGTGCTCATGGGTCTAAAGTTTGTAAAGCTACCAGTGACAAATTAACTGGTTTAAAGAAATTCTTAGAATATCAGGTGAAGTAGAAGATTTACTGTAGAATTTTCTTTTTTTATTGTTTAAATCCACTGTAGTTCAAAGCTTGGATTTTATATTTATGCCACAGTATTTTAACACCCTACTTGGGATGGTACCATGCCCTAAAAAATATCTCTTAGTTAGACAAGTCTAAATTTCCTTCTTTCTCAGAACAACAGGACAAAGCTGAACTTCAGGCAAGAGTTTGAAAATTTTACCCTGTTTTGTTTTTTTTAAAGATTTTCTTGAGATCAGAAGAAATTAGAAACTGGAATCCTTCATGTAAAAATATATATGTATATAACAGTTTATTAAATTCTATTTTCTAATGGCAAAGACATCAAGACTAACTAAGAGATATGCATGAATTAAAATTTACATAGATCCTCAAAATAAGTTCTAGCAACATAAATTTGCCCTCACATTCATCCTATATTTTGCAATATATTTTGTTCAGGAAGCCTTTAATTTTAATATTTAGTATATTTTAAACTGTTACCTGAGAAAAATAACTTCAATTCCTCATAATATTTTCCTAATAGTTTTAGAAGTGTTGAACATCAGTAACAAAAGGCATCAAACTATCAGAGAAACTAAGTACTCTAAAATTCCAATGAGTTTCTTTACTATTTTCACTTTCAGAATAAATTTAACTGCACATTCTCAAATTAAATATTACACTAAAAAAACACAAGTAACTTCAATATCCCTAAAATGATAGTATTTGAAAGATCTAAATCAATTTCACCCATGTAAAAAACTTTTATATGTATTAGCAATGTGACAGCATTTTATAACACAGAGGAAAAAGCAAAGATAATCTAAACATTTAGATCTGTGAAAAACACTGGAAAAAATAGGTTTTAAAATGCTTTTTATAGTTCCCAAATACTCTTGATTTTGACACTAGTCTACAGAACAGGAAAGCAATTACAAAATACATTTTGGAAACATGATGCGATATTCAAAGACAAGATAATTCAACAAATCTTTACAGTATTTTTAAAAAAGGACTTGTCATTGGAAAAAGTCTGCACATCCAAGAACCAAGATGTGTAATATTTGTGATAATTTAAATAATATTTTGTGCTTATACTGTGCCCTTTATTCAGGAGTGTAAAGCACAAAGAAGAGAGTGAGAAAGTGAGAGAAGGAGAGTAAGAAAGGGCATTCTCTACATATTTAAAGAGTAAACTGAGGCACAGAAACTTTGCCCAAGGCAAGACAAAAAGTTAAATTTTTAAATACAAAATGATCCAGAATTCTACATTGCCACAGTCCGGCTGCAGCAGAGTAACAGGGGTGGGTGGGTGGGGGTGACGAATAACTTGTGTACGTTGATGCAGCAGGAGTGAGAGCCATTTATTGTAGGATCTGAGTGATATTTATACATTTTACACAGCTTATCTAATTAGCATAAAATAGATACAGCAGTCAACCAATAAGGAATCTCCACACTTAATGGCTCGCTTTTGTTACTTCACAAACCACTCCCTCTGGCATTTGGCCAGGCACCATCCAGACTTGTTTACAGACTTTAACATTTCTCGGGCAAAATAACAGGTGCCAATATGACTTGTTTACAGACCTTAACACTACATATCCAGTTCCTTAAAATACAAAATTTTGGACTGTCTTTAGGGTCTTCAGATTATTTTATTAAACATTAGTAAGTTTCCAGCATGCCTAAGAAATGTGATAGGTTAAACCTATAAGCTTTCCATCATATTTTAAAATAACTGATACAATGAATAAGAACATTAAGCAAAACTACAAAACTGCTTTTTAAAAGGAAATTTAAATAAATGAGATGTTTTGAGGGCAATTCTGAAAATTCTTGCCTTAATTTTTACTTCAGCAGGATTTTATAACTACTGCTGCATATGCCAACATTAATGTAGGGACCACAACTATTCTCTCCTTAAATGTTTACCTTCTAACCTTTCCTCTCAAGATCTCTTATCTCTTAACTTAGTTTGTTATTCATTAAGAAGGTTTTGTGTAAGTACAAAATGGTTAATGTTGAGTTCTGTCAGTTAATCTCTGATATTAACTGGGGAAAGAATGCAGGTTAGCGAACGACTCTAGGGAGTCCAGGCTTGGCAATTCCCCAGGAGGGCTCAGGTCGTTGCAACTGCTGCTGAGGCCCCCAGCACTGCGGGGCTCCTCGGAGCCGGTGGCCACCAGTTCTGCTCGGCAGGTGTCGGCAGGATCCAGGCGGGGCCCCGAGTCTCGGGCTGGACCCAAACCAAGGCCCGCAACGGCCTCCGGCTGTCTCGGGGGAGGCGGTCACCTTGTGCTGCCCTTTCAGAGAAACCTTCGCAGGAGCAGGATGCTCCAAAACGCTCTCCTTCAAGTCCAAGCCCGGGAAGGAGCTGCAGAGTCCAGGAGTCTGAGGAGAGCCCGCGGGAGAAGCCGAGTCTGCGGGGCTTCCGGCAGCCGCCGCCCCCTGCCCATTCCCGCTGCCCGTACTCCAGGACCATCTCCAGCGGCAAGCCTGGTCTCCTGTAGTCCTTCTGGGTGAGTACCTGTTCCCGGCCAGCAATGGGCAGGGTCCATTCTCATTCTGGGTGATGATGGGTGTGTTCTCTTCCTTCCACTGGATCCACTTGATGTGATACACAGATTGTCCCGGGAAGCGTTCCTTGGAGGCTGCCAACACCTGAGCGGTGTCCTCCTCCTCCTCTCTGCACAGAGGGGCAGCCCGAGGCAATACTGCCGCGCCCTCCTCCTCCTCCTCGGGAACCTTGTTCTCTGATCCCCCCTCGCTATTGAATTTAGGCAGTTTCAAGAGATCCATCTGAAAATATGTATGAATCTTCTGTACCCTGGCATTTTTAAGAATTAAAATTTAAGAATTTTAAAATTAGAAGGTACAAATGCAAATTCATTTTTATTCTCTACTATGCTTATATATATATATATATATATATATATATATATATATATATATATATATATATATATATGGATATATGTAATTTTTTAGAAAAGATCATATAAAAAAATTAGGTGGTAATGAAGGAGATTTAATTTATCAACTTTTTAATCTAGCATTCTCATTAAAAGATAAATCCTCATTAGGTTGATATTTTATTTTCACTGGTTAAGATAAATAAGGCCTAGTTTGGCAAATTTTAATGTTTAACAATAGATATGAATCAAAAAATAGTTCTAAGAAAATAACATAAAACCATAGTAATCATTGTGAGCTTCAAAGAATACCCTGCCTTTCTCAGTGTAGTAACCTATGACAGATCAGTCAGAATTGAATTACACATGAAAAACAAATATGATTTCAAATAGGAAGAAAGTTCATGTTAGCACTGGAGTTCTATTTCAAAAGAACATTTAGATGCTAGAGTGGAAAAAACAAATAGTATTACAAGACAATCTTGAAGCCATCACTGGGGAATTTTTTTAAAATAGTGGAACAGTGTTTTACACAGGGGAAAAAATTGGTAGGGTCACAAAATTCCTGTAAGAGAGAGTGTAATAGTAACCAAAATTTCTCCAGATTAGTACAGATTGCTTTAGGCACCCCCAGTCAGCAGGAAAGTACAAGGAGAATCAGAGCAATAAGGAAAATGGTGTGAAAAAATAAAAATTCAGTTATAAACTTCAAAAGATGAGCAATGATAGACTTGAATGTAAACTCACTATTGCTCAGGGCCCATTCTACCTTAGAAATCTCAATAATACTAAACTGTTATTTTAAAGGTTTCGATTCCTTTACTGCTACTCAGATGTTCTTAAAGCAACAACAAAAATACAAGAGACCTACAAGAGTTAATGGCTGAGAAAGTAGTGTTTGATGCATTTATCCAGAAAAATTGTCTTTAGTAATCTATAACAAAACTTATATATATATATATATATATATATATATATATATATATATATATATATATATAATTTTTTAAAAAAAACTTGTCTAACAAAATTTAAAATGAACTATTTTAAGAAAATAAGGGCAATAAATAGAAAAATGTATGCTGAGTTTGTTTCTACCAGTGTGTTCAACAAGTGTTCCACAACTGCATAACTGATGATATTGGAGTAGTGGTGCAGAATATACAAAGGTCCTTAGATGATTTCTCTTAAAAGAAACTTATGATAATTTAGATCAAGCCAAACAAGCTAATCAAAATTCTGAGTAACACAAAGCTCACCATAGCATTGGCTGTCAATAAAATATGGAAAACTATCTAAAAAATAATAATTTAAATAAATCAATTGTGTACTGTTGAATAAGATGAAACTTAATGTAAATTATGCTAGTTTTCATGATTATGTTAAAAAAAGAATATTACCTTCATAGAACAGGCATAGTATTACTTGGTAAGATATTACAGCACAAGACCTAGTGGCACATGCCAGTAATCCCAGTGGCTCTTAGATTGAGGCAGGAGGATCACGAGTTCAAAGCAAGCATAAGCAAAGGCTATGTTTTAAGTAACTCAGTGAGACCCTGCCTCTAATTAAATACAAAATTGGGTTGGGGATGTGGCTCAGTGGTTGAGCGCCTCTGAGTTCAATACCTAGTATCCAAAAGAAAAAAAAAAGGTATTATAGGAAAGGGGTCATATTGTATTCCTCTTGGGTGTTTGGGTTTTTTTTTTTTTTTGTACTGGGGTTTGAACTCTGGGACTCTTTGCCACTGAGCTACATCTCAGATCTTTTGTTTTTATTGTAAGATGGGGCCTCATTAAGTTGCCAGTGTTGATCTTGAACTTCTGATTTTCTTGCCTCAGCCTTCCAAGTTGTTGGAATGACAGGCATGTGCCACTATGCTTGGCTCTTCTTATTATATGCTACAGTAGGATGCAACAACTAAAAATTTTAAATCAGTCTCAGGCTAGAAAGTGAGAAAATCCTAATATATTCTTATACCAGAGTACTATGTTCAATTTCACATAATCCATTTGTCAAACCTACAGTTACTGAAAAACTTGTACATTTTAAGATGTTAAGAGACCTTTGAAAAAGAATTAAGACAATTTTGTAAAACTGTCAAGAGATTCAAAATTAAAGCTTAAAAGGTTTCTGAACAAGATCTAGTCTCTCTCTCTCTCATTTGCAGTCGCCATTGGCCTGGAAGTGATATACTGAAATATGAACACTAATAATATACTTCTGGCTTGATACAAGAAAATTTTCTGTATTTTATTTTATAAGTCTATGCATAAAAAAATGCTTCTAATGTTTGGAATTTTCCAGACATGAAACACTGAAATTGTTGACTTCATCATTGTATCTGCACCACATTGTGCAAGTTTAATAAATTCAAGCTAAAATAATTAACTACTTGGGATTTGAAATGACCCAGTTATCAACATCCCAATGCAACAGTATTCCAAGGGTTGACCTCTTAGCTCTTAAACTTTCAGATTACTTTAAGGTTCTAATTAACAGTGAATATTTGGAAACACTTCACAGTAATGTTTGATGTACAATATATAAACATCTTTCTTCCAGAAATGAAAAGAACATAATTTCTTTAACAGAAAATAAACATGAAAATAGGCCAAAAATATTTTATATGTACCATATTTCCTAAAATTACATCTTGAAACGTGGATGTCTGCCATCATGTAGCTAAAACCCTTGAGACAGTTGGTAAACTATCCACTGACCTTTCTTGTTAACTGAGATTCATGGATGCAAGGGTCATCTTTTAGATCTTACAAAAAGGATAACCTTTTTCTGCTGTCATCAGAAGTTTTTTACCTTTCTGTTTCTCCCCTCACGAAACTGGTCTAGAATTCCAATTTTATCATAATAATTTAAGTGTATAAGTCACAAACTCTTTGCTTTCCTTTAACTGAAGCACTTTTCCTTTCCTGGATTGCAAATTTTATATATTTTTAAATCTTAGGAAGTTGGAAAAACATTTACAATGCTTTCAAATACAGACCAAAATTTGCTATAAAAGCAAATATCTACACCAGATGTACTGTTTTAATATAGATCTGACTTTGGATATGATTTGAGAAAATGAAGATTTGGCATATATTTTTAGAAATTTTCCTTCCTGTGTTGATATTTTATTAATAATTGCATATTTTCTCTAAAAATATCTCTTAACATATCATATGATAATACTACCCTGGATTTCATACTCCTAGTCATGTTTTACAATTATGTAATGACAGGGTGGTACAGAGAGAGTCACGGAATTCATTCTGTGAGAGACTCTAACTTCCTTTTATACTCTTGATCAAAATCTGTGTGGAAATACAGAATACATTTGCCTGCTAGAGAAAATAATGGACATAAAGAGACATTTAACTGATTATTTGTCCTTGTTGAGCTATTTCTAACGTATCAGGCCCAGTCTTGGGAATTTTAAAGATAAATGACTAGTATCCCTCAATATTTTCTTATTTGGTATTGTCAATTTGGTATTTTTTTTACTTAAAACTTTCATTAAAATTTGTGTACAGAAATAGTATACTCTTCTAAGTGGTTTCTGTAGAAAGAAGAAAAGTTTTCTGTGCAAATTATTGATTGAAAAAAAAAATCCAAATCTAGATTATTAGCAGTACAATGATGTTCCAGTCACCAGGCTCATCCTGACACCTGACCTGGAAATAACTTTGCATTAATCTTCCCAAGGAATTATTATGTTCTGCCCACAGGCATGTGGACAAACAGCAGGAAACAGCAGATAAATAGGATTATATAGTTTAGGGATTTAATTGCAGGAACATTGAATATACCTGGGAATCTGCTTTTGATACTTAGTATTCTTACTCTATTCTATAGTTTTTGTTTTAAGACAATACAGCATATGGATATGAAGATGTGGAAAAAAATCTAAGGAAGGATGAAACAGTTAATGGGAGAAAAGGAATATTTTTAAAGAAAAAATGATTAAAAATTCTATGTAGCAAAATATTATCTCTCCTGCCCTATTAGTTCCCTGTTAGTTATTATTCTCAAAATAGTTTTTCAAATGTCCCAAGAATAAATGAAGTGAGATTAATGTAAATGTACGTCACAAGGACAAATGGCTTCAGAATATATGGCATAAACAGATCAATAGCTATAAAGATACATATACACTATGGAATATTATTTGACCTAAAAAAAATAAACAAACCCTGTCATTTTGTGACAACAGATGTACCTGGAGGACATTACATTAAGTGAAATAAAAAAGATAAATACAGCATGATCTCATTTGTATGTGGAATATAAAATATTCAAAGTCATGGAAGCAGAGAATAGAATGGTTGTTTCTAGAAGGTAGGAGGTGGGGGAAATGGGAGTGATATTTTCAAAAGTAGAAAGTTTTTGTTAGAATAGAAGTTCTGGAATCTATTGTACAGCAGGTAGACTACAGTTGATAATGTGATGTATAGCTGAAAATGGCTATGTAGATCTTAAATATTCTATAAAATAAGTGAGCTAAATACTGTTTTAAGTAGCTTCATTTAGTCACCTTATAATGTATAAACACATCAAAAGATTGTTTTACACCATAAAAATTTACAATTTTATATGTCAATTCAACTTTAATACAGCTGGAGAGGTACATATTTTAAAAATCTGGAAATTATTACAAGAGTTTTCCATAATTAAAAATATAAAGAATAAATAGCATCATCCTAAAAAAATCTAAAAGAAACATAATATCAGATGATATATCTAAAAGATCTCATAGGTTGATCTATTGTCAAAACACAACTTTCTAATCAAAGTAAAATGGAGACCACATACATAATTTTCTAGTATCCACATTTTAAAAAATTAAAAAGAAAAAGGTAAACTTACTTTCAGTAAAATATTTCAATTAAGCCAACATGTACAAAATAGTGAATTTCCATCATATAATCAATATAAATTTAAAGAAAAGAAACTATACATCCTTCATTTCATATCAAGTCTTCAAATTCCCAATCTGGAATAGCAACAGCTGAATCATTCATTTGGCTAGTGACTGATTTACTGGAGAGCATCCACTTAATATGTTCCTATCCTGAAGTTTGTTTGCTCTTTTCTAAACAAATCATTTAAGATGATAGTTGGATATTGAATCAAAATAAAATCAGGTGCCATTCATATCCTAATGTGAAGAAAGGCAGTTCCCTTTTTAAAACAAAAAATAAAAACCAAAATTTTCTCTGGGCTAAAGGCAAATGTTAGTGTAAGCACATTAGAAATCCTCTGTGGAGAATAGAAATTAAATAAACTGGTATACATAAAGAAACACTTCAAAGAATTCTTTTGCTGTGTAAATGGTTTTTAAAAGCAAAAGCATGGATCATGCTATTAGCATTGAGTTGCAACAGAAGAAGAGCCTAAGGAAGTCAGAAAGCATCTCAGTTTAGCAGACAAGTCACAGGAAGAGCCTTTCACATCATCACTCAGTATATCTATAAAATTATGTAAGGTAGGCAGAGATATGATCTATCATTAGAGTTTTATTTTTAGTATGCTATTTTTTTTCACTGAAATTTTTATTTAATGCTAACAGCACTCTGTTTCTATAGTATGCATATCTTACCACTCTATGATCAATAGATTTCTGGAAGTTTGTGTTTACATGTCTTCATTTTACTTGCTCAATACTTTAGTCATAATATTTAAGGATCAACATGAAATATAAAAGAAGAAAAGGAGAAGGGAGTTTTTTTTTAAGTATACATTTTTGGAGGGCCAGAATAACATTTTGATTATTTGGTTGTTAGCTTTAATTTCCCCCCAAAGAGTATGCCATACGGTACCTGATGAGTAATTCTAGAGTAAAACATCCTTAATCAGATCTTCAGAAGCAAAGAAATGAAGCATTTGATCAAGAATGATCTCTTTTACAGATAAAAATCTCTTTACTTTCAGGATCATATATGTAAGAGGAGAAGACAGCATTTTAAAAGCAAATATAGTATCCCAATTCTTAGTCAGATTTAGGTGAAAGAGATAGGAAGGGGAAATTTGTGGTTTGTTACATGGAATAAATCCATTCTGAATGTTATATTCTTGATTGAAATCAAATCAGAGGTTCCCTGAAGGCAGAAAGAAAATCTAAGGGTGGAGATTTCCATTCTCATTCTTTGGACAATACCATTTTTGCCTGTGATGGTAATTTTACCCATTTTGTCCTTATCAAGGTTGAGAATTGACACATATTTTCCAAGTGTCTGACAAATAAGCTTTGATAATCTTAAGACTTGATATGTATATATGAATTTATAATAAATCATGTATATATGTAAATATATACATATGAATTTATGATATGGAAACACAGATGGCCAAAATCTACCAAATATGGCATTCTCAAAGTTATCAAATTATATTTTAAACCCAACAACTGCAATTTGAAATTTTTGTGTAAACAGTCTAAAAAAATTATTTTGAACATATGCAGTTAGCTGGATTCCACTGAGTAGCTAACGTGAGTTTCAGGAAGGGGTGGGTAAACACGCCTGCTGGCAGCATTGCTACACACAGTCCCACCATCAAACATGCCTTTGTTCTTTAAGAATATGTTTTTTCTGACCACTTGTAATGTAATGTGCCCTGTTCAGGCTTTTGCTGAAAAATTAACCACTGCACCTGTGCAGAAAGATTTCTACCCATGTGCCTCAAAGTCTGCATATCTACAAGAACATTGTTATGTATTCAAGCCTCCAGATACCTTGTTTTTGAGTCACTTCTATGTCATCGGTCAATAAATGGGTTGAGTTTCAGAAAAGTTCAGCGATTTATGCCATTAACTGAGAGGAAAAATAACTATGAATAGCAAAGGGTTTTGCATTTTTCAATCTGCAGTCACTGTTCTAAACAAAGAGTATGGCCTTGGAACTGTGAAATAACTTTGTCCTTCATAAAAAGGTGCATTATATCCATGTATTGCAAAATAATATGCCCTGTGCACTAGAGTGCAAACAAGAATTTCTGAACCTCTTTGGAAAGCATATGTACAGTCTAATCAATCTTGCAAAAATATATGACATGATATTGAATAAGGCCCAAAGCAAAATACATGTTAAGCTATTGAATGTGACTATTTTTTCCTTTTCCTCTATACAATGTTTCTCTTCTGCCTTGGATTCTCAAGAGAGTAAACTAGTTTCACTGATAATATAAACATGAGCTAAACATCTACCAGATGACAAAAACCTGACTGTGATCTTAATTTATCCTTCCCTAACTGCGCAAATTTTAGCAAAACATCTAACTTTTCTGTACCTCCTTTCCTTGTCTATTAAATGTGGACAATGTATGTATCCCAATAAAATTTCAGAAATGTTTGTGAGAAAAAATGAGGTGGCATTGATGAAAGTTTGCATATGATATTATCACAAATCTTTAAGGACCATTCTAGGTGGAGCTGACAAATACTTTACAATGATATATATAGAAACGGAAATATTTTTTGCCACATTCTCAAGTTTCCTTTTGACTTATTTTTTGAAATATTTGAAAAGATTCCTTTTTTGTACCAAGACATAGCTGCATTATAGACAGTGGTATCTACTCTGATAATGATCATCACACATGCCAGCTGTGTAAGCACAGGGGAGAGACATGGGCTTCTTCCCTATTGCCTGGAGAGGAGCTAATAGACTGATGCTGAGGAACTGGAGGAAGGCAGGAGCAGATGAGTCTTCCTTTGTGCCCCACAGTGGGACACACTTATCTTCCCCAAAACAAAAGGGATCATTGAGATAATTAAACTTGGAAGAGTCACTTCATAATCCTTTTTTTTTCTATAAAATAGTTAGCTACAAAAAATGTAGAAAATTTGTATTTTATACTTTTTGAAAAAGGCAAATTTGATAAATCTTATACCTGGTATACACTAGGAGTATTTTCAAAATATTTTAAATATTCAAAATAAAATCATAAAGTAGAGGACATACCACAAACTATGTCCTTACTGGGTGATATATACTGTGCATAGGCCTGTGCATGTTGTTGCCAATTTTAGTTTTAGACATAAAGAAACTAGGCCCATGGAATTTTGAAACTTTCCCATGACCTCATTGTGTGTTTATGACTTGGTGATTCCACTTACATTTGTCTGAGAAAATAGATACAAACTTAATAAAAAAGCAAATGGCTAGATGTAAAATGAGCCTAAAATAAAATGCAATCCAATCAATGTTACAAACACTTTTATTGATCATAATATACAATGCCTTGTGTCTTTGTTTTTTGTAGTTCTAGGGACTGGAACCGAGACACACACACACACACACACACACACACACACACACACACAAACACACACACACAGAGTCAAACATGTACTCTACCACTGAGATACATTCCCAGTCTCACATTGACCTACTTTTGGCAGTATTGGCATTGAACCCAGGTGTCCTTTACCACTGAAGTATATCCCCAGCCATTTTTATTTTTTTGATTTGGAGTAGAGGTTTTGTTAATTTTCTGAGGCTGCTATTTAAACTGCAATTCTTCTATCTCAGTCTCCCAAATAGCTGGGACTTTAGGTAAGGGCCACAGCCTTCAACCTGCTTTGAAACTTTTTAAAGAAAGTATTTTATTTTGTATTTGGGATGACCATCGTGTTGGTCAGTTTTTCACTGCTGTTTCCAAAATACCTGATGAGAACAACATCGAGGAAGAAAAGTTTATTTTGAACTCACATTTTCATATGTCTCAAATACTGGTAGGATTACTCAAGGCCTGAAGTGAGGCAAAAATCTTATGACAGAAAGGTGAAGCAGAGGAAAAGTGCTCACTTCACAGCAGCCAGGAAATAGGGGGGGGGGGGAGAAAGAAGTCAGGAGAAAATATAAATACACCTGGCCAGACTCACCATGACCTACTTCCTCAAGCTAGGCCCTAACTGCTTTCACTTATCATCCAGCAGCCTATTCAAATTAACATTATTAATCCATCAAATGGACTAATCCACTGATGGCATCACAATCCTAAAGGACTAATCATTTCACCTCTCAGGATTGCTGCAGTTCCTAATACATGAGCTTTGGGTGGGAAGAGTCCAGATTTAAACATAACAATAAGAATTTTAATGGCATGTGTCATATGTAAGATAAAGTGTGGATTATGACTCAAAGTTCTTAAGAAATTTTCTACTTCTCTCATTATTAGAAAATATTCTAATTTATTTGTCATTCACATATAATGTGATCTCTCAATTTTTGTCATAGCAGTTTTAGTTTCACTATGTGAAGAATATAAAATATGAATTTTAGACACACAAGTATTATTTTTAAATATTTAAAATTTTTTTAAGATAGAATGTAATTTAAACTACTTGAACATTTTTAAATTATAAGATGAAAACATCGGGACTAAGAGTCATAATAAAAGGTTAGGTGTACCTGAATTTAAATGAAAAAATGAGAGGTTATCTGAAAAGTATTAATACCCAAATGTATGATGAAAATTTTATTTAATGTATCATCAATATAAGGAAAGTCCAAGGACAATTTATTATATTACAAAAAATTATTATATTCATTGAGAAAAAAATGGAAGTAACTTTGAATTAAGATTATGATTTTGATCTTGCTACTGACAATACTGAACTTTGTTGTTAATCTCTTTGATTATATGATGTATAATTTCACAGATGGGTATGAAAATTTATGTGATATCCTCACAATTATCTTGCATGAGATATTATTCAACTTTTATTGAATTCTACTCCTCTTTTAGCACTTAACTCTGAAAGCTCAGCTAAACAGAAAATATGTATTTTCTAGGATGTTGAACAAGCATGAATCTATGGTCTGCTAAAGTGACTTCATAGAGAAATACTCACACAAAATAGGAGTTAAGAGGTATGTAATGAAATTTCTAAAGGAAGCTAACTTCCTGTCTTTGTATAAGGCTGTCATAATTGGTTTGAACCCCTCTAGGACACATTAAGGCATGAGTAAGGGCATTGAGGAAGTTAATTGATGCACTTGATTTCACATTCCATTTTCAAGCATCTACAAAGCCCATCCAAGTTTTGACAAAAAATAGTATTATGATTTTTTTGGAATGTTAAACATTTTCTTTTCTTCAGTATTTACAGTTACCTCTAAAATTTTGTCTTTTCCTTCTCAATTATTTTTCAGTGAAGAGTAGAAACAAGAGTTATGTACACTCTTCATCAGGCTTCCTTCCCAGGTGCAAAGTCTGAATGGCTTGCATGATAGTAATATGGCCATTCTATTTCATGGTTTTTACATTTGCTGAAAGACCGCTATTTGAAACACTAATCCTTTATATGGCAGATATGGATAAAATTCAGAGATACTTTTGTTAAATATGATGGTCTATTGTTTTCTAAGTTGATGTTGCATTTTGGACTCAAAATTTAAAAAATGAAAGGAAAAGAAACTGCTGAAATTGAAATTAGGTACCCTGGGAGGAACAATCATATTGAAATCAGCATTGTCTTTAGATATTTTTACATGTATATTTTTAAGTAGCACTACATTCCTTTAATTTTTCATCTTTATATTTGTAACCTTATTTTTAACTACAAAGATGGATGTGTACAGTGTCTCTTTTCAATAACCCTAGAAATCAAAATATATACTATAGGTTTTTATATTTTAAGCAATCATTGTGCAAATAATAGAATTAAGAAATATTTCTTTCTCAGTATAGATTGTGTCTATATGACACAATGTAAACATCATAAGACCACAAGTAAAATCTTATGTAAATATAAGACTTATCTGTGATAAGGAGGGGCAATCCAGAAAACACCTTAGCCTTCCTATGTGAATGTCTGATGCATATAAAATAGTATTATGTATTCATTAAAATTGCTTTAGTTTATTAAATTATGGTTGTTTTAATTTAAACTTCTGTAATTTCATGGTAACAGATTAACAAAAGATTAATTATGATTAATAGAAATTTTTTATTTTGGATTATAAAAATTAAATTATACCTAAAAATCAAATTTAAACTAAGCCTATTCACAATCACTGCACTTTCTCAGATTAGTAACACAATATAACCATTAAAGAGAAATCTATTGTGGTAAAAATCAGAAAACTTAAAACATTCTCCTTTTATATAGGTTCTTATAACAGTGATAATGCCAAAATACATTGTTACCATTTCTGTGTTATGTTAGACACTCTAGAAGTGCAGACTATGGTAAGTTTATTTTTAAAGCCCTATGGCAAAAGTGAAAATGAAAGAAATCCTTTTGACAGGAAAGAAAATCATGGGGCTACATTAGGTTATTACCTGCATACACTTCAACATGCCCAAGGGGGGAAATGGCTGTAACATCCCCTGATAGATAGCAAAGGGCTCATTTTAAGAAAGAAAGAAAGAATGGGGCATTTCAGGGAGCATCTATTTACTCTTTTGAATTAAAGGTATGAATGTAAATCAGAAGACAGTTTCTGGGCTTTCTGAAGATAAGATATCAGCGTATGAATGCTTTGTGTTTTAATGATTAATTGCTGTAAAACTTTACATTGATGATGTAATGGTACTAAAGTGTCTTTACCATGGTATTATGTATAACTATATACAAATTTATTTTTATGATGCTATGTTAACCTAAAATTGAACATCTTTTTTTGTTGTTGTTCTTAGCTCTGGAAAGCTATGGGATGATCTTAAATCACAATCACAGCCTCCTAGGTGTAGAAGGTGTAATTTATTTGTATTAATACTCTATAGTTCAATAATATTTATTTTCCGAGATATCCAAAAACACAAAGAAAGTATAATGGGTCAACTACTAAATATGGATTTTCTGCTCTTTCCCTTCCTGCAAGACAACTTTTTAAAATAGGATCATTTAAAGAAATACAGTGACATAAAGAGCTAAAAATGCTTAGAGGATAGCTACTGGGCATTTACCCCTTGCTAAGTGGCTTTCTCCCTCTAAGATCACTGACAATGTTATTTTGAATGATATTTCCAAACATATTCCATATAAAATTTAATGCACATAAATCTGCATTAAAAATTAAACATTGAAAACTTTCAATGGATCCAAAAGTTGTAAAGGTAATTTCATTTTTTTCTTGGTAGGGTTTGTGTGCATCAAACAAGAAGCCAAGATTTTACTTCAATACAATAGTGAGAAACAGACCATGTAATATTAAATAGCTTAATGTGCTTTACTGAACATGTTGTCTTGAATGTAATGTTTTTTACTCTTAACTTTTATTAGATATTAAATTACTATTATCAGATAAGATGTATTTTATAAACAAAAATATAGCAACTGACCAAAAATTTCTTCTCTACATGATTTATTGAGTCAACACTCAGGAGATTAGTTCCAGGACTCCGTGTGGATTCCAAAATCTCCAGATGCTTAAGTCCCATATATAAAATTAAGTAAAATTTGCATATATATATATATATCATATACATACATATATATATATATATATATATATATATGTAAACTTTAAAATATCTCCTGATTTGTTTATATAATATCAAATTCAATGCAAATGTTATGCAAATAATTGTAATGCCTCATTGTTTATGGTATAGTGACAAGAAAAATGTTTCTACATGTTCAGAAAGACATAATTTGTTTCTCAAATATTTTCTATGTATGGTTGGTTGAATACCTGGGTGTGGAACCCATGGATATAAATATGAAGGGTCCACTATAACCTCATTCACTTTTGTTTGGAGGAAGCATTTTTAAATGTTAAACAAAGTATATTTTTTCATAATTATATTATGAAATTGCTTGATCATTTTATATTAGATATCTGATAGTACTCTAAATAGGAATAATAATTAATATATACCTGTTAAGTATATCAATGAACATATTCATATTTTAACTTGAATTTATAAAATATTCTTCATCATCTCCAAATAAATGACCCATGATGGTAAGGGTAATATTGCAAATGTAAGATGAAATACACTAAGCAACTCAGTCTTTCATTTTAACAGTCATGGTAGGGCTATGTGGGAAAAGAAAAATAAGCTCTCTGGACACAATTTTATTCTGCAAAGACAATTTTTATCAAATAAGAAAAACAAAAAGCACCATCTTTTAAGAATTTCTAACTATAAAAACCTTAATAACCCTTCCAAATAACAGTTTCTGGAAAAATGAAATGCTTTCTAATACAGAAATATTACAAACAAACTTTAACTAGTAAGCACTAACCACACCAATCATTTTTAATCCCTTTTGACCTTGATCAGATGCCATGAATAAACTCCAGGTAAAGAACTTTGATTCTGAAATGTCCTCTGGTGTACAAAAATAGAGGCAATATTAGGAGGCTTATATATGTTTTCCTAAGGTGTTTAGAATGCAATGTTTTCATTAAAACATAAAGAATATCTTATAAAATTGTTCGTAAATTTAAAACCTACTTTAATTATACTTTTCTTACTTGTTTCTTTTCTTTTTTTTTCTTTTTTGCAGTGTGATGGTTAATAACTCAGTGGCAAGAATCAAATTTCTTAAGTTAAAACCTGGCCACATCACTTGCATAAACATTCCGTTTGAATTCTTAGTACTTCAATTTTCTGTTAAGGTACTTGGAAAGCATAATAATAGAATGTGTTCCAGATGATTTATGTAATGATAACATGAAGTAATGCATGGTGAAAATCACAAAAGTACTTGACACACAGTAACACTTCAATATTTTTCTGAAGGCAAGAGAATCTTGACTTTTTCTTCTAAATAATGTCAGGGTTCATATTTTGTTTCTTTGTACACTAATTAAAGAATATATTCTGCCTTCATTGGTAAGCATTGCAACTATTATTGTGGTAATTAAAGTTAATCCTAATGTGTTTTTATATGAAACTACATATTAAAATATCTCTGTTATTATCTAATTAGGTATGTGGAAAAGTACTGCTGGTATATAATAAGCTCTCAAGAATTTAATAAATTTTAATTCAATAGTTGAGTTATATTTTGACAGAATTAGCCTATTATGTTATAATACAACATTTTGTCCTAAAAAATAATTTTACTTTTGGTAAGATTAAATTCCACCATAGCTTAAAATTCCTGTTTCAACGTATATTTTAAAGTTCATTACAAGTCACACTTGGCTAAGTAATGATAGTTTTCCCTTAAAATAATCTTTCTACTTTTTCCATAATGAATACTAATATGATTTTTTAAAGGAATTCATTTACAAAATTAGGACCTAGAACAAAACAACAGCAAGCATAACAACAGCAAATACACAGTTGCCATGAGAATAACTCCTATATACTGGAAATTTTTTTTTTCCATAAGTTCTTATCTTGTCTTCCTACAGAGGCAAGATGGATTAGAAAGTCTTTCTACAGATGCTCTATTACTTGAGGTTACCTTTCCCCTCAAAAATCATAAGTTGAAAATACTTTACATAAATAAAAAAAGTAAGTCTAAATGGCACTCAATAACCTAGCCTACAATACATTGTAACTCATCAAAATACTTCACTGCAAAGTAATGGCTATTTATTATTTTGATTGTGTGGTTGGTCTGGTGCTACCCTTAGCTGCTGCTCACTGTTATCACTCAGTGCCTCCAAAGAATATGTGATAGACATTATTATCCAAAGTACATGTATGAAGACATGAATTGGTGTGAACATACTTTATATACAGAGATATGAAAAATTGTGCTCTGTAAGTGTAATAAGAATTGTAATGCATTCCACTGTCATGTATTTGCAAAATAAAATCAATTGAATATTTTTTAAAAAGAATATTGTGTACCACAGATCACTAGTCAAAGAAAAGATCAAAATTTAAAATTTGAAATATGAACTGTATGGAATATTTAGTACTTTTACCGTATCATAAAGTCACCTTCTGCCAGATAATCCTGCTTCCCTAAAATACTTTTTAAAGTTACCTAATGATTAGCTTTATAATAAAAAGCACTGTTAAAGCACTTTGATTAATCAATCAATGTTTTTATGCCTTCAAGTAAAGAACTATCACCCTCTGTTTAACAAAAGATCAGAGATATCACTTATTATTAGTTTCCAATACATAGTTTGTAATATGAATACAAATGACAATTAAAGATATATAATGCACACAATTATAACATTGTTATATTTAGTACTAAATAAGAGAAGTAGTAAAACAACAATAAGAATCAAAGAAAGTGGGAATTGAAAGTAAAAAGGTACAAGTTAAAATGCCCTTTCAACATCCCTCAAGTGAGGCTTTACTGGATGTGTTGTGTTTGCATAGTCTCTCCTATCTCTGCCATCCTGAAGAAAACTGTATGTTCATTTAAAAATTTTCACTAAATGTGTTATATTGCCACTTGAAATGTTCCCCTCCCAGTTAAAAGTTCCCTAATTTCAGATACTTATTTTCATATCTTCCATGACATATAGATCTCAATTATTTAAAGAAGAAAATCTAATATAGCAGGTTATATCATTCCAAGGCTTGCTATATTTCTACTCATTCAAATTATTTTATGACCTCTTATGATATTAAAAAAAAACTGCTTAAGCCTGGTCAGTAAATTAGAACTACTATAAAATACTTCACCACCATCTCTTTCAATATACAGGCTCTTTACCACCTAAGTTCCCTATTCATTATCTCAAATATTGGGTATGCCAATTTTCTCTTGTTTATTTGTTCATAATTTCCCCATCATGTGCTCTGCTTCTATGGTGCTCACTGGAGTGCAGAACCTTGCAAATTGGTGTAGCATCAGATTGCTTACAGAACTATGCCAAATTGCATTTTCATCCCAGTGGATGGATTTATTCAAACTTTTTTGTAAGGTTTTTTTTTTTTTTTTTTTTTTTTTTTTTTTTTTTTTGATGTTTAGAGAAGGCTTGCTCAGAGAGGGAATTGTAGAAATGAAGGAAACTCATTGATGTTCATTCCATCTTTTTCATAATACAGAGGTAAAAATATTTCAAATCTGAATATGTGACTTTGTTTATCTTAGGACAGTGACAGAGCTGAGAACAGAATTTAGCTTTCCTAGCTCCCTCTCTAATTTTCTGTGACAGATTTTTTTCTTTTCCCAATGGACACAGTATAGGAGATAGCCAGCTGATTTAAACACAAACAACAACAAAAACAATATTCAGCAACTGAGTACACAAAGGGTTTTTTTTATAAAGGCTTCAACCCTAAGCAATTCCAGTTTCACAAACATTATACAGAACATTACATGCTTGCCTCAGGAGCTGCACACCCCGCCACTTGATCAGACTGAAGGGCCACACCAGAAACCAGAAAGGATTATGGTTTCTAATAAGAATAGATTGAAAAGAAGCTGTTGCAGCTGCCCAATGGGTTGCACCCGCAGGTGGCACCCAGAGCTTAGCTCCTCACCCAGTGAAGTGGTCAGGATCAGGAGGGGTGCCCCATCAAGCTTATGATTGGCTCTCTTGGCTTCCTGGAAGTTAAAGTCATATCCTCTTGGTCACTTACGCCCCCTTTGTGGTTCAGGGAAAGAAACACTCTCTCAGAACTCTTCACTTTGATTGAAGACTCTGGTTAAAATTAAGAACTTAAAACCCTAGATCTGAAAAAGTGAAACAGATGTCCAGTTTTTTAACTATAAATGGCTTTAAACTTTGGATCCTGTCCTCTTTCTCTCTTTTTTCTTTCTGTTGCATTAATTTTTATTTATTGCAGAGTTCGCTTAAAAGGTTAAGAGAAAGAAAAGTAAGCAAATACGAGAGCGATGGAAGAACCTCTAAATTGTCTTCTAGAAAAGAACAAGAAAGCCTCTTCAGGAAGATGAAAGTGCTCGACCTGCCTCTTTCCAGTGAAGCCGGCACTTAGGGTTCAAACCTGAATACTCAGATGATCCCAGTCTCTTCTAACCAGGCTGTGCCAACCACATGCTCTCTCTCAGAGACCAGAGTCCCCCAGAGTGGTCGAAGGGGTCCATGCTTGCACTCACATGAGGATGTAGTTAATGCTGACAATGCAGTGTTGCCTGGACTAGCAGCTGTTGTGCACCCATACCAAGCCGCCATGCTTCTCCAGGAACCTGTAGTACTTGGTGGTCACCTGCCCCTTCACCAGCACTGATGGAGAGACAGAGGCAAATGGTGGTGAATCAGTTTGGCCCAGACTTATCCCAAATGCCAGGTGGTGAGAGTGCGGACCCCCTGTGGGCCTTAATAACTTCGCCTGGCAGGAGGGAGAAACAACAGGCCAATTCCCAATTGATGGCCCTGTTAAATCAATCAAGGCCCTGGATACTCTTTATAAGCATGCTAGTCCATTTCATATCTCTGGGCAGATGTTTGCACCTTTAGCAATGGGGGGGATGGATAAAGTTGGGAGTTTCCCTGAATTCACCTAACTATGGAAGAGTCTGGGAAAATTGAGCTCAAACAAAACTATATGAAAAGCCGACATGTGAACTCGGAATTTATCTCTGTGGTAGAGTACTTGCTTGCATAGCAACCTCAAGGTCTTGGGTTCAACCCTAAATAGCAGGAAATTTCTGTAAGAGTAAAGTTAGGAAAGTTAACAGTTTTTGTTCACAACTTCAGTGATGTTTGCAGGTGGTGAAGCATAACAATAGAAGATATTTCATCTAGAAGCATCCCTTTCACCAGTGCTAGGACTGGTGTAAGGTAGAGAAACAAGATGAGGCCCAGTGTACCAGCTGGCCCTCTCTGAGGCCTCATGCACCATCAGGGCCATTACCAGGATGAGGGTTTCCGTCCGTTGGTTAGCGTGTGCTTAGGTTCCCACTCCCCACCACCCTGGGGAGCCACCCAGGTTGTTTGGGTGCAGAGCAGAGTGTTCCTTACACAGGTGGTGAGCGCAGTGCCGGTGAAAAGTGGCGCAGCCATTCACGTGGTGGTACAAGGTCTTCTCAATCCGGTCCTGAGGTTCATACCCCATCAGCTCCACCACCCTGTGGAGAGGATTTCAGGTGGGATGAGTGCTCGGGTGCCCTCAACTCCCGACCAAACACACTCTCAGACCGGGGTGCCTGCCCTCAATTCGAAGAACCTGGTTAGTTGCCTCATCTGCAGAATGGGCTCATTCAGATCAAGGGGGATCTCTCCCTGGCTAAGAAGGTTTGCATTATACTAGAAACAGCCCTTTTTGTTCCTGCCCACCCACCTAGAGTCCAGAAAGATGAACTTAATGTCCAGGCTGACTCAAAACATGAACAGGTTACTTTGCAGCTTGATCTCCAGGACAGTGCTAGGAGGCAGCAGTGACCCATGGCCACAAGGCCCACATTCTGGTAACAGCTGTCAAAAGGGGCCATGTCCAAGCTGTATTGGCAGATCTTCAGGGAGCCACTGCTGTGAACGACCTGTGGCAGAGGGGGAGGGCGGGAGACTCAGCTGCACTCAGGATGAGCCCCAGAAAGATGAGGAGGGGTTTGAAACCTGTTGAAACTACTCAGCCAGAAACATTGTCTGGTCCACGCCCTTCTGGGAAGGGGGCCAAAGTTATAGGACTTCAAAGTGTCTCAAGAGAGTGACTGCAGGTACAACTGAATTCACTTGGGAGCTTGTAAAAATGAAGATGCTAGACCTGCACCAACCCTAACGCAACTGAGAACGTTCAATTGCATTCAACCTGAGAACCACAGCTTTGAGCTGAAGCTCTGATTATTCACCTCTTTGGAGGTCCAAATCTGGGCCAGGCTTGAACTCCTAGGAATCCACCAAGGGTTCCCCACTGCTTCAGAGGTTTTCGGGATTTTCCAGACCCATCTCTAAGAGGCCCGTGGCTGTGGAGTACTAGGCCAGTCAGACCTAGTCTTTAAGCTTCATTCCCAGTAGTTCATACAGTTTGGGGACTAATGGAGCATTTGGACCCACTGCTCTTTCAAACAAAGGTACTACCTATGGCTCACGCAGGAGCGGTCCCTGATGTGGAAATGACCCTCAGACGCTGCAGATTCCTTGTGTCCCACCCCGTCCAAAGACACCCAACCGTGGCTGGGTGTCAATCTTTCACCTCAGCCACTTACCTTGTAGCCCTGCAGGTGAGGCCAGTGTTCCGCTTGGCTAAGACACACTTCATCCTCAAGAAGAAGGAGAGCTGGATCTCGTGCTCTGAGAGAGAAAGGAGCAGAGGGAAGATCAGGACATGAGACATGCGACTGGGTGGCTCCAGCCATGACAAACTAGGGGAAAACCACAAGCTGAGCACTATGGGCTTAAGCATCTCAGACACATGTCTGCCTTACCCTGTACAAAATGAGAGTGGTAGGGTTGGTGGGCGGTGAGCACTGCGGGCATCTCCTCATGGTCGGCAGGGTGGACATATTCATAAATGCTCTTTCCAGTCAGCTCTACCTGTAAAGACGAGAGTAGCATCATCTGTGCAATAGTAGAATGTCCCATGAAGAAGCTGAAAACTTGGTGTGTGTGGGGGGGTCTGTTGGGCCATGAAAACAGGAGCCAGCAATTGGCCCTGAGTTCTGATATCATTTCTGCCCCTTGCTACCTATTGCATCCTAGGTACACCTCAGCTCCCTTATCTGTGAGATAATAACAATAACTAGTAGTTGTAGTAGTAGTAGTAGTAGTAGTAGTAGTAGTAGTAGTAGCAGTTCTGGTAAAGATAAGCATCTCTTCCCACAGTATCTGGCTTATTGTAAAGCCTCAAAAAAGTAGCAATTGCTTGGGCTTTGGGTCAAAGCTAATGGATAAGGGAAGTCTAGGAATGAGAAGATCCAGAACTGTTTAATGAATCCCTCCATCAGCTGAGAAGTTTCTAGCCCAGAAATGCAGACATCAAAGGATTGGGGAAGCCCCACCCCTCCTGCTTCCAACTCTGGCTGGAAACACTGCAGGCTGGAAGTGTAGACCACTCACCTACCTGAGAAAGACCCAGGTAAACTGAGGCTGTCTCTAATATGTACATGATCTTTCCATCTGGGGCCACCACAAAGATGAAGCCATCCAGGGTCTGGGGAGGCAGAAATAGAGTGAATGGAGAGGCCTCTGGGCCATCTGTTGAAATGCAGGGGTGGGGGAAGGCGAAAGTTAGAAACATTCAGACAGAAATGCAGAGAGATAGAGAAGAGAGAGACGGTTGGGACACAGGACATAGAACCAGTCACAGAGCCCCTCTTTTTTTCATTCATTCCAATTTTATAAGCATCTGAAGCATGTAGCACACTAGAAGAGATCCAGAGGGAGTTGTGGCAGTGCTCATTCCCCATAGACTCAGGATTTACCAAAGGGGACAAAGAAAACATGTTTGTAATAGACATGCACAAAAATTCTGGAGATAAATCACAGAAGTAGATTAGGTTCTTGGGGTGATAGTCACTGAAAGAACCAGAGGTTTTCTGTGTCAGGCTTGAAGGGCTCTGTAGGGACATTGTTATATCATGAAAAGAATAATAGCAGGGTTTGGGAAAGATCCTATCCCTACTGCAAAGATCCTATCCCTACTGCACTGGTCAACATGGACGAACCTACAGTCTGAAATCTATAGAGACAATAAAGCTGGCCAATGGCACTAGAAAGTGTATAGGAAAGAGGGATTTAGGAGATGAGAGAAGGGGAGTCAAAGATGCTTTACAGGAGCTGATGTTTGAGCAGAACTTTGAAAAGGAAGGTTGGGCTAGAGAAGGGAAGAAGAGCATCCTAGGCAGAAGTGATAATGTGGCAAAGGCAGGGACTTTGCAGGAGGATGAATCCGATGTATTCTGAAGTGATGAGTTTGGTGTACTACAGGTGGAGCTGAAAAAGTACACCCACAATGAATTTTTGAAATTTGGAATGTAAATTTGAGGAATCTGAAGTTGTTCTTATAGGCATTAGGATTCCAACAGAGGTTTCCTGAGCAGGAAAATAACATGCTTAGATGTATTATTTTAATCTTGGAAATGACCTTCAGAAGGAAGGAAGGAATGGGGGTGAAGAGATCGGAGCAGAGAGCTGCAGTGGAGATGGGTCAAGTCTAAAACTGAGTGATTAGAAAAGACATGAAGAAAGATGCAAATCTAAAGATGATGCTGGCTGTGAATTTCATGCTAATGGAGGCAGAAAGAGAGTTCAGGTTGACTTTCAGGTTTCAGTAAGGACATTAAGTAGAGGGTGATGCCATTAACCAAGACTGAAATTTGGAGCAACAGTGAATTTTGTACAAGCAGAAGTTTGGGCCAGAGGGCTGGGATTGTGGCCCTGCTGTTGAGCACAAGCCTCGAAGGTGTGAGGCCCTGGGTTCAATCCTCAGCACCATATAAAAATAAGTAAATATAGGTATTGTGCCCAAGTAAAAAAAAAAGAAATATTTTTTTTTTAAAAGAAGTTTGGGCCAGAGCAATATGCATTTTTGTCTTGGAGAAGCTTCAGGGAAATTACAATTTCCACTTAAATGTGTCTAGTTTTTAGTAGGAAATAAAGGTCTAGAATTCAGGAGGGGCTCTAGATCTGGATAAAATAGGCAGGGCCATGTGGAGGGAAGAGTTGAAGCAGTGGTGTTGATTAAAATCACTCAGGAGGGTGTGGAGCATTGAGAGAAGAAACAGTGGAACCTTCTGAAAACTACATCATTTGTGAAACAGACAGTGGTGGGAAAATCAAAGAGGAGCAGAGAGGGAGAGAAATCTTGGAAATCAAGCTACTACAGACATTGTAGAAAAAAGGAGAATGTTACGTCTTCAGTGTCACCTCCTTAAAGGTCTTTGCCCAAATGTCACCTTCTTAGTCCCTCTTAATCATCTCCATTTTAAACTGTGACCCTAAAACAGAGCCCACCTCTCATTTTTCTCCACAGTACCTGTCACCTGGTACACGATGCAGTACACCTGTGTGGGTTTCTAAGGCTCCTCTTAGAATGTAAAGTCTATGAGGAAAGGGCTTTCTGATGACATACAATTGACCCTCCTATTTTCTTTAAATTTTTTGTAGTTGTAGATGGACAGAATGCCTTTATTTTGTCCATTTTTATGTGGTGCTGAAGATAGAACCCAGTGCCTCACACATGCTAGGCAAGGGCTCTGCCTCTGAGCTATAGCCCCAGCCCTGACTTTCCTATTTTGTAGGATGAAGAAGTTGAGGGAGGATTAAAAAAATGGGCATCTAATTCTTAACATCAAAATGCAGTGGAGCCTTTGTAGAGCCTACTTGGTAGAAGAGCTGACAGACTGCAGGGATGTTGGAGCAGATGGGGAAGGCAGTGAGCCACTGAAATAAAGAATGGAAGTCAATTCTACCAGAAGTTCGGGGGGGGGGGAGGAGATATTGGGAAAGAACTAGAAGGGTTGAGGGATTGTTTGGGGATTTTGTTATCTTGTTTATATTGCCAGAAGAGATTGGCTGGGATTATGGAAAGATAGGTGGGGGGCAACTGAGAGACATCTGATGAAAGGTGTTGAAATAAAGGGAATTACAGCATCTTTTCTAGATAAATTCAAAAGTATGGAAGCCAGGCCAGCAAAGAAAAGCTCATACCCTTTCTTTGTTCAGTGCAACTAAAATCTCTTGTTTCCCGAGGAAAAAGAGTATGGGTACTAGTGGAACATGAAGGCTGTGGGACCCTGCGGAGAGATTACTGTTCATGCGGGTCCTGGAGGAAGAATTGGTGGCTTCCCTTAAACTTCTTAGGTTCCAAGCTACCACTCCCAGTGGACTTGAATAATAATAAGGAGGGTATGGGGTAGGGGACAAGTGTCAAACCTAAAAATGCCATCTGAAGTTTTATTATTTAAAATATTTGTTCTTCAATTTAGGCCGGCAACAGGCAATTTAAAATCATGGGCACTGCAAACAACAATGTAATGGGCACCTCACATGGGGTCAACTCATTACCTGGGCTGGCCTGGCGTGAGGGGGAGCCTGGGAACTACGAGGAAGAGATGAAATTAGTTGCAGACCCAGCTGGAACCGCAAAGTGTAGGTTAAAGCACAGACAGGCACTTCTACCAGATTCCTGTTATTTCCTTCGGAAATCCTTTATTCCAGATGGTTCTGCGGCTCTGTCTTGGGGCTTAGCCCTGGGCATCCAGTGCCAGCCACGGAAAGATGACAAAAGACGCCCCCTGCCTTGGTCTCAGCACCCTGATGGAGCCTTGCCGGGCTGTTTTCCAAACCCAATGCCTTGGTTGCCACTTTGCCTCCCTCTCAGCCTAGCGAGGCACCATCCGTCCATCCTCACCCAGTTAAGAGCTTTAGTTGTGACTTGGAGATGCTGTTAGGCTGAGAGAGCCATGTCCAGAATGGATCTTTACATTTTACTTTTTATTTAGTTAGTTTTTAAGAAAGCAAAGGCCCATCCAGGAAACCAGGACCTGGAAGGATGTGAGCCACTGGGAGACATGTGTCCTACCTGGAGGAGATGGGAGCCCAGTTCGCAGCCAAAGTGGTCCAGGGGGCTGGTCTGACTTGAGAGGCCCCCCCGCCTCACCAAGCCCTGGGAAGACATAGAAACAATCTTTAGTATCAGAATCCCATCCCCAGTGTCAGTTGGTGACTAGTTTGCATTTTTTTGTGATTTGTTACACATGAGCACAAGAGGAAGAACCCCCTGATGTTATTTCCCAGTCATCCCCACGCAAACTACACAGTTGGGAAGAGGTGATATCAGAGTATGAATTTTGGCCCCTCCCTGGGTTCCAAACAGAAGCCATCCTCTGGCTCTGAGGGAACCGGGTTCCTCAGTGGGGACAGGCTCTCCTGGAGAGCTCTCCTGGCTGGACCTCAAGGGGCCTCTGTGCTGGAGAAGCCCCTGACATCACACACTAGCGATCACTTTTGTGGGTTCACTAGTTTGTTCAAGGAGAGGAGAGACACTTATTACTTGCCCAAAGTTTTCATCATTGTCCTTACCAAGAGGCGGAGGATGTCCCCCCACATAGCAAACCTCTGTCCCCAAAGTGGCCCAAAACAATTGGCCAGGTTTATCTGGTCTCTGGCGTCCTCTCTGATTGGCTGTGGGACTTTCTAGACATTCTCCTCCCCTGGATCTGAATTTAATCCCCTTCTTAAAAATCCTTGAGCTCGTGGATGACTTTCAGTCTGACGCTCACCAGCATCCCTTCCAAATCCTTCATCTTCCTTTTTCCTCAGAGACTCAGCTTGACACATCCTAGTCCTGGTCCCCTCTGCCTCCAAAAGGGGGTGGGGGACTTTCCTGAAGTTGGTTACTCTGAGGTGCTAACAATTTCTTAGCAATATTTTCGTTGCATTCTTGACATAGAAAGTAATTCTGTTCTCTACTTGTCAGGTACCATATCCTATTAACGAGGACAGTCCATTCATCTCCTCTATGTTAGCATGGTAAGATCTTTTGTGGCTTTGCCAGTTTTTATGGTGATGCCTAAAACAGCAAACCTTGAAGACTCTCATGGTTGATTTTTAAAAATTAATAGTCTACTATATTACCTGTGTACAGAAAGAAATAGAAAGGCAGAAGAAACTTCGGCAGAGCTACGTTAAATGTGTTATAGATGATATCTCTAACGGGGCTGCTTGTGGAATTATATCATCTAGAGAGTGAAGTCCTTCCATTCTTACATCATTGTACAAGGTTTAATATGACATCTTTTTTAAGATGACATTCTTCATTAGGGGCACATACTTAAAATACACAATGACAGAGACACTCTAAATGTGGCACTGGGAAGAATCTTTCACAATAAAACAAGGAGTTAGGTTTTTTTCAAGGTGTTGGCCAGGAGCTGCTTCCTAAGCAAGCGATCAAAATCTCAGCAAGGAGTCACACCGAATGCCCCTTAAGCTCAAAGGGTCTTTCTGGGTGTCTGCACATCTAAATAAATCTTCCAATTTCCCCCCTGCTAGGTAAACACTGACGTCCCCGCCTGCGACTGTACTCCTCTCTCTCCCTCATGCAGATTGACCCCTCCATAGTTTCTGGTAAAATCTAAGATAAAATTTAAGGCTCAGAAGCAATTTACAATGAACCCAGAAGTAGCCATAGAGATGTTTCTGAATAAAACTAGAGATGTTATGTATACCTAAACCAAGGCAAGAGACGGGGCTCCTTCCCACCACCCTTATAGATTTGGTTGTTATTAATAGGTCTGTTGCCTAAGCACTAAGATATGTAGGAGCTGATGAGTCACTAGACCTGTCAGGTTCTAATGTATACAAGAGAGTCTGAGTTTGTCCAGGTCCTCACAAATACTTGCTTCTTGCTGAAGGATCTATCTAAAGATATCCACCTGATGCAAGCAAAGTCTTGTAGCTCTAGAAGGTTCATGATGATACTGGATGTCATGATGTCAGGAGGCAGAATTTGGTAGTCTGAGATAAATGCTGGACTCATAGCCAAAGATGGAAATATTCACATTCAATGTGGCCAACAACTGCTCTGAGATCAGTTGGTCACCTTGGAATCTCCATATCTCTTAGCATGAAAGTAGTTTAATTTACTACACAGCTTAATTTGACTCCTGGTAAAATGTGTTTTGTAAAATAAAGCAAATAGCACTTTGAAAAAGCAGTTTCTGAGGAACATTCTGAACAGGCTATTAAAAAAAGCCTCTCTCCTAATACCAATAAATAGAAAGAATCACCATTCTGATGGCCATTCTCTCCCCACCCCCTACACACAACAGGCGCAGGAGTTGTCTTTTGGGTTCTATTTCTGCCTTTCCTCTGAGTTCCTTATAGGGAAGAAAAAGAAAATTTCCTGGATATCAGGATATTCATGAGAATGAAAAGATTTGCTGTCCCACAGACACAAGCACACCAAACAGAACACAGTTCTTAAACCTTCCCTCTGGCAAAGGCAGGCATTAGTCCCTGAGAGATTAGCCTAGCTAAAGACCTTTACCTCAAAAACATTTGCATTTCTGGAGCCCCACCTTAAGAACATCTGGATTCTAAATTAAGATTCTAATTAAGTGCTGAGCAGATATTTAATTTGCTTTTGTGAAAAATGCTGCCTACTGTGAATAATGTTGCAAAAATATGAGAGTACAAATATTTCTTTAAAATCTTAATTTCAATGCTTTGGTATATTATTCAGAAGTGGGATTGTTGGGTTATAATTTAGTCATATTTTTAATTTTTTGAGGAACTTTCAAAATATTTTCCTCAGTGGCTATCCCATTTTACATAGCCAACAGAATACAATGGAATAATGTTCAGCTTTTTTTTTTAAAGGAGATCCTACCATACACAGAAACATGGATGGATCTAGAGGGTGTGATGCTCAGTGAATCAAGGCAGATAACAAAGGACAAGACTGCATGCTTCCTCTTGGATGAAGTACTTAAAATATAAAATATTCAAATTCGTAGAAGCCCATTGTAGAACAGTATCTGCCAGGGGTTGCGGGGAGGGGGGTGGATTGGGGAATTGTTCAATGGGTGTACTTTCAATTATGCTAGATGAGTAAATTCTAGAGCTCTGTTTTAGGACATAGTGCCTATTGTTAAAAAAAATACTGCATTATACACAAAAACTTGTTGAAAGTAGATCTCTTGTTAAGTGTTTTTCCCACAATCAAAAACTTAAGTGGTAAGCCATAATAAACAATATTTTAATCAAGGCACTGAGAAAAGAATAGGGTCACATGAACACATAATCCTTGGACTTAGCAAAAAGAAATTGAAGTATAACTTTTCAAACAGACCCTTCTGGGCACATTTCTGCAGCAAGAGCCAGATTCTGGTCATATTTCCCTTCTAGATTCGACTGGAAGGAATCTCACTTCCTAAGTATAGGACCTCATCTGTGTTTTTTCTCTCACATCTCTCCTGGTATGGCCATAATTTATTTTGTTCATGCTTCTTTAAATTGAGCTGTTTAGATATCATTTATACACAATGAAATGCAAAGATCTTTAAGAAAACAGACCTTTCTTTCAAGTGTTCCTCTTGTTACTGAAGTTCAACTGTTGAATAATACCAAATGATAGCAAAGTAAGGGTGGATAAGTCAATATTGCAGGTGAGACAAGGGTTTGAAACTCTCGGTATGAGGTTTGAAGGATGAGGCTGAATCTGCACTCAACTTGGTGAGCACATTCCTGATTCAGAGTCAGTCAAGCACATGGGTGGATATGGCTTTCTTAAGAACCAGGGCTGCAAAACTAAAGCTATACTACATACGGATGTATTTATCCACTAGCTTATAGCTAATGTAAAAAAAAAAGATGCAAATGCCTCAAGTGTCACTTTTAGGTTAGAGTGATGCAAATTGTGCTCTATAGCAGAGTCCACAAACTTTTTCTGTGAAGCACCAGATAGTAAATATTTTCAGCTTGACAAGCCATACGGTCTCTGTCAACACCACTCAGCTCTTCTGTGATAGCATGAATGCAATCAGAAAATAGGCAAACAAATGAATGTATCTGAGTCCCAATAAAACTTTATTTATAGACACCAAAATTTGAATTTCATGACATTTTCTTGTGTCATTTTAAAATTTAAGAACCATTTATGACTTTTGAACAGTGTGAAAATTTGTGTCAGGCCAAATTTACTGAAATTTGCCAATTTCTGATGTGTACAGAAGATTTCCCCAGGCTTTGGAAACCTTGCCTCTAACAATGAGTCCTCCTAGGCTTTGAGCTTCTGAAGAGCCAATGAGGAAGCCTCTGACCTATTAGAGTAGACTGCTGCAGTCTTACCGGTTTGGAGAGAAAAGTCTTGCCGTGCATGTCTTCTGTAGCCTTTGCTTGCAGACTGCATTCTGATTTTACAACAAAACCCACAAAGAAAAAAAAAAAATTCTAAAGAAAACTCAAGCCTGTTTATAAATACTGAAACAGAGAACCCTACAACTCTTTGAAAATGTACTTTGGTCTGTCTTTCTTGATGTTTTGATGTTTCAAAGAAGATCTTCTATAAGGCTAAGCACAAGAAAGGGGAGTCTTACCTCATATGTGCCAATAACCAGACAATGAAAATGAAAAAAAAAATTGTTGTTGTTGTTGTTGCAAATGGAGCAATTCAGGGAGGAATTCAAAACCAGACCTCAAGTACTGAATCCTCTCTCCCAAATGCCTTCTCTGCTTTATGACGACTCTTCCTGTGCTTTAAAGAATCTTATCACAGACACAGCATACCCAGAGTATCACTGTATTGCAGACTTAATTTTATAAGAGTTGGTACTATGAACTGAAAAATGCACAGTAGAGGGCTGAACTCAGACACCCACTTGCAATATAACACTGCGTTTTCACTTCCTGAACAAGAAAAATGCAACAGGGGACACAAAATTGAAATATTCAGCAGACATAGTACAGAATACCAGGAAACTTCGGTATTGTTTCCTTTTTGCTTGTCACTAATTTTAAATCACCATGAATTATACTACAATAAAAATTTAATTTTCCTTTTTAAAAAATGTTTATGCCTTAGATAAGGCTAGACACCACAGGATCCAATCATATTGTAAAAGCCTCATCTTTGGAAATCGCTGCATTGGGGAACAAACCTTTTAGTCTGAGCCTGTGGGGAACATTCTAGATCTAAACCACAACAAGCAGTCAATATATTAGCAGCAGTTTTATTTCTAACTACAAAACAAAGAAATGGGTCTCTGGAGATGCCTTTGATTGACTGTCAGTTCCTTTTTGCTTTTTTATTGTGAGTGGGTCCATTGGAATTAGGGCTGTTTTGAGCCTGTTAACTTCCATTTATTTTTCTTGAAGTGACACAGAGAGGAGCAGAATGGCATTTCCGTCCTTTGAGGAGCTGTTTATGCTTCTTTTCCCACCTGAGATTAAAAACTGCAAGTATTCCTAAAAGAAGTTGGTGAAAGTAACGGCTGTGACAAAACACATATAAATTATTAAAAACTAAAATGGGCTATATCACTTGTCCCTTGAAGTTCATCCAAGAATAGCTCATGTCCATGGGCAAGAGTCTTGGAATTCTTGCCATACAAACACCTGTTTTCTGTCTGGCACCTTTGTTTTCCTTTCTATCTCTCCACTTTTCTTCTCCAGATCAAGGTGGATGCAATATTTAGTAATAGGTATGCTGGAAACTCACGTAGATTCCTTATTTACTAACTTAATTACCAACTTAAAACTCTGAGTCTGACATTTTTCTGAGGCCAAATCTGACACTTGGCATTTAGAGAGCATGGTTATACAGACAATTCCAAAGAACAGGGTTATAGATAGTCAATACTCATGGGCCCTGAGGGTGAGCCGTTCTACCTGCAGTTCCCTAGGCCAAAAATACTCTTCCTCAAATCTCTTCATGGCTGGCTCCTTCTCACAAATTGGCCACAGGTCAAATACTATCTTCTAAGACAGTCTTTTCCTGTCTATTCCAAATAGCTCCCTTGCCAACAAAGACCTACCCACTGCCCTGCTTAGAGTCTTCACTTTTGTACTACCACTTGTAATTATTTTCTATTACATTTTCCCATGTTAAATGTCTCTATGGCAAACTGGAACATAAATTATAATGAGAGATTTCTGTCTGCAATATTTTTCATGGTTTTCCAAGCATTTAGAAAGCCATGTGGAACTCAGGAGACAATCACAAGACATTTTGGATGAATGAACAACTGGGACCAAACTGAGGGTCAGCAATAGTTTCATCTGTGATTTTTAAGCTGATACTTTTATACAGGTGTGTATCTTATGTTGGCTATTTGAGGAGTGAGGAGTTCTGTGGCAAATATAACAATACCTATGATGGGAATCTTTCTAAAATATCCAATTGTTGCTATATTTCTGCTCTATCATTTTTCACAGGTTTCAAAATATGTCATATAATATTGGGTCAGGGACCAGGCAGGCCACCAAATGGTTGAAGACAATTTATTTCCTTGATTTCAGACTACTGAAGAAAGATAATAGATAGAGAGCCAGTTCTTGTCTGAGTTTACAGAATATAAAAGATAAAAGGGGCCTTGAAGTTCATCTAATCTGGATTCATTCTTAATTTAAAAATGTTTTCTATACCACCAATGACATGGTTGCCTGACCTTGACATTAATATTTTTAGTGATGAGACACTCACTGTTCTACAAGATAACCTGTCTCACAATTGGACAGATTTCGATGAGCAAGGTCTTCCTTCTATTGATTCAAAATTTCTTCCTGTAACTTCTGGCCCCTGGAGAAACAACACATAAGTCTAGTTCCTGTTCTGAATTACGAACTTTGAAATATTTGAAGATATCTGAAATATCTCCCCTGAGTATTCTAGACTTCAGAATAAACATCCCAAATACCTCCAGTTATTATTCACTTGTTTCTTCTTTTAGACACACACACACTCATCTTCCTACTGGATGATCTCTGGACGTACTGCAATTAGGAAACATATGTTCTCCAGGGCAAAGTAGAATGAAGTTTTATTTTTAATTATGGATTTAATTGTACTTGTGCCATAAAGTTATTAAATGATCCACTTTTGTAAGTCAACTATGCATATAATTATGTACTATATCATTGCCAATGTAAGTGTCTGTTATTATTTGTGAAATGCAAAATAAAATTACTATGATATAATGAACCTTCTCCTTGGCCAGAATTCTGTGTCTAAAGAACATCTTATAACATACAATGTCAGCTAGCTGGTGAAATCTTTTGCTAAAAATACAAAAATATTCAAAATAATCTGAGTTTTCAATTCACATATGCACAAGTGCGGCTTCTTTCCATCTTTCCATTATAGACATTCTAAAATTAAAGTGTTCCATTATAAAGTACTATTAGTGAAAATAAGCTAATCCAAATGTAAAAATGAACTTTTGTTTACAACAAGAACAGTATATTAAATGCTAATTTAAACATTTTTCAGCTAATAAGGTAAAAATAAAGATAATTTATCCACATTCAGACTTTTCAAGTAGATTCAGTAAACAGGTTCATGTTTTGCCTTTCTCATGAGCTCAGTGTTGGCTATAATCACATCATCAATATTAATCACTAAAGTAGAAGTTATACTATAGTGTTATAACCCAATGATTTTCAATATTGATCTATTACTTCTAAAAACCAGAAAAAATGTATTAAATTCATTCTAAGGAAATTGATGGGTTTCAATTCACATGTCCTACATATATCTATTCTGTAATTACCTGTTTTTAAATGCCTAATAGTAAGTTATAATGTATATGAATATCCACAGTTATGTTTGCACTTACTACTATCTTGGAAAAATTAAGTACTATTTTGTTTTATGGACCGATCATGACTTTGTTGTATTTGTTAACTGAGTGTACCATGACAGACACTAACAAAAATCAACATGGTATTCAGTTCACATCTAAAACAAAAGATGTGGCATAATCAGAGGGAACTAGAAAGTATGACCCAATGTGGTTTGTTCAATTACCTACACCTCGTGTGTTCCTTTTCACAGAAGCTGAATGTTGCCAAACATAATACATTCAAAATCACAGCATCCAAACACAATGCTTCTTAGTTGTGTGTGGAAAGACAAAAAAAGGAATTTTGATTATTCTTTTAAAATAAACAAGTTATTTCCATAATTCTTGTCATGGGTTACATTGCATCCTCCCAAAATTCATGTTTATGTCCTAATCTCCAAACCAAACAATGTGAAATGGAAATAGGTTTGTTGAACAATGTGAAATGGAAATAGGTTTGTTGCAGATATGATAAAGTTAGGAAGTCAAACTGAAGAAAAGTGGGCTCCCAGGGAAAGTTTGAAGACACACACACACACACACACACACACACACACACACACACACAAGAAGATTACCATATGAAGATGAAGGCACAGTTGCAGCATGCTTCTACCAGATGGGAAGGATGCCAGCAAGCCACCAGCCTTGTGGAAAGGCCTGCACCAGGTTCTCCCTCCCAACCCTCAGAAGAAACCAAACCTGCTGACACACTGACTTGGAACTCTTAACCTCCAGAACTACAAGGCACTAAACTTCAGTTGCTGAAGCCCCTCAGCTTGTGATACCCTAGCAAACTTATGAAATTATGAAACTCCTAAATATTTGGCATTCTTCAGGTTATGCCTTCAAGAGGACAGAGAACTCTTGTTTAAAAACAAAATATTATTGAATGTAGCATATTCTCATCCTCTGAGATAAAATTTTCCAACAGCAAAGAGTTACTCATATCTATGATATGAGTACAGTAGATCACATGTACAGGTAATCCAGCATTCTTTTCATTAATTCATTATAGCATTCAAAATGATATATAGTAAAAATGGACTGTTTATCTCTTAAACTTACTTTGGCAGACAGTCTAAAAATGTTTTAAGATGTTTGAAATGATAGCATTTCTTGGGGAAAATGTATAATTTCCTAAGGTAAGCCATTTTGAAATAAACAAAAATGCATGTTTTGCTGACAGTTTTGCATGCCTGTGATCCCAGTGACTCGGGAGGCTGAGGCAGGAGGATTCCAAGTTTGAGACTAGCCTCAGGCATTTAGTAAGACCCTGTATTAAAATAAAAAATCAAATAGTATGGTCTGGGGATGTAGATTCAGTGATAAAGCATCCATGGGTTAAATCCCCAGTACCTCCTGGTTAAATCTCCAGTACACCTTCCACAAACAAAAAGCATGTTTTATAAATCTTGATGAATTTCAGTTTAAAGTTTCATTCTTTAGCCATACTGAATGTTTATATACACACTCACACACACACATAATGTGTGTGTATTATGAATAGCATAAGTAGTTACTCTGTGTTAATTCATAAGTTTGTGGGGTATTCTAGGTTTGGTTTTATTTATTTATTTTTGTACTGGGGATTGAACACAGTAATGTTTAACTACTGAGCCAATCCCCAGCCCTTTTGTGTTTTTATTTTGAGACAGAATCTCACTAAATTGCTTAGGACTTGCTAAGTTTCTGAGGCTGTCTTTGAACTTGCAATCCTCCTGCCTCAGCATCCCAAAACATAAGCCAGAGTTTTTCAAGAGTGCTTTGTTAGTTTGGTACTTGAATGGAAATACACACACACACATACACACACACACACACACACACACATATACATGTATGTATATTTATATATGTATGTATAGATAGATATAAATAGATGACAGAAATAGATTCCTGGGGACAGAACCTAGCCTCTCAGCCTGAGAAGCTTCTCTTCTATCTGAATCACACTATGAGTTTCCATTCAAGATCTGAAATGCTCAATAAAACTTCCTGTAATGATGGAATATCCTGTATCTGCATCACCCAGTACAAGAGTCACTGGTCACCAAGAGGCTGTTCAGCATGGGAAATGGATGGTGCAAATAAGACAGTGAGATTTTAATCTATGTTAATTTAATTGCAACAGAAATAACTACGTGGAGCCAGCAGTTATTGTACTGGACAACACAGTTCTAGACTTTAATTTGAAATTGGAATTCTATTCCTAACAGTGTGAAAATCACCTCTGAAAACGAAGGAATAAGGAAAGTAATAAGAAGTAACTGATGATTTGGATCAACTATCCCGGAACACACAAATGTGTAAGTTTCTCAGCACATAAGGTTGACTTTAATCCAAGTGATTATAAAATTCCTTCAGCAAACTAAAACTGGTATCATTACTGGCATTAGCCAGCAGGGGGAACTGAAGAGTAGCAAGAAGTGATTTCCTGGAGAATGTTTCTTCCCCCCAAATCCCTGGAGGCCTGAACACACACACATATTCTGTCTGCCCAGGAACTCCAAACCTTGTGCTTTCCAAATATTCAGAGTTAGCTATATCATCTACATGTGCTTGTTTTCAAAGGTTCTCTAGGAGTTGGCAACTGAACTTGGCTCTAGACAATACAGTTGAAAATTAGTAGTTGTAAAACTGGATCTTCTCACTTAAAAATGTCTTTAGTTTTCAGGTTTTTATGTTGGCTTTTCAGCTTCATCCTGTTTCTCCTCATGTCAGAGACAAGTTTTAAGGCCTTTCAGATTTACACAGGAAAATTTCATAGGCATATTGTCAATTATTCAAAGTTATTTTTAAAAGGTTTCAGCTTCACCATGGCCCCCAGAAATTTTATGGTTCCACCTAGAGCACATTCCTGAAAACACAGGGTGGGGAGACTCTTTCCATGCTTCCCCGTATCTGCTCCAAAGAGCATTATATAAGCTCTATATCCCCATCCCCTCCAAATAAAACCAAGACCTACCAAAATGACAGTTCCACAATCTCAAAACATGGAAGACACTAAATAGGTTTTCTGCCAAAAAATGATAAGAAAAGTAAATAAATAAATAAGAGAAACCAGTATGAGACACTAACAGTTTATTGCTCACCACAATTGCTTTCACAAGAAAACACTCTAAGGTTTTTAAGTAGTGGTGAAGATGGTGTTCATAGATAGCTCTGCATAGAGCTCAGGCCCCTAATTGAGATGCTCAGTGTGGCCATTGCTGTTTCATAAACACAAGGTTTGGAGTGTCCAATTTATTTTAAGAGTGTTTTTCTTCTTTCTATTTAGTTAAGTCTAGTGTGACATGCTGGCAACATGAAAAAATGTTAAATGGTAGCTCTTACATTTGTAATGTAGTCGTTGTCCACTAAGAGAAAGATTGTTTAAATAGCTGAAATTTTCTAATATCATTATTGGGATATAGTTAAAATTATATACACACATTTATTCTATCCAATGGATCCATTTCCTCATTCTCAGGCAACCAAGCTTCTTCTCCTGCTGTGCTTGTATATTAAATTCAAATCATCAAGAACTTATATAAATCAAACCACTTGATACTATTTTTAGTGTCTGACTTATTTTATTTAGTATAATTATTTTGATATGTGTCCATCTTCTGAGTGTTTTAGTAGTGTAATTCAGTCCTTACTTGTGAGGAGTCAATATTTTTTATCCAAAATTCTTCAAATAAGAATATCCAAAGATATTTGGATATTGTAACTTTATTTGAAGAGCGAGCAACAGAGAGGAATGTCTTGTGGATAGCATTCTAATTTTCAAAAATTTATAATTTGCTTATAGCTTTTACAAATGGTGTGAAGGTAATTTTATAAAATACTTTATTTCACCTGTGTTTTGACTGTGACCTATCATATAAGGTCTGATGTGAAACTTTCCACATGCAACATCATGTCACCTCTCATAATAATTCAAATTTCTGAGCAATTTTTATTTTTAGATTTGCAATGATTATCATTTAGAACATGGTGTATTATTTAACTTTCATGAGCATTTGGATCATTTCAAATTGATGTCAATTAGTGCAACCTACTGTATAATTTACATATAGCTCTGCATGAAATTATGATCTTATATTTTAGTTGTTCAATTTTTTTGAAATATGAGTCATGTTTCATTTAAATTTTAAAATATATGTTCAGTTTTTTTGTTTGTTTGTTTTACTGGAAGATGTGTATTTAATCAGCATTTGACCATGTTTGTACATCTGAAGAAAGTACTTTATAATAACTATGTATACAAATAATCATTTACATTAGGCTTCAATGAAAAAATTCTATTTTATATGCACTTTTACAGAGGAGTATTGGTAACACTTTTTAATTTATTCTCATGTTTTATTGGTATCACTTTCAAAAAGTTTCTTACAATTAGTAATTAGATCCATGTGAGGCATCAATTTCATGGTTTTCTCTGAACCTTCTAAAACTATGTGCCAGATTTAGCTGGAAAATTCTCAAAGATCAACTCTTAAAGTCAAAATGGATTTTTATTCTATGGCTTTTCTCACTTTTTTTCTTATCTTTCTTGGAAGATGCTTACTTTGCTCCAAAAGTTAGTGCTGGTGCTACCTTAATATAGAATTTATTATTTATCCAAATATAAATTCAGATTGGTTTAACTTTTTATAGGTCATTTTTTTCCTTCACATTTTATATCAGTTTTAGCTATCTATTGAACACTTTCCAAATTCTTCATGAACTTGAACATCAAGAAGTCAAAATGAGAAATTGTGTATTAAGGACTATCTAGTTTAGGATCGTGGATCTGCTAACAATGGTGACAAAAAGTTAGAGGAAGCACACCTAAAACTGCTGAGTCTAGCAATGGACACCATGCGAGGTTAGCAGGGCTTTAATGTCAAAGAGAAAAGGGGCTAAAAATCTTGTGAAACTACAAGATGGGTAAGGCAGAAGGATCCACAAGTTCAAAGCCAGCCTCAGCAAAAGTGAGGCACTAAGCAATTCACTGAAAGCCTGTCTCTAAATAAAATGCAAATAAAAGCTGGGGATGTCATAATCCACTTGAATCAAAGTGTGAAATATGATATGTCAAGAACTATGTAATGTTTTGAACAACCAAGCTTGGGATGTCATTCAAGGGTTGCTTCCATTGAGTTCAATCCCCAAAATAATAATAATAATAATAATAATATTCAAAATAAACTAATCCCCAGTAATGGGCATTAATGTGTCAGTAGTTTCAAATGTTTGTGCTTTGATTGTCAAATCAAATTGCAAGTATGCTCTGGTAAATCTGAGATATAATAGTCATATTAAAATTATATCTATTCTTGTAATGTACAGTATGTGTACAAAAATGTCTTATTAAATGACAGGCATATACTCTAAGGAATGCACTCCAAGTGATTTTGCCATTTTTGCCAACATCGTACTGTGTACTGACATTTAGATTGTATATTACTACAATGCTAGGCTACACTTTGTAGCTATTGTTGTATATAATGTCCATCACTGATTAAAAGGTAAATATGCTACACAGTATTGTATGTTATAAACTTAGAGCGATCAGTGTGCACATCATAATGTTATAAATAAACAGATGTGAAACTAAAGAGAGAATCTTATTTTTTAACTATTTTTTAGTTGTAGGTGGACACAATATCTATAAATATTTTTAATATGGTGCTAAGGATAAGCCTAGTGCTTCACATGTGCTAAGGAAGCACTCTACCATTGAGCCATAATCCCATTCTTAAAAAGAGAATCTTAAAAACACACACACACACACACACACACAAACACACACACACACTTTACATTTAGACAATGAAAAATAAAAATTTCAACTGATTAGGAGTAAAAAAATATCCATTACTTCTAAAGAAAGCTTCTGGAGCTATGGGGTATCTGTATGAAAAAAAAAGTGATTATAATATTGTTTAATACAACATAATAAATATTTCAGAGATAAACAATATGTAACTATAAAACATTCAATAGTTACTTATAAAAAAGGAAGTTTTATTGTGAATTTGTTGGTACATGATCATAATATTTACTGCTTGAGAGGTTATGACAAAACTAATTCCCACAAAACAAATGCTGAATGTCTTCTTTGATATGAAGAGGCTGATTCATAGTGGGGTAGGGAGGGGGAGCATGGAAGAAATAGACAAACTCTAAAAAAGGCATAAAGGTTGGAGGGAAGGGCATATGGGTAGAAATAATGTTTGAATATGTTGGAGATTATTATTCAAAGTATACGTATGAAGAAAAAAATTGATGTAAATATACTTTGTATATAATCAGAGATATAAAAACACGTTCCCTTTATGTGTAATAAGCATTGCAATGCATTCTGCTATCACATATAAATTTTTAAAAAAACAATAATAACGAAAAAAAAGACATTTCAAGAAGAGGATGAAAAACTTACCAAGACTCTGTCTCATATAACATTAAGACTGGGGTCCAGTTTTTAATAGAACAGCACCCTTTGTTTCAATCATAAGACCAACACAGCAATGTGGAACTTATTTCTTTTCAAAGTTGCACAAAACAAAATGTTACCAAATTAATAAATTGGGCATTAAAATTATCAATCAATGAAGTCATACCATTAAAGGGTACAAAGTAACAGGTAATCAGCACAACTTCTGCAGGTAACTGGGATGAAAACTGAGGCTCAGTAAATGTTGATGGCTTCCAAAAGCCACATAGTAAGTCTGTGTGGCATAACTCATATTAGGCCCTAAGCCTGCAAGTCTCCCAAGTTTGTGTGTGTGTGTGTGTGTGTGTGTGTGTGTGTGTGTGTGTGAGTGTGGGTTTACTTGGCCATGAAATAGAAGCTGGGGAGGAAGGTGATAAGCAGTAAGGTATTTCTTCCCTGCAATGCAGAGAATATTAAAGAAATAGACCTAGATAAACTTATGCACTAGAGAGATACCAGCTCAAACACAGGCCTGCAGTACACAGACAGGTGTTCTGTGTACATTAGGCAGGATTTGTATTCTTGGAAAACTGAGTTTAAATTATATTTTTAAACACAAATAAAACCACCCCTTGTAGCCACAAGGGAAGTCTGAAGCATGATGAATGTCTGCAGCAAGTTTTCCTGTGCACCATGAGAAATTTTTAAGACTTGGAATTTGCCCTTGTTAGAACTTCTCAAAGAGAGGTAAGTGCAGACTGGGGAGATTGCTCATTTGGTAGAGTGCTTGCCTTGCCTGCAAAAGGCTCTTGGTTCAATCCCCAGCACCACATTAAAGAGAGTGATTAATTTGCTCGGTGCAGAGAAAGCCAACTACAGGCTGAGAACCTCTGGCTTAGAAGAACCCCGATTCAATAGTGGATTTGATTCATGGGGGTGCTCAGACCCAAGGTAAACCTGCTGTCTTCCCAGTCACATTAGAGTTAAGCAAGGAGTGGGCCCCAGCTCTAGGGACAGCCCAGTGTCCTGAGCCAGCAGCTCTGGTTAAGAAACTAATAAAGACAGAGAATCTCCCACAGCTAGGCCTGTGGTGATAGACAATTATTCAATGTCTCTCTTTGTTTAACTAGATATTACTCCAAACCCTGTTGTCACCTTCAGGCTATTAAGATTCACTCTCTGAGACATACATGTGTAGATTTTATGCCTCTTAGTAGGCTCTTCTCTGAGTCTTGCTGTGGTCAGAGGACAGGGCTGAAAGCTGTTTTGCTTTCCAATTTCTAGTCAAAGAAGACAGGCTTGTCCAGACTTAAGATAGGGTTCAGATTTTAGGCAAAAGTTCAACAGAATCAGTGGGAGTTACTTTGTGATTAGAAAGAAGGTAGGTGTTTCCTTTTCAAGAGGATAGTTGGCTAGACCTTGTGGTCTCTGAAGGGCTAGTCTGAATAAAGCCATATAGCAAGCCTCTGGTCCCAAGCTTCCCACACATGGCTCATATGTGCAGCAATGAGTTTTTTTGGAGCTTAGAATCCAGATGGTACCACTGATTTAAATTTCCCCATCCATCCATCCAATAACATTTATTTAGTGTTCATTATGTTCCAGGCTTCATGAAAATAGTTAGGAATAAAATCATTACAGAAACACATCCCATTCCTTCCTTCCAGCTTGGAAATCTTACACGTTATTCAAAATGAGGGTGCAATGAATTGAATAGAGAATCCAAGAGCAGTGGAACAATACCAAGAAGTCTATACTATAGAAAACTGGAATCTAAGAATAAGAGGAGATAATGGGGTAGAAGAAATATTTGCAAAGACCATGCAAATTATCAACATAAATCAAAAATAGAAGACAAATCAAAAAATATTAGAGTTCAAAAGTTAAATGATAATAATTTAAAAATCTAGAACAGTTATAATTAAATCACTATCATAATGATTATTATTAAAGCGTTTTCATTACAAAACAAAGATAAAGATAAAATCATGTTAGCAGACAGAAAAAAGTAAGATGCAGAAAGATAAAGCTTTATTACAGATTTCTCACTTGAAATTATGCAAGCTAAAAAACACTGGAGCCAAACTTAAGGGCTGAGAGTAAAAGGGGAGAACCCTATAATTTAGAGTTCTATACCTAGTTGAAAAAAATTTAAATAAAATAAATAACATTTTCTTCTCCGGAAAGCAAAAACCTAGTCATTTCCTTGGTAGCAGACAGAACAGTGTAAAAATAATAAAGGAAATTCTATAGAAGACATAGAATGATCCCAGAAGTAATGAAATAATAATGTAACAATGAAATAAATAATGAAATAAACTGTAACAATGAAATAAACAGTAGAAATACTAAGAGTTGATATTAACAAATTATTTCTCAAACATTTGAATCATTTCAAAGATAACCTATTGACAAATATAGTAGAAGCTATTGTGTGTTTTATGACATACACAAAAGAAAAACACGAAATCAGAGCACAGAATATAAAACAAAGCATATTATTGTAAGTTTATATATAAGAAGTACTACAACAAAAATGGATACTATCAACCTAGAAATAAAGAACTATGATTATTATGCCAATGATTTAGATAAAGCAACATTTTAAAGGAAGCTCAATTAATCCAAAAGGATGGGAGAAGTTTGGACGAAAAAAAGAAATATATGGAAAAACATCAAACAAAATCAATCAAACGGATGATGGAACTCCAAATACAGATGGTTCCAATTTATGATGGTTTCCCTTAGGATTTTGTTTAATTTACAATGGTGCAAAAGTGATATACATTCAGTATAAACCATACTTAAAATTTGAAAGTTTGATCTTTTCCTGGACTAGTAATATATAGCATGACACTCTCTTATAATGATTTTAACAACAGGAAGCTTCAGCTCCTGTCAGCCACACTCCCATGAGGGAAAACCACCAATCTCTAGTGCACTGTCTTTCCAATATTTTTGGAATACAGGCTACCAAATTCCAAGAAATACTCAAAACTGTATTGTGAAATGGGCTTTGGTCAACTGTAGGGAAATATATAAGTGTTCTCAGCATATTTATGTTAGTCTTGGCTAAGATATATTATTTGGTAGGTTATGTATATTAAATGTATTTTCAACCTACAATGGATACATCAGGAAACAACCCCACAATAAGTCAAGAAACATCTATGTAATAATTACATGAAATAAACTGAATATAAATACACATATATAAAAGAAAGATATTATGATTATGTCATTGTGTATCCTAGTGTTGTATATAACTAAAAAGAATAATTAAAAAAACACAGTATAATAGAATAAATCAGAACAAATAAACCTTAAATCATCATTAGCACAATGAATCCAGAAATATAAACTAATTGGGATTTACCCAGAATGCAATAATTATTCAATATACAATCAAAAATTAAGAAATATAATTCTTTAAGGGTAACAAAAATTTAAAAATATGATTGTATGAATAAAGAAAAAAACTCTTGACCAATTTGAAAATCATAATAAGGAAATTATAGTAATAACTTGCAGAGAACTAGGAACAAAAGGGAAGGATCTCAATCTGCAAACACAGATTTAGAAAAATTCAGTTCAAAGAACATTTGGTGGTAAAAACCTGAATAATGTGGACATACAGCAAGTATATGCATTCTCATCTCTTACATTTAACAATGTACAGAAACTTTACACAGATAACATAAAAGGAAGAAAATAAAGATATATTGTTTAGAAAGAAAGAAAGAAAACAGTAATTAACAGGCAATGGAATTGTTTATGTATACATCCCCCAAAGAATCTCCAAAATTGGTACTAGAACTAGTATTTCCTTAGGAAGGTTGCAGGACACTAGCTAAGTACAGAAAACTGTAGCTTTAAAATACATACTTGCAATGAATGACTGGAAATCAAAACAAAACAAGACCATTTATAGCACTAAACCATATGAAATATGTATGGATATTATTGTAATAAAGTGTAATAAAATATCTGTTAGACTTATGCAGTGAAATTATAAAACCATGATGTAAATAATTAAAGGAAAATGTGCATTCATTAGATCAGAAGGTTCAAAACTATGTAGAGGTCAATTCTCTCCAAATTGCTGTTTTATATCCAATGCAGTCCTATTCAAAATTCCAACAAGGGTTTTCATAGAAAGGGATAAACTGACATTGAGTTTTGCATGATAAAAATGGGAGAACTAGGTCAATGCTTTTTAAAGATAGCATTGAATAGGGAAGGACCAAGCAGGACAACTTACACTGCCTCATTCAAGTCCTCACACAAAGCTAAAGAAATCAAGACAGCATCTTTCTCACTTTGGACTAGACATGAAATAAGTGTATATAGAGAGTTCAGAGATATATCCACTCATATATGAAGGTCAACTACTTTTTGACTAGTGTACAAAATAACTCAGTGGAGACAAGAAGTCTTGCCAACAGACAATGTCAGGATAACTAGACATTTTTAGAAATATGCACAAAGAAGCTCACACTATCAAAAAAATTAACTAAAAAAGGATCAAAAATTTAATGTAAACCATGGACAAGAAAATATAAGAAGCAAATATTTCAAATATATAATAAGAAATAAGAATTTTCAAACAAAATAATTTAAAAATAGAACATTAAAATGAAACAGTTCTGCTCTTTGAAATATACTGTCAAAAAAATGAAAAAATAAGCCACAGACTAGAAGAGGGAGAGGAAAAAGAATCTCTTACTAATTTAAGAATGACTCAACTTAACAGTTGGCAAAGGATCTCAACAGACACTTCCACAAAGAAAATACACAGACAGCAAACAGTACATAAAAAGTTGTTCAATATCAATAACTACTAGAAATGGAAAATAAAACCACCATAAAATACCACAACCCATGTACTGGGATAAATAAAATAAAAAAAAAATAAGGAAACTACATAATACTGACAAGGATTTGGAGAAATTGGAATCCTTAGACATCAGTGCTAAGATGGAAAAGTGCACAGAGATTTTGGAAGAGTTTCTAGCTTTAAAAAAGTTTAGCATACACTCTTCATTTACCCAAGAAAAGAAAACATTTGATCTCTGGAGCAATTGTTTATAACTAATTCATTCATAATACCAAAAACCAGAAAAAAATTGCTTAGCCATTAACTAATGAATGGCTAAGCAAGTTGTGATATAGCCACACAATGAATACTACTTATTTTAATGCCTTATTGATGAATGAGAAAACATAGTAGAGCATCAAATGCATTATGCTGAGTGAAAGAAGTCCAGCACTAAAGCCTATACACAGTATAATTCTACTTGTAAGGCATTCTGATAAAGGCAAAACACAGGGCCAGAATGCCATGGGGTTGCCCAGGTGGGGAGAGGAAAGGAATGATATGTCTTTCAGGGAGGCCAGAAACTCTGTGGCCTGCAGGCTCTATTACTTACCTCACTTTGGGCTGTACACAGCAGTATACATTTGGTTACATAGAAGCACACATTTGTCAAGATCCATTAACCTCCCAAAATGAAATTTATCATATACACATTATACATCAAATCCTCAAGTCATCATGAGACAAACTTGAATTTTTAAAAATGTTCACCACTTGATAGAGATAAAATGACCAGGAAAGGCAATTGAGAAACAGGGAGATGAAATAGATGACTCCATGAGGAGCTGGAGGTAGCTTGGGGTAAAAACCTAAGGAAAAGGGAGCATAGGAGGAATAAAATAAAAGCAAATATTCAGTGGGGAAAGAAAGGTAATACTCTGAATAACTGAACCATGAAAATGTCTGCAAGAATATTAACACATCCTCCTTAGTGAACCTGTGCATGTAAAAATAAATGTTTTAGGAAACAAAATCATGACCTCTCTGCCTCTCTCCCTGTACCAATTAATCTTTAACACTTTTAACCAGTGGGTATATTCAGATTTCTCCTATGCATTATCATTTTTCTTGGCTCAGTAATAGCAAAAGCAAAAACATGTAATTGTATAAATTTCTTACCACAAAGGAAAGGTAAGTGTACAAAGATATGCTAGGAAGCTTGACTGAACTTGATGTACACACATATGGAAGCATCATGTTGTAGACCCCCATAAATATGTACAACTTTGTCAATTTAAATACAGATGCAAAGCAAGTAGATAAAGTGCTCTGACAGCCTGAAGTTACATTTAATACATGAGCACCTACATCCTACAGGTTCTGGGATGGATATAATTGTGAAGGTAACCTTATAGTGCATCAGAGACCAAATAATAAATTCTGGCTGTCATACAAAATGAACTAGAACTACAAATACAGGTAGCTGCCTTTTCCAATCTAATTCATAGGTCTTTAAAATTAGCACCCTTTCAGGGTGAGAACCCTGTAGAGAACACAGGCCCAGACAACACCTTAAGGTAAAGGATGAGGAAAGTAAGAGAAAAAAACAGTAGAGAGAGCTTTCCCTGTGCAATGCTCACCACTCACCCAGGCCAGGGAGGAACCTCACTGAATCCCCAGCCTTCTGCTGCCCTGTGACACAACCATAGTCACAAAAATACACAGAGTAGGTACTATATATTATAAAGGACCATGCAGTAATGGTAATTGATGATATTAACAAAGATACCAATACAGCAAGACAAATTAATTTATATTTTAAAAACAACTGTTTTCCAAATAATGGATATAATTTTATATGTGTATATATATATATATATATATATATATATATATATATATATATATATATATACTTTTATATATATATATACTTTTATACTTTTATATATATATAATTATATATATAATTTTATATATATATAAACATATACTTTATACAATATAATAAATATAACTTGATAATATATAATTTTGACAAATATAATTTGTTCTAATTTAGTCCCCAGTACTTTCCTTTTCCCTCCCCTCCTCCCTCTCTCTGTTCCCTTCCCTCCACTGGAAGACTTTTTAATACATTATTATAAAGAATGTAGAAAACACTGAAGAGAGTGCTAACACAATTACAGCTTCCCTGGATCTAAGGCAAAACAACTGAGGAATGTGGTCAATAGGCTTAACTAGTGGAATTTGAGAATGAGAGAACTACGTGTCACTCTTTGATGGGGACTACCACGCTAATTGGAATGCAGTAGAGAGTGAGTACAGACTCTCCGCCTCCTCCTGGCTCCAGATCATGACAGTATGATTGATTCTGCAAATCCTGCTCCATTTTCATTTTTAAAATTGAATAACAGCACTAAAGAGAACCAACTTAACAACAACTACAAAAGCAAACAATTCACCTACAATTTATATTTACACTAAGTAGAAATTTAAGTCAAGCAAAGAAGTGACATACTCATAAAGAAATTCTCTGCATTTGAAAGTAGAGATCTATTATCTCTATTAATATGATTTGTATTTGAAAGTAGACCCATTCTCAGGGTGCCAATTTAAATAGGACTAAAGTTAAATTAGCTCTATTATTATGATATCATAATATTGCTCTATTATTATTAGAACAATAATCCTAATGTTCTAAATTTTAGGAAAAATACTACATTTAAAGTCTTAGGATGGATTTCATTTTGAAGCAAACTCTTTCATTGCTACACTATATTTAGTTACACCAAGGATACATATATAGGCAATGGAAATTCTTAGGACAAAACAATCATGAGAGAGTGAACAAAATATCTATGCTGTCTCTGCTCCTCATTTCAAGGGAATTGGAAGAAATGAATTCAAGAGGGAAATGTCCATCGTCACCAGTGGTCCAATTCTAAGGCCCATATCTCCAAGCAGGAAAGCTCTGGGGAAGGTGAGAAGCACCAGTTAGTAGAATTGGTATAAAGCTCAATAATAAGCATAGGAAATGCAAGAGTCTTCTTTCACAGAATAATTGGGAAACCAGCAGTGGATCTAATACTTGTTGACTTGGTTTTTGATTTTGGTTAATCCACTTCCATTCTCAGGGTGCCAATTTAACTAGGACTAAAGTACAATGAAGACAGCACACATCTCCACGTTGGTAACTGTATTCCAGTATTTATTAGCCATCTACTTTAAAGGACATGAAAATGGCTGGCAAGAAAAGGAAGAAAAAAAAGCCTCTGAATCAAGACATCTGCAATGGCAATGAAATAATAAGTATTTGGGATGATGGAAAACTGAATTGACCATAAGTATGTTGAGCTGACAATATTCAATGCGTAAACGCACCAAACATCACACTATATCCCATAATGATATAGGATTATGATCCATCAAAAAATAAATGTAAAACCTGGGATCAGACCCTCAGTTCACATTTTACCACCCATGTGGCTTTATGATGTCACTGGAAGAATATGAAGTTTGTCTTACTAAACACTGAAGGAATGTTTGAAAAGTACATGCGATAATGAAAGTTAAAATGCTTTGTGAATTGTAAATACGCAACAGTACCTTATTACCAGGGGTCAACATTTAAAACACAGGTGAGGCGAGTCCTCCTGAGCCCAAGGCAGGGAAGACCAGTCACTGTAAAAAGTGGCAATCTCGAATCCTAATTCTCAGTGGAAGTCTTCCGCCACGGCACTTGCTGTTGCGTCTTAAGGAAAGCGACCTGTTAAGTGGTTCTTGGCTTTTCCAGGATAAGTCTCTCCTGGCACCAGTCAGATCTTTCAGACAAGAAGATTGAAGTTTATTGTCTTTTCCCCTCAATTCAATGTTTTTCGTTTAGCTCAAAGACTCTTCAGCATACTCTAAAGAGTGAGACAATATGCACAATTTCTGTACAATAATGAACAAGAATGACAATTTGGGGTCACTAACATCCACAAAGTAAGTTCGTAATTGGAAGTGTGAGTCAGCTTTTGAGAAGAAATTAATTCTGAAGACAATCAAATGGATATACTTTTGCTGTGGCTGCATTTCCAGGCCCTCTGCTGTCCTTGTGTACTATAGCCACTGTCCTCTAAGATGACAGGCCTTCCTGCGGCCAGTCGCACACAGGTCCATTACAACCAACCTTGCACCCAGCTTCTCCTTAATAACAGCAACATCTGTGCACCTTCTCTCCTTTGTAGCCTTGTGTTCCCTTCTTAGAGCACCTTCCATTGCCAGCACCCCAAGAAAGTCTGACCGATGCTAAGGGTGCTTCCTAACTCACCATTCGGCAGGCCTTCTCAGACAATGCAATTCCTGGGGCTTTGCGTTCTCTGGAATTTCTATCTCTTCCTGAGTCTACATTTTCAGATTCCCCTAGTGATCTTTTTAAAGGTTTGCAATACACTTGGCACATTTATTTTACATTTTCTGACAGTTGTTCCAGAACAGTAGTTCTCAAACTTTGTTGGCTATCATAGTCACCTGGGTAATTTACTCAAAATAGAGGACCAGGCCTCTCTCTCCTAAGTGAGCCCAGCCTTTTCATGATTTATTAGCCCTGGAGAGTAAAGATTCTGGTATACATAAATACTTGAAAGTTCCTTCTGGGATTTGGGGTAACATGATTCAGCTGCCACAGGAAGATCCAGTTTTGAATGACTAAGAACTTAAGCTCTATATGTGAGAACTAAGGTCAAGCCTTGGCTAGGTTTTGCCTAACTCATGACCACTACCTGAAGCCTACCCTGATTTTTTGTATATTCTGTTGTAGAATAGGAGGTTGCCAGTATTAAATACTATGCTGCATGCATTTTGGAGATACTTCTTCACATTGTAACATCTTTGATATTGGGACATGTCTTAAAATATATGCCTTCTAGCTATGTGTCAGTACCTTTTATTTCACATTAGTAACCTAACATAAAGGTGCATCTTACAATCAGATTTTCTAACGTGAGAAAAATACAATAGAAAAGAAAGGAAGATAAGAAACTTCTCTAATACAAAGTAAAAAGAGAAGCAGTAATCAAACAGTTCAAATGATATAATGGAAATAAAGTGGTAGAATGATAATACCAAATGATTAATTCAGTCTAATATATATATATATATATATATATATATATATATATATATATATATATATACACACACACACACACACACACACACACACACACAGAGTCAGAACCTAAGTGCCCAGGGTGGCAGAAAGCTCACATCTTGGATCCTAAACTGGAAGACACAGAGAGCTAGGTGTGGGGTATTCTGCACCCCTCTGGTGCCCCTCATAATCTCTGTGTGGTTTGTCCCTGAGTGTCTCCAGGCTGGCTTAAAGACATTCACACTTTTTATACACAGGCTCAGGGCTCTAAAAAGAGAGACACAGAGATGCAGCAGCCTATGGGAATTGTGTAGCTCTTTGTGACCTGCTCCAGGCAGCCAAGAATCTTTTGCACCATATTGTTTGGTACTGAGGCATTAAGGTTAGTATAAAATTTGTAAAAATATAATTAAATTTATGGATATGTTTTTAAACTATGACAAAGAAGCATTGTAAGTGTAAGTTGTCACTCTGTAAATATAAGTTATTCGCAACAAAATCTGATATTTTTGTTCTTGAATAGTTATGAAAGCTAAAGCAATATTTTTGATTAGTAGCAAAAAAAATCATGTAAATACTCACTGAGGCAGAGAATACCAAACAAGCGAAAAGTACATGCACGTGCACACACACACACACACACACACACACACACATATGACACATATCTTTCTTAAGCACGAATTATATCAATACAAAACACCTCAACAAAATTGCTTAAGATTCCCCAAATAACATATATTTATAAAACATTAACTGTGTACTATCATATATTAAAGATGCTTTTTAGAATGTATTGAGAAAGAATATGTACCTCAAAATTTATTACCTCAGGTTTGTGGAAAATTTAAGCAGTACATCCAGAGAAATATGAAATTCGGTGATCAGAATAATCAAGGTGATGAGTATGCTCTATATTTTTATATTTTTCTGAGAAATACACACTATAGGCAAAAGCTCATTCTCTGTGATTTCAATTCTGCTTTTAAAATTTGGATTCAAATGCTACAAATGGATCTCACCAAAATAATTCTTTATTACTTCATATTATTTAAGAATCAAGAGTGTGTGTGTGTGCACAGAAATCCATGCTTCTCAGAGTAAAAACCCTCCAGAGTTAGCATTCTGTGGATTATTTTCAATGAAGTAGGCACAAGGGAAATTATAGGTTTAATAGGAGGCAACATTGGTAAATAATGTAGTTAACTTTAAACTCAGAAATAACTTAAATATGTCTTCTGTCCATGTTTGTACAGATGAATTAAGAAGTTCAACTTTTTAATGTGTATACCTATCCTACCAGGTAGGCTCTGACAAACTTTAAAAATAATTCTCTAACAGACTAATTAGTAGCACAAAAATATCTAATTTAAAATCAGTTCATTGATAGAGCACTAATCTCTAGGGTATATAAAGAACTCAAAAAGCTAAGCACCAAAAAAAAAAAAATCCAATCAATAAATGCCCAAGGACCTGAACAGACACTTCTCAGAAGATGATATGCAATCAATCAACAATTATATGAAAAAATGTTCATCATCACTAGCAATTGGAGAAATGTAAATCAAAAATACTCTAAGATTTCATCTCATTCCTGTCAAAATGGCAGCTATTATGAAGACAAACAATAAGCGTTGATGAGGATGTGGGGACAAAGGTACACTTATACATTGCTGGTGGGACTGCAAATTGGTGCAGCCAATATGGAAAGCAGTATGGAGATTCCTTGGAAAACTGGGAATGGAACCACCATTTGACCTGACTATCCCTCTCCTTAGTCTATACCCAAAGGACTTAAAAACATCATACTACAGGGATACAGCCACATCAATGTTTATAGCAGCACAATTCACAATAGCTACACTGTGGAACTAACATAGAGGCCCTTCCATAAATTAATGGATTTTTAAAATGTGGCATATATACACAATGAAATATTACACAGCAATAAAAGCATAAAATTATGGCATATGCAGGTAAATGGATGGCTTTGGAGAAGATGATGCTAAGTGAAGTTAGCCAATCCCCCCAAAGAAACAAATGCTGAATGTTTTCTCTGATATAAGGAGGCTGATTTATAGTGGGGTATGGAGGGGAATCATGGGAGCAATAGATGAACTCTAGATAGGGCAGAGGGGTGGGAGGGGAAGAGAGGGGGCATGGGGTTAGAAATGATGGTGAAATGTGATGGACATTATTATCCAAAGTAGATGTGTGAAGACATGAATTGGTGTGAATATACTTTGTATACAACCAGAGATATGAAAAATTGTGCTCTATATATGTAATAACAATTGTATGCATTCTTGTCATATATAAATTTTAAATTAATTTTTTTAAAGAGAGAGAGAGAGAGAGAGAGAGAGAGAGAGAGAGAGAGAATTTTTTTAATATTTATTTTTTAGTTATCGGCAGACACAACATCTTTGTTTGTACGTGGTGTTGAGAATTGAACCCGGGCGGCACGCATGCCAGGCGAGCAGGCTACCACTTGAGCCACATCCCCAGCCCTAAATATTAAATTAATTTTAAAAATTATAAAATTTAATTAAATAAATAAAACTGGTTCATGTTATTTGTACTAATATAACAAACTTCACTTCCAATGCCATCCTGAATGCCAGGAATACATTATTTTAATTAACTCACAAACCAATAAAACCAATGATATTCTCTCTAATTTATCCATCAGATGCCCACTGTACCAATTGCCAAACTTTTCATTAATCCTATAGGAATCATTTCAATTTACAAAAATTAATGAATGTGCAAAATAACTTCCCAGGGTGCAGTGGTCACCCTCCTTCCCACTAGTCCACATTAGTCACCTTTTTATTTCATGACAGTCCCTTATCCAATTTCAGCACCACCACCACCAGCCATGAAAGTTTCTCAAGACTGGCATTCATCTCAAAAATTGAAAGCTACTGAAACAACTCCCCTCAGCCCCATAACTCATTAAAAAATCATCTCCATTTGTAACATGGATGCCTATATTTAAGTCAGCAAAAATATTTTCTAACCATACGTGTTGTGCCAGGTATCAGGATAAAATGGTTAAAATGACAAAGTTACGGAGTCTGCATCTAGAGGATGGAACAGAGCACAAGTGACAAAGTTCTTGGGTCCTGATAAGAAAGAAACAAAGCAGAGCCAGGAGCTGGAGAGAGGACACTGCCTGGGAGGGACCTGCAGTGTGGACTTTCCAGCAGCAGTGACATTATCACTTGCCTAGAAAGTGGCTGGCTGTCACTTGAATCACATAACTGCTTTACATCCAACTTTCCTCATGTGTGAAGTCAGGGCTGGACTAGAATGGCCTGGTACGGACCTTCAGGCTTGGAGAACTCTGGGACCTCTCATTCACAAGAACCTGACCATAATCAGCCTGCTCAGATGGCCCTTCAAGTACTCACTCCCTGGTACCAGTGGAGCCAAGAGAATCTGTCAATCACATTCCCATGTGAATATCACCTCCTCCCCCACCCCAGAGGCAAATGCCTGCTCTCTTCTTTGAAATATTTCAATCTGAGAGACACAGTGTTTCTGAGTCTCACCAAGGAATTTGTCAGGATTCCACACTAGCTGATCTTGATCTCTTGATGTTCAGAGAGTGATTTAATCTCTACAATTATTTACTACACCAATATTTGCAAGCTGAAAAATAACAGTGGGTCTCTTGTAATACAAAAATCTTGACCATTATTTTCACATAAAAAATTATATTGACTAAATTGTGACAGGATTTAGGAATTACTTAAAAGAAGGAGGTGATTCTAAGCACAATGATATAAGCAGGTACAATGGTAGAGGTTGTAAACCAAGCTACCTAGAAGGCTGAGCAGAAGGATTGCAAGTTCAAGGACAGCCTGGACAATTTAGCAAGACCCTGTCTCAAATTATAAAAAGGGCTAGGGATGTAGTTCAGTGGCAGAGAACCCCTGGGTTCCATCCCTAATACCAAAATAAATAAATAAATAAATAAATAAATAAATAATGAAACAAAAGAAAGAAAGAAAGAAAGAAAGAAAGAAATGATAAGAAGTATATAAACATACTGATATAAGAACTAACACCCACAGTAACCACTTACAGCTTGGTTGGCTGAATCTAGTAAAATGTATCAGTGACAAATGCACAATTTTACACTGGGGTTTAAAAAACCAAATGTGCACGAACAGCATGGAAAGCCAAAGCTATGTAGCAATATGTATGGAGAAAAATCTCAGAAATTTTAGCTATATAAGGGTAAGCTGGAATAACACATAATAAGAGGTTCCCCCAAACAGGTACCATAGGCTCCTGATACCCTAGGTGTGTTCCCTGAACAGTTATATGGATATCAGCTAGTAATGTGCTAGAAATGCAGAATCTTGGAGTCTACACCAGGCCTCCAGCACCAGACTTCGTCTGTTACAAATATACCCAGTGACTTAGTACACCACTGTTCTAAGCTATTATTCAGATCAGATCAAGTGAAGCTCTAGTCTATACTAGAAAGGCCACACAGTCAATACATATGCATATGATGGAAGTCCATTAGACCAAGGCATGCACAAACTCAAATCTCTAAACCTACAAAACATATTTCAAAGACTGTGGATCTTTGGTTTAAAGTGTATTATCCAATATAGTAACTACTAGCCAAATATGGGTATTTAGCAAATTCAGGTGGGCTATAAGAATAAAACACACTGCAGACTATGAACCAATAGTAAAAAAAAAGGATGTAAAAAGTACTTCTTTAATAATTTTATATTTAACATATTGAAATAACATGTTGAATGTGTTTTCTTAACTCAAATGTATTATTAAAATTAATTTATATTTTCATTGGTAATGTGGATACTGGAAAAGCTTAAATTACCTCTGGTGTGCTCATTTTATTTCTATGAACAGTGCTATTTGAGAGATAATTGGGGACCTTTATGGCAGCTCTTTTCATGTGGAACCTGAATCAGTTCAGAAACAAGGATTAAAACTAGGCCTAAATATTGTATTATGGGCCGAGGAGAGAAATCTATTTTTTCCCCAAAAATACCCAGCATGGAATATAATCAATCCCAAGGATTCATCATTGAATCTAACACTCTGAATCTTGCACTTCTTGTCTTATTATAAAAACAAACAAAAACATATGACAATGAACATAAAACAAGAAAAACCTATTATTAAAAAGCAATATCTCATGAGCAGTTTCCAATTCATGGTCTTTTCCTCTGGAGAAAAATTACAGTGCACTTTATTTTCTCTTTAGAGAATGGTGATTTGGTGTGCAGGTAGGCAATGATGTCATCAGAGGAAATGACATCCATGCTTGCAGAGAGATGAACGTTCTCCTGAAGATGCTCCTTTTGCTAAACTTTCCTCATGGAGGACTTACAGATTGCCTCTTGCAACAAATATCAGCACCTCCCCAGCCAGGCTGCTCCAGTACCACAGGAGGAGAAAATAAATAAATTAACCCCTCTCAGTCCACAAACCTGATCTCAACAAAATATCAAGTCACAAGAGTTTAAAGAGGAAAGTCTAACTCATCACTATGATGCTGAAGCTAATACCCAAGTACAATACTTTACCTTGTTATTACAAGGGAAAGCCCCAATATCTTGGCTCATCTTTCATTCGTTTTAGATGATTCACTTTCTAGATACACATTAGAAATGCTGAATGATTTCATGATCCCAAGAGGGACACTCTTTGGCCCTCTCTGCATCAATGAAATCTTAAAGAATTAAAATTTTTCAGAGGTATTTGGATTCATCTTATTTAACATAACAAAGTTTTAAAAGAAAAGTAAAATAATATATCATTTTTTGTGGCACAGAAAATTTAAGGGTAGATTTTGTCATTGCTTTTGGTTTATCTGTAATCCTAAATTTTATTTGATGTTTGCTTAATATATCTATCTCTCTCTCTCTCTCTCTCTCTCTCTCTCTCTATATATATATATATATATATATATATATATATATATATATATATTATATATTAATGGGCTTAGGTGAGATTTGTCTTCTCTACACATGCATATAGAATATATCAATCACAACCAACCACCCTTTTTCCACTCATGCTCCCCCACCTCGTCACCTTCCAAGTACCTACTAATCACTATTCTATTTTCAGGCTGACTTTGCTTGTTAATTTTCTCATATAAGAGAGAACAAACAACAGTTGCAGTTTGATCTGCCTCTAAATTAGGAAATATGAGTAGGCTGAAGTGGTTCAAATGCTGCCGTCTTTAAGATAATCATTTAGATTCAACAGAAGTCAGCTTGAATCCCAGTTCCCATCATGCTCAATCTGCTTTTGAGATTTTAGTATGTTCATCACTTAATAAGGGCACTGGCTGGCTCTAACTTTCCACATTCCATATTGCCATACAAATGGAAGAGGCGAAGTACTTCATATTTATCCAAATGAAGCCCAAATCTGCCCAAATTAAAGGTAGATTGTATTTAAAAATGAATATCCTTATAGAAATTTTAATACCTATTTCTGAGAAGGTTGCATAATAGCTCCCCAAAGACTTTTTAGAATTTATAAAGCCATTTATCTTGTATACATTATGAATGCCCCTGAGTAACAAATAGATAGATTTTAATACACACACACACACACACACACACACACACAGACACACCATTCCTTGTCAGATATTGAAGTCTAATAATGCAACTCCTGAAGCAAAATTAGGATTTGCATTTGTAGATTTACATTAAAATGAAAGCACTCTCTAGCCGTAATTATTTCACTCATTCTGCAAATTGGAAAATCTGTTATAATGTAAAGTGGTATAGCCCAGAACTTCGGAATCACTTTGTATTTAATGGTAGAACTAATGAATTCATGGAGCACCCGTTGTTTACTTTAATCTGAACCATTTTATATATGCCATGTATATTCTGTTGCCAGATTTTCCATGAATTGGCCAATTTTTGAAAACTCAATAACTGGCTTCTTTTTAAAATAAATCACAATACTTACCTGGGGAGCTACCATTTTACAGGTAATCTTCCTATATAATAAGTCATGTCTGTGTGTTTAAACAAATTTTCTAGGAAGGAAACTTGAATTTGCATCTCAGGAGACTGGCTATAAGTAAAGGCTGGAATGTGAAGATCGTGGAGTTCTGTAACTGACTCCAGGTGGTAGGGAGCTATCACCTTCAACAACAGGAGCCTAAGGGTGCCTCCAACTGGGTGCACCCTACTGGGGTGATCTCCTCTAATAAAGCAAAGGTCCTGACTCTCAGGCCGTCCAGCCAACTATGGACAAGGAAGCCACAGCTGTGTTAGGACACCAGTGTCCCAGTGGGAAGCATCTCCTGCCACCAGCTTTTGGAACAGAATAGCCGAGACATTGGTGTCTTACTTTTGTAAGAAACTAATGTGACATCAGCTATTTAATTTAAGAGCTTTAACATGCCCCCTTTAAAAAAATGCTGAATTGTTTATTCCTAGCATGGTAATTAGTCCACAGGTAATAGATATTTTTTTTAAAAAAACAAATCTCATCCACTCAATGGTGGCTGTAATAAATGGCATTATGTCCCCCTAAAATTCCCATACTATGTCCTGACCTACTGGACCACGGAATGTACCTTAGTTGGAAACAGCATCACTGCTGAAATGAAGCAGAGAATGGGTCTCTCATCAGGTATGCCTGCTGGACATATGGAAAGCGATGCCATGAGGAGATGTGAGCAGGGCTCCAGATGATGCCACAGAAGCCAAGAGACACCACAGAGCACCAGCAATTGCCCAGACTCCGTGGAAGCAGAGGCCCTCCCAGCCCCCAGGACACCTTGGTCTAGGACTCCTGTCTCCAGAACCGTGGGTAATACAGATCTGCAACTTAACCTCTCCACTCTGTGGGAGTTGGTCACCAAACCCTAGCAAATTAACAGTAATTAACACAATCTATGGCTTGATAGAAACAAATAACAGAAAGTTTAAATCTAAAGGAAAGCTAAGAAAAGGTTTTCAGGCTATGTGTCTCACTAAACTTAATGTTCAGATCCCTAATTCATCATGCCTGGTTAACATTAGAGGAGCATGATTAAGTCAACTAAATTAAATCAGCCTTTAAAATAGAAGCCCCTGGGAAAAGAAACTTTGATTTGTACGCTGACACACACCCCAAAAACGTAAATGCAGGAAACACATTATGGCCATAAGTCATGATAAATCTGTTGAATGAATGAATGGTTAACACAGAGAAGCATAATTCAACACACAGGAGTAATTTGTAAGCTTGCTTCCTGAAATATTAAAAACAAAAATTCAAACCAGAAAGAGGCATAAAACCATTGTTTCTTCACCATTTCTGCCTTAAGAGTTTTGTAAGGTTTTATTTTATTTTTTTTAATCAAGCGCAAGTCAGTCACTAAAAAGAAATCCTAGAGAAAAAATTAGAAATATGCCATATGTTGTCAGCTCGAGAAAATACGCATGCAAGGGCATTTTCAACACTTAAAAGAACTATTTATCAATTTTCGTGCCTCCTGCTGTACAGATGGCAAAGTTTCTGTGTTTCTAAGGGTGATGAGAAATAAACAATGTGGAATTTATAAATAAGTGTCATTTTGAAAACTTTCATATATAAATGCCTTCCTTAACAAGTGACTTGTGGCTGGCACTGTCAAGTGGCATATATAAAATCTTTCAGTAATAATAGTAATTATGTTAAAAACCAGTCATCATGTAGAACTCTATTTTTAAAAGTCATTTAAAAAATGATTATCTTTAATATATCTCCACACCAATAAGAATCTAGGATTCCTAAAGTACTGCCAAGTTTTCTATGTTTCTATATGTAATTTTCATAGATTCCATTCAACCTAAGTTAAAATTTTGTCCTGTACTCTTGTAATTTCTTTTAGTCATCAATGAATGCTAAAATATTCATCAAATTGCTTTCTTATGTCCAAACACTGCTGGGTTATGTGAGAGAAAAAATATGACACGGTCTTTAAAAAGCATGTCTTTCAAGGAAAACCAAAAGGACAATCAATTTGGAATTGTGTCTATTATAGTTATCCAAGTATGGAAAGGAACAGAATCAGGCATATAGTCCTCGAGTTCAGAGTAACTACCTCTTAGAGCATGCTGAAGATGAAATTAAGAAGAAAGCAGAATTGAGACATGAACAAAGAAGAATGAGTCAGGATCAGTAAAGCGTGGACCAATTAAAACCTTGGGAATGAGGGGCAATGATTCTATATTTCCCTTTCACTGGCTTTATGCTGGTTCACTAAGGGAGAGCCAAGTAATCAGAAAACTGTCCCTGGCTGTGAGTGCGATGCCTCAAAACAGACCTTATGGTCCTGGGTATAGGGTTTAGGCAATGAAGATTCTCTGCCTTTGATTATAAAATGAAACATTCTCTATTTGCAAAGCAACTATTAAACTCCTTTTATGTGCCTCATACCTGAGGCTGGAGGATACTTCTCAGAGTACACCATGGGCATGGTGGATGCTTCTCCCAAGGAACAGGCAATCTTGTGTCCAGACTGACACACTGAGAAATATGCAAAATAAGAAAATGCATTCATGATAACAGGGATATTTCAGTCCACGGCCAGCAACTCTGAAGGGCTAAATCAGAAGATCATGAGCCTTCCAGGAATGAAGAGCCTGATCTAGTCCAAGGGTCACATCTCTTTTCCTCCAAGTGCCTAGATGCAAAACATAAACTTTAAAGTATACAGAGGTGCTGAGGGGAAGTGACATAGGGACAAAGATGAGCTGAGGGGATACTGTGCTCCGCATCCAAAGGCACATGGACACTGTTATGGAAGGATCCTTGACTCCACTTCACCAAAACTCCAAAGAAATGAGAAGTTGAAAAAGCAGGCTTATACTTTGTACCAATGTAAAACCAATGAACATATTTTGTCTTGTAATGACAAATATATTCCCAAGAGATTAAACTCTAAGATAATAGATTAGCAATAAAATAGATGCTAATAATCAACTTCTCGTTTATGCAGAGAGCATGGACTCATCTGCATTATTTTTACCGAATAAACAACCCCATGTCCTTGGTGAACAGTAGTGCTAATCCTACTCAGCATCTTTAATAAATTATTAAAATGGCAGAACACATTGCAGAGAAGAACAAGAAACAAGGAGAACCTTACTAATGCAGAACATATTTTTTTCTAAAAAATAATGAGAATTTTTCTCTTTCTTGTTTTCAAATCCATTAAGACAGAGAGTAGAATGAAGAAGGTGATACCCAGAGGGCCAGCCCAAGAGTACATTCTTTCAGTCACACATTTGCATCTGGTTAACAAAAAGACAGAAGTTCGATGTCAAGTCCATGGTGCATTATCTGATAAAGGTTTCCTTACTGTTCAGGATAGCACTTACTTAAGATGTAAATAAATACCTGTGGTGTCCACATTTGCTGGGGTAGGTAGTTTTATGTGGCAGATTGGCTGGACACCATGCCTCATCATGCAGCGTGAGCCTGGAAGGTACTGTGAAGGTGTCTGTAAATTTGATGGATAACTTACAATCAGCTAACTGAGCAAAGCAGGTTATGCTCCATAATACGGTATCCTCAATCAATCAGTTGAAGATTGCAAGAGAAAAGGAGAATTTCCAAAATAATTCGGCCTGAAGACTACCATATAAACTCCCTGCTTGTGTTCCCAAACTACAGGGCGGCCCTGCAGTCTCAAGACTTCAGACTGCAAGGACAGTTCCTACTTGAATTTCCAATCTAACTTCCTGCTCTACAGATTTTGGACTTGCCAGTCCTCATAATTGTGTTAGCCAATTTCTTCAAATATTTGAATATTTCAATATTCATTCTCTCTGAATATATATATATATATATATATATATATATATATATATAATATATTATATATATATATATATATATATATATATATATATATAGTATATGTGTGTATATACTATGTAATTTATATGTGATTTATGTGTGTATATGTGTGGGTATATATCAATTATATATATTATTAATGTATGAAAACATGTTATTATTACATATATATATTATTATTTGTGTGTACATGTGTGTTCTGTTTCCCTGGAGTGAATAGCTCTTATTAGAATATTTAAATGCCACCAAAAGGATCTTGATGTAACCCTACCTTTCAGGACAAGAAACATCTTATTCTGCATGTGGAAAGAAATGGAGAAAGATGGTCCCAGGTCTGTTTGCTTGGCTCTGCTTATTTCTTAGAGGAATTTTCCAATTTCTCTCAGGGGCCTGATGGTAACCAACTTCACCCATCCCCAGGCAACCAGGAACAGTTGGCATCATGCTGCTTTGTTAGACTCAGGGCCCATTTGGTAATCCCATTTGTGAAGTCATTAAATCAGGAACACCCAGAACCTGCTCACCACAGTGCTGTGTTCTGCTTGTGGTACTGAATCAGCTTGGTGCTGTTCACATTCCCCAGAGACTGCTTGGCCTGGGTGCTTGTGCCATGTCTTCTCTTTGGCAAAGTGTGGTTCCATTTGTGACTTTGGTAAACACAATATGTTTCATAAGGTACTGATGGTAAAAGAAATCTCAAAAAGAAAGTCTTAATGTTCAAACCCTGGCCAGAACAAGGGACTTATCATTTAATCAGCAGTAGATGATTTGGTTACAACACACACAGGGCTCCTGAGTGCATTCCACGCTTTCCAGAAAGAGTGAGTAGAAGATTTAGAGTGCAATTCCCAGTCTTTGCCTCAAGTCAGCCACGATCAACCACCATTTTCCTCTCCATCACCATCTCTTCTCCCTCCAGACATTTAGAACTAGCATGTCCCTCTCATACATCCCCTGCATAACTGAACCCAATGTCACCCCCTGTTTATACCACTCCAGCTTCTTTAAAGTTCGTTTGTTAACTTTCTGTGCCCACCATGGCCAAGGTCCTGAATTCAGCTTCCAGAATGCCACCAAACTGTCACCTAGCACATGACTTCTGATTGATCACAGTAAATTCATTTGTTACAATCAAGGTGATTACAAAAAGCCCCCAAGAGATTTTTGAAAAATTCATTCTTAAAGTCACAAGAAGTAATAACACAATCTTTGTTTATTTAGTGATGGGCAAACTTGATTGGACTATTCTACACCACCATTTTCCTATTGTGTCCCTAAGTGACAGACTAGTGGCAGTAAAAAATAAATAAAACGGTTTATAGAACACAGAGGGTGATACTGTGAGAAGCCATATTTGAGTAAAACCAGGGCACTTCTCCAGGCAGAGGATGGTGCAAAGGAAATTGTGGCTGTGACAATTTTGCTGGTCACGAAATCCAGTCCCTGAGGGTGATCCAAAGAATTTCAAGTTCAAAGATACACATCCAGTGAAAAGACACTATACGTTTAAATTTTAAAAACTGAAACTTTCTGCTCACTTGCGGTTCTTGGAATCATACTGACTTGCGGTATGCATCTGAAGCATCAGCCAGTGAAAGAAAGAAATGTCATGAGGAACAACTGCTTGTTCACAGAAGACTCAATTTTTGCTCCAAACGAGAAGAAGCAGCTGGAAATGAATTAAAGGACGGTTATGATAATGGGCTTTCCCTAAATCTGTGACAGGTAACCATCCCACACGGATTCTGAGAATCACTTTTTAAATTTTTCCTTTAAGTTTTTTTATTTGTTCTAATTAGTTATCCATGACAGTAGAATGAATTTCAACACATTGTACACAAATGGAGAACAACTTCCCATTCCTCTGGCCACTAGTAGTGTAATCATACATGTATATCAGGTAATAATGTCTGCCTGATTCCACCTTCCTTCCGATTCCCACAGCCCCATCCCTCCCCTCACTCCCCTCAGCACAATCCAAAGTTCCTTCATTCTCCATCAGCCCCCCCCCTCACTATAGATCATCATCTGCTTTATCAGAGGAAAACATTTGGCCTTTGGTTTTAGGGATGGGCTTATTTTATTAGCATGATATAGAGAAATGTAAATCAAAACTTCTCTAAGATCTCATCTCACTCCAGTCAGAATGGTGATTATCAAGGATATAAGAGATATTAATTGTTAGAAAGGATGTGGGGGAAAGGCACACTCATACGTTGCTGGTGTGACTGCAAATTGGTGCAACCACAATGGAAAGCAGTATGGAGATTCCTCAGAAAACTGGGAATGGAACCACCATTTGACCCAGCTATCCCATTCCTTGGTTTATACCCAAAGGACCTAAAATCAGCATGCTACAGTGATGCAGTCACATCAATGTTTATAGTAGGCTCAATTCACAATAGGTGAACTATGGAACCAACCTAGTGACCTTCTACAGATGAGTGGATAAAGAAAATGTGGTATATATAAAAATGGAATATAACTCAGCCTTAAAGAAGAATTCAATTTGGCATTTGCAGGTACATGGATAGAACTAGAGAATATCATGCTAAGTAAAAAGTATTTCCTTCCACTGCCTTTTTCTTGTGTTTCTCTGTCTTGCTTTTTCATTGTTTTATCCCCCCCTCTCTCTTTTTGAACATACCCCTAAGAAGAAAATCATTTCCAAATCCACGGAACTTAAAGTCTCTCAAAATTGGAAAATGAATAAATTTCTGCAAAGATAGCACTTTCTCCCCAACTTAACCCTGAGCCCCCTGTTCTATGAGAAACTCCAATTCATTTTTAATCCCTTCAATCCACCAAAACTACTTTTGCCAGTGTCCCCAAGACCTATCCCCTTGATAACTCTGCAGTCAATTCCCAAGTCTTTCCTACTCTCTCCTTTGGGTTTCAGGCAGCTCAGTCTTATGGTGGGTCTCCTGGTAGCCTGCATGAACACTAATCCATCAGTTTTCCTTCTTCTTCACTGGCCACTCCTCCCTCTTGCCTTGTTTCCCCCTCTGTGACATCCCAACCACACCTGCACTAGGACTCAGAATTCCTGCAATCTTCTTTACCAAAGTGATTCACTTCCTTGGGGACCACATGCAGGTTGCTGGCTTAAATATCATGCATATGAGGCTTAAGTCACTGTCCCCAGCTGAACCTGGCTCCCATATCTAGCCGCCTACTCCACACTGCTTTGGCTGCCTGGCAAGACTTTTGAACTTAAAACTGACCTGTTAAGCTGATCCATCTCTCAACCCTCCTCCCCATCTTCTCCTTCTCACCTAACTCCACCTCTCCCAGTTGCTCACCTCTAGGTGGTGCTAACTCCACCTCTCCCAGTTGCTCAGGAGAAGAGTCTTATGAGTCATTCAGAACTCCACCTTTTCTCTCCCAGTCCACATCAGCTGATTCAGTCCATTCTACTTCAGATACACCCAGCACTGTGTCTGACAGCATCTCACTACCTCCCTCCCTGGTCCGAGCGGCCACCATCAAGTCACTCACTAGGACTAAGGGCACCATCTCTGTAGCGGGTCTCCCTGCGTCCACAATTCCCTCTTTAGAGTCTAGTCTTCCCAAAGCCCCAGACTGAAGTAAGGCTACCTGCATCAGCCCTGGTCACCTCCATGGGCCACAAGATCCTAGAAAGTCTGGTTGTCCATTAGTCCCCTAAAGTACCCTCCTAGACTCCTAGTCACCCCAATGCCCTCCTTGAGCTCATAAAGCTCACTAAGCATACTGCCATCCACAGTCCTCATCCCTCACTCCCTGTGCCTGTAGCAGTGTCCCCCACAACATCCTCATCCCCTTTACTTTTTGTTTCAGGGCCATTTCTAAGGCGCTTCTACTAGTGTCAAATTCCAAACACATTCCTCTTGCCTGCTAACCGTTCTCCCTGACCTTGCTCTATGGTCACTTTGTTTTCCATAATACACACCAACTTCTAACATACAATACCTTTTTCTATTCACTGTCAGTTTCCCACCACCATGCTGAAAACTTCACAGAAGCAAACATCTCCTTTTTCTGTGCTGTGGTAGTCTCCACACCCAGAAAAGTGGTTGACTCAAAGAAGGAGATCAGCAAACACTTATTTGAGTAGATGAAGATTCAAAATTCTAATTTGCCAAATGTCCTCAAAAGATGAAAGACCTCTCCTAAAGGTGGTAAAAGACATTCTTTCCATCTGAATGCAAATACAGAATACACAGGAAAACCAGCGCTGACTTGGGAATGGAAATCCTGCACTTGAGCTTAGATGATGTTCTAATGGTGAACTCACGAGGAATTTCTTCAATTGCCCTGGTAATCAGACCTTTCTCCATAAAATCAGGATAATATTTCACTAAGTTTTTTGTTGTTGCTGTTTTTAAAACTAACATGATGATATATGTACAACTCTACATTCAAAAGGGCAAGAGAGCGTGATAAGAAAGCCTACTTTCCCCTTCTGAACTAGGTCATTTATGATGCTGTCATTTTTCATAAAGTAAGTGATAAAAATACACCATAATTGTAATGTGCAGCTGCACTCAAAGACCTAAATAAATCTGATTAAGACACAGTTCCTTAAAGAGTGATGGTTCTTTGGGTTTTCCCATTCAAGCATAAAAATCTTACGATGCCCAGAGGGCAGCCCTAAACCAGGGATTAACTGGAGATGCCAAAAGAATCTGTGGAAAAAGCTTCAACCCACAGGTTGAAACGAGGACAAGAGCAGCTTGTCTTACAAAGAGACATACCAGGGGGAGTGGTGAGCCGCACAGGCCCCCCACCTGACTTCCCAGGTTCACATTCTGGGTCACTCCCCTTTCCTGTAACTATCACCTTTGAAAAATGAGCATCTCCTCATCAATAAACAGAAACAGTCTAAGAAATTATTGTGAGAATTAAATTAGTTGTCATCTATAAAGTGCTCAGAACATGGGTGTGTGACAGTATGTACTTAGAGCACCCAAGGGTGTGGAAATAGATAAAAGAAAGGCTTAGTGAAGCACCCAGTAGGTTCAAGAATCTTTCCTTCCAATTACATAAAGGCTCTGGAGGAAGGACGGTCCTTGAGCAAATTCTTGGTTCTTCTTGCTGAAGTGTCATTTCTATCTAAGGAACTACAAAGTTTAGGTAGAGAAGCAAAGTGTCAAGGTAAGGAGAAGAGGAAACATTCATGACACAAGGGCATTTTAAATTTCCTCTAAGGTCATGCACAGAGAGAGTGCTCTCTGACTTAGCAACTTCAGGACCCATTGACTCCTGCTCACCCCAAAATAAGGTCCCTTAACTGGGGTTCCAGCATGGCAGCATGCATGTCACCTGGCATCAGATTAGACACACACATTCTTTAGCCTCAGTCCAGACCTACTGAATTAAAAACCCTGGGCCTCAGGCCCAGCAACCTGAGTTTAAGCAAGCCCTCCGTATCAGGAGAACATGCACCAAAGTCTGAGAACCACTGCCCCAAGCATCAATGCCCAAGAGATAGTAAAAGACACTGATGGAGAACTGAACTTGAGTTTTCATGGCTTTATCAAAGTTACGAGTTTATAAGGCTTGGCTGCAAGAATATGTCTTTAGAAAACATTGAGTAAATTCAATATTCCTCAATATTCCTTAAGATACCCTATTGGTTTGGCAGGATATGAAATCTTCAGCTCACCAATATCTATTCAGCATTAACCACACATAAGCCTCTCTGCTGACACAGATAGAAAAAAATAAAAATGAAAAACCTGGATCTAACTCATGTTCTCTGAGAGTTTATAATATGATAAGGGCTCAGACCCAGGAAGAATGAGCAAAACCACAAAGCCAAATAAATCACCTGTTGTAACAATGAAGAAACTTGTCCATGTTCTGGAAAAGGGACCATGCAGAACAGTCAATAGCAGTTTGGCTGTTGTGGAGGGAGGAAGGGGGGTGACAGGGACATTGGGGGCATGGCATCTGGGTCTGTCCTGGGACCCGAGTGCCATCCCAAGAAGTGTGGCCTCCAGTGCAGAGTCATGCGTGGTTTCAGAGAAAGGCTGGGTCTGTATCCAACAAACTCAGCCTAGGTAACAGTTTAGCAGCAGTAATACGAAACTAGAAGGCAGTCAATGGTCCAGAAACGAGGGGTGAAGGGAGAAAATGAGGTAACCATAGGTAAACTGACGTACCCAAAGGGGCAGCGAGGGTGGGTTCTGCTGAATGAATGAATGAGAACATCAGATACGATCCCAGGACGGACATTAAAGAATGACAACAAAACTACGCATCTCCCTTCAACAGGTGGTAGGTGATGCAATGCTATTGACTACTTGGCTGAATCTGAATGACATTTTAAAAATGTTCCCTTGGGCTGGAATGCACTTGAGTTTTACAGGTACGAGCAATAAAACCCACTTCACAGACGCTTAGAACGTCACAACCATAGGGAAACATGATTATGGAAATCCCTTTCATAGTAAATGATTGTTTATTCTCAAGTTTAATAAATTCTCCCCAGAACTTGTTGGGATGTTGTTCAAAGATGAATCAATGCTCAATATGTTGATTGTGAATGCACATTCTAAACTTTTCTCCATATTAGATATCAATGCTTGAAAACCATTACTATGCTACTGATATCAGATATAGATTCCTAAGTTTAAAAGATTATTCTAAATATTAAGGACATTGGTTTTCACACTGTGACTTTCTGTATTGTCAAATGATTAAGTCATATGTAAGAATACAGCTTTAACCATAGGCTTTTCTCATGGAGGAAATCCTCAGATAGAGCTTGGGATACCAAGGATGAGCCTCCAAATCAAGGTATGAAGTCCTCTCAAAGATATCTGCAGATTCAAAGGCACTGGGGCACTGGTCTGTTGAGCAAGAGGAATCCGGCAATGTAGCTAGGGCACAGCAGTCAAGTGGGGCTGTGTCCTTGTAATCCATGGTAAAGATGCTCTTCCCTGTGCACATGAGAGCCAGAGAGGTTGTGAGCAGGAGGCTAATATGATCTGATTACCCTGTGCCAATGAGTGTATACTTGTGTTCTAATGAGACATTGGAGTCTTGTAATCTGGACCCAGAATAATGTGATGCTTTCAACTCATAAGGGTTTCTGTGATCTTTGGGGTCAACAAGCAGAAGAGCTAATATACATTAAGTATGGGTTAATCTACTTAGTGTCATGTTTAATAAATCTGAGCTGAGCTACGAATGTGCATATTTGATCAGGGACTCCCTATGCTATTAAATAAAAAATACCATCTCTCTGTAAGGGAAATTATGGCTGTCTGCTCTGTGATGTGCTTTAAGATAGTAGACGTGCATTTAGAAAAAGGGAGAATATTCAATGGAATGCATGGTATACGGTGATTTCAACACAGTCCTTCCATCCAGGGTCCACCAGTGGCCGACAAGGTCCGTTCCTGGTCAGCACAATCCTGAGAGGACGGAGGGGACTTTTCAGATGGGAAATCTGTAAGTTTCTGGTCCCGTAGTAATATTTGCTTTAGGGGCTGGCAGCAAGTCTGAGCCTCCTTATGGCATGATTTGGGGTGTCTGGATTTATTCCCTCACAGTGACTGTGACAGAACAGAATTAAAGACAGCGTGGCTTCTACCCAGCTGCACGCTGCTTTGTAAAGTGACTTCATCGGGCATCTCTTGTGCCAGTTCTTCACTCTCCTTTTCCTCCAGTTTTAATTTGATCCTCCTTGTTACCGAGGCCTCTCTGGACCACAACACAAGACTCTGAGCAATTCACAACAAGCACAGGTGTCCTGGTCGGTGCTGTTTCCTACCTCCACACAAAAATGTCGATATACATGCACACAGAGGAATCCCCGGGATGTCAAAGATAAATTTCTAGTAAGAAGACATGGGGTGAAGTGAGGGAACCCAGGGTACAAAGCACCTCATGATCAATAAAATAATCCTATTTTCCTATTCTTCATAATCTTACCTAGAATGTGGCTCCACATGAAAACTGCAGCCAGTCTATATTGATCTGAAATCTTAGCATGGATGCACAGTCTTAGCACCAAAGCCCATCCACTCTTTTTATTTCTAGCTTAATCATAACATAACAAAAGTATGGAGAGCAAAAGTGAGAAGAATATTTAACATTTCAGAAGGTTTCTATATGCTTTCCCTAGGTTAAATGCTTTGTATGCATTATCTCATTGATTGGAAAAAAACTCAGTGATGTAAGGTTGATGAAGCTCCAGTCACAAGGGTGTTGGGATCCTGCCTGACCCTAGGTTCATCCTCCAAACTGCTGCAATAGCTCTCCTCCAGGCCTGTGGCTCCATTCCTGTATGGAAGAAGTCTCCTCTTTCATTCAACAATGATGTCTCTTTCCCATGAGTGACTGAGGCAGTTCAGTCCTGCGCCTATGTATCATACTTAACATGTGGTGCCTTACACTGCAATTGACATCATCTCTGAAGGAATCAAGTTCCATATGTAGACCTTCCTTCCTATGGTACGAGGTACAGAAAAACAACAACAACAAATACACTTAACACCACAACAGTAGTAATCAAACCATCTTTCCATCAGTCACCAGATCAAATGATCACAAAATTATCATAGGAAGGATCAACACCTGGTATTATAAAAAATAAGATCTTGCACGGTTCTGGTCTCCCTACACCTCCATACAAACCTGAGGGTTCCGGCAGTCTCCATCATACAGCCCAAGAGCCTTCTTTCAACAGAGCAAAGAGTCCATGCTTTTTCTAGCCACAGAGTTTCTACACAAGCTTTCTCAGAACCTGCTTCTACTCTTAACTATGGTGACTGTGTCCCTCCATTTAGCCTGCTTATGTACCTGTCAAGTATGCACCTCCCATCCAGCTCTCTCTCCCAACAACCTGCCTCTTCACACTTAGTTCTCAGCTGCAAACATACATTCATTAATGTGCTGCAATCTGTCTTTCCACAGAACTCTGAGCACCACAAGGGCAGACACCCCATCTATTTTGTATTCAGTACTCTACCCTTAATGCCTGCACTAACCACAGTCTAAGCATAGCATAGACTTACCAGAAATGAGTGGCTGATTTTCTTCCAATCTCTTATTTGTCATTTGTACAAGGAACCATCACCATACGAAAAAGATACGTAGTTCGAATTACTGGCATATCTTTATTCAACTGTGAATCACATTTGGATTTATCATATGAATCACAAGCAATCATATTAGAACTCAAGTACTTAAGGTTCAATTGCATTGTGTTATCCTAAAAAATGTGAAAACTTGGCAAATTTACTGGGAAGTAAATTTGAAGAACAAATTTACTAAGAAACTGGAATGTTCTTTGTAAGTTGTGGATTTCTAACCTACCAAATGCTAGAGGGAGAGTGAATCTGTCAGTAGTTCAGCTCTTCCATTTCAATTTCCCATGAAAATAGAAATTACATAAGTAGCAAGAATAAACAATTTCTAGATCTTGCAACCAGTTCTTGTTTTAAAACATATTTTCTTAAGCAGGGTTCTCACTCCATTATACTTGCTCAGTCACACTGAAATTAACTAGAAAGTGATTTATGAAGTATTAAATATTATTATAATGTCTATGAATCCTTACAGAATACAAATGCATAAGTGGTATTTATGATAGAACACAATGAAGTTTTAAAATAGGGATGTTTCACAACCAAGACTTATAGGCAAATAATATTTTAAAGTCATGTTCATTTCTTCTATTGGGGCAAATTAAATATCCTAAATAAAACAGCATACACTGCCCTAAATACAATTGCTTTTTTTGTAGATTTATAGTTGTTCCAACTTCTAGGTAGTTATATAATCACAATTGTTGGACATCCCCCTTCTTAGTAAACTTTAGAGCTCAGGTGTAAATGTTGTTGTTTTAATAATATTGTATTTTAGAACATTTCAAAAGATCTGTAATTTTTAACAGATCTGTAACCATTTCAGCAATTTCTTTTAATTGGGTTTCTTATAATTATAGCTAAAATCCTGTAACGTCCATATGAAGTGTTCCAATTACAAACTAGGAGGAAGTAGAAATAACTCACATGGACAGCTTCACTAGTTGCATCCTATGGAAATCAGAGGTCAACTGGTTGGTTGTTTTATACAAGTGCTATAATTTACCTACTAGATGTGTATAAACACACAAAACCAGGCAATTTAGATAGTAATTAGAACCCTTAATTTACTTTTATTCAAGCAATGACCTCAACTATAATTTAAATATAATAGTTCCTAAAGATGACTGGCAAATTCCCATTACTCCAAGATCTCCTATAAAGTGCTCCAACCCCACAAGTATAATACAGAGAATCACAGAAAGTCTGATATCAACACAGTCCTACTTCAGTAGAATTTTTCTCTCAATAAAACACAATTTCTTCTTGTGCTGTGAAATGGTAAATAAAAATCATGTTTTTAGAAATTTACTACAAATCATTATTTCAAGTTTTTTAGATGATAGTGTTTTAAAAGGTATTAGGCTAGGGTGATGGCACATACTGAAATCTCAGCTATTTTGGGAGGCTAGGACAGGAGGATCACAAGTTCAAGATCAGCAATTTACAGAATCCATGTCTTAATATAAAATTAAATTAAATTAATAAACAAGGTTGGGGATGCAGCTTAGTGATGAGGCCCTTGGTTCAATGATCAGTACAACAGATAGATGGATAGATGATAGACAGATACACACATACTTACATACATATATACGTAAGAGATGTATAGAGGCATATGTAGATAGAGGTCTATATTTATAAAATATATGTACGTATGTATATGAATAGTCTTCCTGTACTGACCTCTAAATTGCAAACTGTAGAAAATGACTTGAACAGAAATTAATACCCCACACACATGTTCTACCCAGAGTCCACTTCTATTTCCATACATTGTGATAACCCAGTACATGTGTTCATGTTTTAGAGTTTCTCTGGCCCTGCATGCCTGGCTCCAGGTGTATACTCTGCTGCCTGCCGAGACATCTGATCAACCCCTGCAACACAGCACAGCACAGTACAGTATGACAGAAAGCCACACAGTAATATGAAAGTGGTCCACAGAACTCCCCAACTTCACAGGCTCCTCTATTCACGGATGGCAACTCTAGCCTTCGCTTTGCTGTGCCAAAAACTTGGAGTCATCTTTCATCCCTCCAGTTCTTGCACCCAATCCAATTTGTCAGCAAGTCCTCTGCCCTTCAGAGCCTATCCAGCACCTGGTCACTTCCACCTTACCAACCTACACCATCTCTTGTTTGGATTCCTGCAAGGGCCTCCTAGCTGAGTTCTCTGACCCTCTCACCCCCTCTAACTTTAGAAGAGAAATCTGCAAAGTGTTTCTAAGTTGTGAACTGGGATTACTAAAATTAGAAGGATGTGGAGAAGTCTGCAAGGATGACATGCAGATTCAGGAAGAGTTTCATGTTTTAAAATTGTAAGTAAGAGAAAGGTCAGTAGAGTAGAGAGAAGGGAACAAGGGGAAGGAAAGGGGAAGTTCTTGGAACTGATTTAGAACAAATTATATTTCATCCATTATGATTATGTCAAAACAAATCCTGATGTTACCTATAACTAAAAGGAACCAAGATAAAGTGTGAGCTGGATGATGTATGTCACTTCTCACAGCTTGGGCTCTGTGACTGAGGTCATGGCCAGGCTTCCTGATACCTGCCTGACTCCTGGGCTACAGCCACAACCAGCACTTCAGGGACCCACACTGCTGTTTCTCTGCTCTTCACAGTTAGCCACAAGGCTACTGTCCCCACCTTCCGGAAATTCTGTCTCCAAGGACACCTCTTCAGGGCAGCTTCCCTCACTACCAGGTTTAGAACTTCAAACACCACATCCTATCTCTGTGTAACCATCCTGCTAGGGTTTTCAATCACAATTACCCTTCTCTAAAATACTCTACTCTCAAATTAGGGGAAGTGGAATTCAATGAAAACTAAAAGTCAGTATCTTCTTTCAGTTGCTGATTTAACCATATTTCCACAGTGGACTCATATGACCATGTACCGACTGTCATAAAACTTTCCTCAAAGGCTGACTGCCCTGTTTTATCCAATATAATTCTCATAATTTTTCACTGAGAATATGAAGGTATTTGCTAGAGTTACTGGTGTTTATTATCATAATTTCATGACACCAGGGTTCCCTTTAAAATCCTGGAAACTGTTCATGTATGCATGAACAACATGACCTTTTCCTATTTCAAATGCTCCATGGTTCAGGGGAAAAACAAAACAAAACAAAACAAACAAACAAACAATAACAACAACAACAACAAAAAACCTTTATATTCCATCTCTTCAAAGAGGTTACCCCCAAAAGGACACGTGGGAGTAAAGCATTAGGAAACAGAAAGATCTAATTCACTTCCTACTGGCAGTACCAAAGCAGACGTTTTAGTGCTTTACCTTATAATCCTAAAGTTGACACTTTGAAGAGTTACTCAAAAAACCATCCTGACACCATGGCCACGGTGCCTTCCTTCTCTCTTGCCAGCCCTCCCCTCCAAGGGGTCTTCCTTTCCTCCTCGGTATCCAAGCACTGCTTCTGGGTTAGACTCGAGCCTATTTCCTTTGACACATGAGCCAACTCTGCCATACTTAGCCTCTCAAACTGCTTTACAGTTCTTGTAAATTTGTTTTGAATACATTTAAGGTGATACAAACAAGAGCGATATTGAATTGAACATGAATGTACCAGTGTACATCATTTGAAGACATAAGATAAAAATAAAAAGTCTTCTATACTCCATTCAATAGGAAAATTAGGACTTGAATAAGATACACAGAGGAGCAGGACTTCAAGACTCAAGTTACACAGATCGAAATCGGATTAGAGGCGCTGTATCTCTTTCAGCTTTGTCCTTTTTAGTTTAGCAGTGAAGACTGGTCCCATCTATTTTCTCATATCCCATTTACCCCTTAAACTTATATGAACCTGTTCATAGGTTAAAATTAGGTCTTCCTAATGAAGATGAAAGCTTTCACTTTAAGAAAATAAATCATATATGGTTATCATCTGCATTCTCCATAGCACCCAACACATTGTTATGCAAAAGATGCTCAATACTAAAACTATTGATTGCCAAACAATTGCTATTTCCTATCATAAATGACATATCCTGGAAATTCTCTTTTCGAAGACGAGGGTTGAGAGTCTCAAAGGATTTCACTCAATGGGAATAAATCAAATTACAGGGCCAGAAATATCACACCAGGATCCCTTGCACAATAGTTTCCCTAGAGTAGGAGCCAATTATTTCTGATTGGTGTAAGTATTACATGGACAGATGCTATGAGGACAATAAAATTATTAATAATTTCCTGCAGTATATTCAATTATTAAGATAATAGGTCCTTCTATTTGTGCTACATGGGCAAAGCAAGAAGACAATGGAGTTCTTCCTTTTTAAAGCTGATTTTTATGAAAATAATCAAATCTGAGCCCTGGAAGCCCAGCTTAACAATCGCTACACAGATATCAATGTATCCCAAGCACATAATCAGCATTACATTGCAATCACCATCCACGCTCTGCTCTTTCTACCAAAGCAACACTTCTGCACAAGCTAAATTTAAGAATAACATAATCAAATATTTTAAGCCAACATCATAAATAGAAGATCATACATAATTAAGGATAGTATAAAACAGGGATGTCTGAGACTAAAGGATGGTTTCATGTCCTCAAATTCTAGAATTCTCTTCAACATTGTCAGTGAAAGTGGGGTAGCGGCATTTGACACAGAAGAAGGACTTCTATGCTGATATCCTCTAAGACCAGACTTTATTTAGGGTCCACCTAGAATAGAGCTCAGTTCTTTGGCCAGCTTAGGGCCTGTTCCACTCACCTATTGAAACCAGCTTATCAATGAACCAGGATCACAAACTGGATCACAAACATGATTTTTCACTGCATGCCCACATCAGTATCCCACTTCCTAATTGTTCCTTGATGTGATTTGTCTCTACCACTTCCAGGAATACTCTCCCCTTAAAGGCAAGATTTCAAGAGCCAATCCAAGGGATGCCACCAGCAAGGGTGTTTATGAACTTTTCATTTCCAGAAAAGAAAAAAAAAAGACTCTATTCATGGACAGTCAATTAAATTTGTCTGAAAAATGATGTTACTTTTCTTAGAAATTTCTATTGAAGTTATTTAGCAGAAATAATTATTCTATTACCAAGAAATAGGGAAGCCACATCATTTAGAAGAAAACATTGCATTCTATATATTTACAAATACTCAAAGCATGATTCATAAAAAGTAGATACAATAATCTTATAACCAAGAAGAGGTGAGATTTTATCTCAAAGTTTCATCTCTCCTGTCCAGAAAGACAGCTCAAGCTTACTGGTCTCAGCCCCCATGTGTCTGTGTGCAGATGTGGGGTTGGTATTCAGGTTGACTTTCAGGGATCGAGCACCTGGCTGCACAGTCCATCTCAGGGTACTACTAACATTGCAGGCGAGACCAGTCTTTGCTCTGGGGGCTTTGCACTGTCAGCAGTGCCCCTGGACTCTACAACCCCAGGCCAGGAGCACTGCCACCTCTTCTCCCCCAGCTGTGATAAGCACAGTGCCTTGGTCAGGGCCAAGAGTCCCTGGGCCTCCCCAGTTCAGAATCACAGGTCTGCGGGTCAATTACCAAACCTGCCCAGTCTTGGTTGTTTTTGTTGTTGTTCAAACTGTAAAACAGGCTAATATAACAAAAGAAGATATCCAGAAGCATCTGTGTAATAGTTCCCTTCGGGATGACTACTGTATTGTTCTAAAGCTACTTTTTCAATTTTTGATAGCTCCTCTGTTTCTGAAAGGAAGAGATTTCTTCCCGAGACTGAGATGGGAGCCAGGCACAGTGGTGCCGACCTGTGATCCCAGCTGCTGTGGAGGTGTAGGAAGGAGGATGGCAAGCCCAAGGCAAGCCTCAGTAACTTAGTGGGACCCTATGTCAAAATAAAATGAGCTGGTGAAGCGGCTCTGCCGTAGAGCACTTCCATTCTCAGTACTGCGTAAGTAAGGAAATCAGAGAAAAGGGAAGAATTCATCAAAAATGGAAAAGTGAGAAAGAAGAGTAGGAAGGACTAATTGTCAACTTTTTCAGGCTTCAATAAATTCAGTAAACTTGTGATATAATCAAGATAAAAGGCCTTATTAATAGAAGTCATCAAAGGAGCATGCCTTTTCACTTCTGGGTTGCATAGATGCAGGAAAAAAAATGATGCCACCCAATTATGTCCACACTGTAATCCCTGACACCTGTGAACATGTGCAGCACATGCAAGAGGGAATGAAGGTCACAGAGAGCACCGAAGTGCTCATCCGCCAAGCTCAACATTAGGATGGCCAGGTGTCATCACAAGCAGGCCGAGGAGAATACAGGGAGGCAGAAGAGTAGTTGAGAGGGAAATGGAATACAAGGTCCCAAACTGCAGTTCTGGGTTTGAAGAATAGAAAGGACCAGGAGTCCCAGAAAGTGGCTGAAAAAGGAAAGAAATGGATCTCCCCCGGGGCTTCCAGAGGGAGCACAGCCCTGCTGACACCTCAGGTTTAGACAAGACAAGTTAAGTTATTCCAGAGAAGCATGAGCTTGCTCCAGGCTGCAGTGCTAATTTTATATCATGTTAATTCTAACCCAAGTTGGGCTGCTAACCTACAGAGTTTAAGACAAGCAATTTATTCAATGTATTGTTGGAAGCTGCTTCATTTATGGTGACTTGTGACAGCAGCAACAGAAAACTAATACAGCCAGGGATGCCCCATGTAGCATGTGAGTATACAGGGCCTGGCTAGAGGGAAGTCTGAGCAAGGAACCATCAGGAATCAATAGAACCTGCCCAAATCTCATTGCCCAAATCTATGCAAGTATGGGTCAGTATTACCAACAATGAAAATCAGGAAGTCCTTGCTGACACCTGTGATGTAAGAAATAAAAAGGAATAAATATCAGAGACCCACTAAGAGAATCTAAAGAGCTTCTGTTTGCAACGTGTGCAGCACTGTGTCTTGCACATCCCAAGAGCTAAATAAATATTTATTGTGGATATCCTACTGCATTTTGCCTAGACAAACAGGAAAGGTATTGCCCACTCCAATAGTCTTTCCTGGGATGGCCTAATCACAAGCTACACTACTACTCATGCAAAATGCAGAGCACAAAATCCTGTGCCATTAGGGCTCCCTCAGAATTCTCAGAATGATCAATAATGACATGCTATTCTGTGTGGTCTCAATCAATACTTGATTCCAGTCATCATAGACTCACTGTGGGTTGCTGCCTCTCTGACACCTTATCGGGAGCCAAAGATAAGCTGTAACCATTTTTCTAGGTATCTACAAGCACATCTAACATCATGACAAATGCATGACATGGCATTATACATTCTCCTCGCAGCCTGGCTTTAACACCACCAGTCCATACATAATACGACATGACTCCGATCCAAGCTTGTGTTTGAACTCCCTCTGCATTGCCAAGGCATCATGACCTTGCCTGCAATGTCCAGCTGGTTGGCTGATGCAAAATGTGCTGAAGCCAGGGATGGTTTCAACAAGTCGAGTTACTCCAGAGAAGCATGAGCTTGCTCCAGGCTGCAGTGCTAATTTTACATCATGTTAATTCTAGCCAGGAAAATTACCCTTTGCTCAGACTTTGGACTGATTTCAGAAGAAAAAAGTCCAATAATTATTTGAAGCAAGAAATAATCACTATTTTTGTTTTTATTTGGGGGAAGAAAATACAAAATCACAGAAAACATTTTAAGCAAAGAAGAACGTCTTAGATTATTATAATCAGTCGATCAAAACTTTAATGAGTGGCTTGAGATTCTCTCCCTTCCTTCCGTGGGGAGATGATGTTCTGTCTTTTTAGTAGGGCACTCAGTCACACAGGCAGTGTCTACCATGTGAGAGATGAGGATCGTCACTTTATTATTGTGTATCAGAAATCTAAGTAACTCAAAAGACTAATCACCTTTCTTTATTTGTTAAACAATGGCAGACTCTGGATTTACTAATTTCTTGCACAATCACACCTATTTTTTTATAAGGTCTGTGATGATCTCAACTAGTCAAAGACACTGAACCTGAATCACCCAGAATATCTGTGGCACAGCTGTGATTCTAAGCCAAGAACTTTCACAGGTCACAGCCATCAATATGCCTTATACTGTGCTGGGCATCTGAAGGGCCAACCCATGCCATGATCTAAAGCACATCAGAATGCTCTCCCCAGTCACAGAGCTGGTTCTTATACTTGGTCCTAGGGCCTCTTTCATCACTCAGAAAAGCTAGTTATGGGAACCAGGAGCAGAACAGAGTTCTACAATGAGCATTAGCCTTGACGTTCCCAAGGTCTGGACTCTGAGAGGTCACTTCTCTTGCAGATACAGCATAGCACAAAACAAAGTGCCATAGCAGGTGCTGCTGGCCTGGCCTGTACCACAATCCAAGTAGTGGTACTGTCTACCCACTGGCCACTCCCATAGCCTAGAGCAGATGGCTGCCCAGCTCTGTCAGGATGGCCTTCAAGTATAACAGAGAGGGGTCTGATCCTGGTTTGTATTCCCATCTTGGGGCATTATGGCATGGGAGACATTTGTGCCAGGACACAACTACCAGCTTGAGTACCATGCTACCTTCAAATAAAGAATGATACCCACAAGGACTAAATGAATGGAACTAATGGCTTATGAAGTTAAATGACTAGACATTCAGAATTGATGATGGAATTCATCTATCCTTTAAAAATATCCAACTCAACACAGCAACAAAAATATATTCAAAATGGGCAAAGGACTTGAATAGACATTATACCAAAGAAGAGATACAACTGGCCCATGAGCCCATGACAAAATGGTCATTATCATCATGAGTAGCCTGGCTAGAGGGTAAACCAAAGCCATGGTGGACATAGAAGGATGGAAATGATATTTTTTAATGATAAATAAGTAGTGAGGATGTGGAGGAATTACAACCCTCATGCATTGCTGGTAGAAATTTATATAGGTCAGGTAAAGTGGAACACAGTCTGATGTTTCCCCCAAAACTTAAACATGAAATAACCACATGGTTCAGCAATCCTGGAACCCTTAGGCATTTCCCCTAAAGAACTGAAAGAGTGAATCAAGCAGATACTTGTACATGGTGTTTGTGCCAGCATCATTCACAACAGACAGAAGCAACTCAACTGTCTACTGATGGATGAATGGATAAACAAAATGTGCCACCCAGTGGAATATTATTCAACCACAAAAAGATCAAATTATGATATATACCCCAGCATGGATGAACCTTGCAAGTATCATAAGAGAAATACAGCAGACACAATAGGACAGTGTTTGATTCTACCAACGTGAGGTACACAGAAAAACCAAATTCACAGTGACAGTGAGTAGAATGGCATTTTCCAGGGGCTGGGAGGATAGGGCACAGGGAAATATTGTTCATCAGGTACTCTTCTGTATGGAATGATGGAAAAATTCTGGAAGTGAACAGTGTATGGTTACACAACACTGTGAAAGCCCATTATGCCACTGGATTGTACTCTTAAAAACAGTGAAATTGGTATATTCTATATCGTGTACATTTTACCAAAATAATATATATATATTCAAAGTGTTTTCCCAGGAGATGCACCAAAGGGTGAGGAGATAAGTTATTTTAGGTGGAATTCAGTGCATTTCCTTTTCCAGAGCCAGAAGGGGGCCACTGAGGTATCAGGAATAAAGTTAGGGAAACAATAAGGATTTCAGAAATGTTCTAATTCCCTTAATATGGCAGTTAATCTGTATTAGGATGAAAATCTCAAAATGCTGGCCCTGGAGAGGCCAGGATGATAACCACTTGGTACATACAAGCAGAAGGACTCAGGTGGGAATGTGGTCCTGCCCTCCACCCAGCATCACAGCCAATGGGAGGGGCCCAAGGGAGACTGTTGAAGGGGTTGGCTCCAGTCCAAGCCTCTGAGGTGCTCACACTGTGACTCTGCTCCATAGGTGGCTTTGTGCTTCCAGGAGACATTTGCACATCCCAGGAGACATCAATGACTGGGGTGGGGCACAGCTGTAGCAGCTGAGGACACTGCCAAACATCCTGCAAGGCAAAGCCCAGCCCCATGACAAAGAGAGATCCAGCCCCAGACCTCAACAGGGCTGAGGGGAGCAAACCTTGATCTACACAGAAATGAGTCTTCTCCATGGAAGGTCAGGAAGTTAAAATGGAATGACAAGGGTACTCAAGACCCAACGGCACAGTCAAAAGAGCTGAAGACTCAGATCAGCTTACAGCAAACATGCTTTTGCAAGATTCCCTGACACACTTGATGATAAACAGAAGCTCCCTTGGCTTGATTCCCTGTAAGAAGGAAGCACTAAAAACGCATCCAGTGCCAGGTTGGCTTTTGCAGGGCAAAGCAAGAAACCTGTCATCTCCACATCTCCTCAGGAGCAGAGGATGGAATCGTCCAGCCTGTTGCTACCACTTTGCTCCATCAGTCTGTCATGGACCAATGGCCCCTGGCACTTGTGGGTGCCAAGACTGGCAGGAAAATGGAAGTCACTATCTGGAGGGAAACTTGCACCAATCCAGGCAGTCACGAGTAGAGGTCAAACTACTCTGCACTAACCAAGATGTAAATTTGCAACATCAGTTTGTAGGAAATTAACTTTTTTTTGCAGAATAAGGAAGAACTCTTCTTCAATCAGTGGAAAATCTGAGTTCCCCCCACCCTAAATTCGTATGTTGACCCTAACTCCCAACGAGATGGTATTTAGAGACAGAGCCTTGGGTGGAAATTGGGTTTAGATGAAGTCATGAGAGTGGACAGCTCATGAATGGAATTAGTGTCCCAATAAGAAGAGATCAGAGAGTTAGCTAGCTCCTTTCATTATGTGAGACAGCGCCTGACTGTGACCCAAAAGCACCATCACCAGAACCCGACTGTGCTGGCTCCCTCTACTCCAACTTTCAGCCTCCAGAACCATGAAAAATAAATTTCTGCTATTTATAAGTCTCTCGGTCTATGGTACTTTTTATAGCAGCCTAAATTATCTTGACAGCTTCCATCTGAGTCATTTTCATGTCTATATAGCTCAGACTGTAGATGTCACACACGGTGGACAAGCTTCTTAACTTCTCTGGGCTTTGGTTTCCTTATCTGCGAACAGTATTATCACGGGGACTCAAGGAGTTAATATTTTTAAAGGACTCAAAGTAATAACTGGTGCATGAAAAATGCTACATATATGTATTTATAAAGTAAGTACTGTGTATAGTACTTACTGGCAGTCCATCTCATCATGTTGGAAAGAAGACAGAGATACAGAAAAGGGGATGGGATACCCATGTTCCTATATCCTATAGATTATAGGCAATATCAAAATATAAAATCTGGTTAGCCAGAAGTTTGTCACTCAATAGTACATTCAAAGTCTTCTTTACAAAGAAAAGAGAGAAAGAGAGAGAGAGAGAGAGAGAGAGAGAGAGAGAGAGAGAGAGAGAGAGATATTAAAATATTGGGAGTAGGAAATATTTTGAGGTTAAAAATGTTATTTAGTTTTTATCAAAATTCCAATATTGCCAGGGCTTATAGTCTGGATATGAAGTATACCCAGAAACCTCCAGTGTTGATGCGGAAGTTGTAATTATTAGGCTAAGACAGCTGTAATCTGATCAGTGGATTAATTTATGATGTAGTAACACATTGAATAAACCTAGAGGAATGAAATCAGCCAACTATGGGCTAAACTTCTAAAACCATTAGCCCCAAATAAAGTTTTCCTTCTCTAAATTGTACTTATCTACTATTTTGGTCACAGGAAGGCAAAGGTGATGACCAGGCATGGTGGTGCACACCTGTGATACCAGCAACTCAAGAGCTTGAGGCAGGAAAAGTGCAGCTTCAAAGCCAGCCTTGGCATTTTAGGAGACCCTGTCTCAAAAATAAAAAAGGGCTGGAGATAGAGCCCAAAGGTAGAGTATTCTTGTGCTCAATCCCCAATACTGGGAAAAAAATCAATATTAAATGAACTATATAAATAGAGATTAGCCCACAATAATTTAAAATAATTAACAAAGGTATCATTAATTAAAATAAACAATGTCAAACATTTCTAAAGCTTATAGCCTAACAATACTCTATCTCAAACTCACAATATGAGTGCGTATGTTGCTATCAAATCACAAGAATATAAACAACCAGTCACATAATCATGGTATATATTTGATTTCATAAGGGTATGATTTATACTCATAGCATTGAGGAAGCTCATTTCCCTGCATTACATTTTTAAAATTTGTTTATTCTAAATATACATGACAGTAGAGTGTATTTTGACATATAATACATGCATAGAATAAGTACAGCTTGTTCCAACTAGGATCCCATTATTGTGGTAGCATATGAGGTGGAGTTACATTGGTTGTGTATTCACATATAAGGGCAGGAAAGATATGTCCAATTCATTTGGTCTTTTCTATTCCCATCCCTACTCCCTTCCCTTCATTCTCCTTTGTCTAGACCAATGAACTTCTAATCTCTCCCGTCCCTTGTTGTGTATTAACATCCACAGCTCAGAGAGAATATTCTGCCTTTGAATTTGGGGGACTGGCTTATTTCACTTAGCCTGATATTCTCCAGTTCCATCCTTTTACTGGCAAATGCCACAATTTCATTCTTCTATATGCCCATGTAATACTCCACTGTGTGTATATGCCACATTTTCCATCTGTTGAAGGACACCTAGGTTGGTTCCATAGTTTAGCTACTGTGAATTGAGCTGCTATAAACATTGATGTGGTAGCATCACCGTAGTATGCTGTTTTTAAGTCATTTGTGTATAAACCAAGGAATGGGATAACTGGGTCAGATGGTGGATCCAAGTTTTTTAAGGAATCCCCATACTGCTTTCCAGAGTAGTTGCACCAATTTGCAGTCCCACCAACAATGTATGAGAGTGTCTTTCTCCCACATCCTCGACAACACATATTGTTACTTGTATTCTTCCCTGCATCACTTTGAAACATATCTAAAAAAATGCATTCAAGGAGGATTTATTTCATAGATTCTTTCGTTTTTGCTCACCATCTCATTTAAGAACTATCACATTTATAAAAATCTTTAAAACTTTACCAGAGTTTGCCAAGTTGTTTTCGCTTTTCTAAAGAAAACTTCCTGGCACCCTCTTAAGTTTCGTTTTGGCCTCTGAATTATCTTCTCAGACTATCTGGTCCCTCTTTATGATCTTATCAGTATTTTGGTGACTGATGATGCTAGAAATCTTCATAACATGTGGAGAGGCTTGTGTTAAGTTAAGAACAGGATGTCATCACAGGAGGAAGAGTTTCCACAGGAAAACTTCCCATCGCACTCTTGGAAAGGTGAAGTGATTTGGGAGGGTTAGGGGTAAAGACATACTATGATTTAATTGACAATTCCTACATATTGCCAGTAAAATAAACATATCCATTCCTAAATAGTTATTCAATAGTGACTTACATCTGTCCAAAATGATCATGTAATTACAAAACCAGTGAAATATCAAGAAATGTATAGTTTTTGAGGGAGAGCATATTTAAGCATGGATATTAAAAAGTCAATCAACGTCAATATACTACATGAAGAAATGAGACTTGGTGCTGAAAGGTGAAAACAGTCGTACTGAAACATGATCATCTTTTCCAAACCAAACAAAGCAGCATACAAATGGCTATACTACAGTGCATCTGCACTTAACACAGTTAATGTATATACAGAGAAGCATCCTGGGAGAGCTGGGGTTACTTATTATCAGCCCCTAGGCATTTATCTTTCAAGGTGAATTGGGTCACAAAGAGATTTTATTGACCATCTCTGAGTTTAACACTTTATCCTAACATTAAAATCAATACACACTGGGGCTGGGGTTGTGGTTCAGCGGTAGAATGCTTGCCTTGCACGTGTGAGGCTCTGGGTTCAATCCTCAACACCACATAAATATAAATAAACAAAATAAAGGTATTGTGTCCATCTACAGCTAATTTTTTTAAAACCCATACACACATATTGCATATGAGTCACCTCTCCATTCTAAACAAATTAAGAAGTGTCATAGGAATTTTTAAAATACAGCATCTGCTTGTTGGTGATAGTACTGAATTATTAGCTTGGACTAGTAACCAAAGTAGCCATCCTACAACTTCCTATTTTATCAGAACCTGCCCCCAAACTGAAAAGGCTCATGATTGAAGGCTATTCCTGTGCCACCTGCCCAATGCAGGTGAAGTGTAAGAGCCACTGATAGAAGCCTTCATTCCATCCAACTGGACCAGCAAGTGGCCTGCCCCAGCTGGTATCAAGGAAAAAGTGAAGTTGTTCTCCTTCCTCTGCAGATTTCTTTTTCTGTGGTTTCAATTACCTTTGGTCTGCAGAAGTGTGAAATATGAAGTGGAAAATTCCAAAAATAAACAATTTATAAGTTTTAATTTGTACCGTTTTCTGGGTGGTCTTATAAAATCTTACACCATCCTGCTCTACTTCACGTAGGATGTGAATCATTTCTTTATCCACTGTATCCATGCCGCACACACTATCAATCCAATACTTGCTTAGTAGCCATGTCAGTTATCAGACATATAGAGCCCATGCTATCTGCAGTTTCATGCATGTTCTAGGTGTCTCGGAACATATCTCCTGCAGACAATGGGGGGACTACTTTAAAGGAAATAGAGAGGTAGCCCAGAAAAGAAGATCTAAAATTTCTTTAGGAGAGGTGGAGGAAAAAGAGAAACAACAACCTCTCAACATGGATGTTCAGATCCTGCTGGTAAGTGATGACAGAATATGTGCACTTTCACAGACTTGTTTTCAAGGAAAAAAAGCAGAAAACTTTAGAATTCATTAACCAGAACTTTAAGTCCTATCTTTGTCCTATTAAGTTAAAACAGCAAATTTTAACAATTAAAATTAATATTGTTCTTATCCCCTTTGTGAGAAAACATTTCATAATTTCTACACCACACAAAAAAACAGCAGAAGTATCGAATGTCAATGAGCTGATAAAATGTAATAATGTTTAACTTCGGAAATTAGCACCACAATCTGTGAGTCAGACAGCCTTACTACAGCAAGGTAAATCCCACCATTGATTTTCAAAGGAAAATATAACAAAAACAATTTTTTTTAAGTTAGATACAAAAGAATGCACATGTAGCAGTGATTCATTTGATTCTTTCAACCATTACCAAAAAAAAAAATGTAATTATCTAATCTCAAATTGGTTTGCACAGATAGAAAACAAATGAGATTTTTGGCCTCATAGAGTATTCATGGCTGATTCCTTCACTTAGGTAGATAACTTAAAAATAATCTGCCCGTGGAACTGCTAAGACTTTATTTCAAATTGTTTAATCATTCTGGTAGAAACCTGAGTTCTCCGAGTTTCACTTTCCTGAGTCAGAGTAGCTATTAGCCTATTGTTATCTTCAGTTCTTTAACTTCAAAATTACCTCCCTTACCTCAGAGCCTTGATTTCTGCTTCCTAACCCCCTAATTCACTATTGGATTTGTGCAATACACTGTTTCTTAAGACTGTCACTCTACTCATGCATAACGCAATTGAAAATCTTCATACTCTGGGAAAGAAAAAGTGATGCCCAAAACACCTCAGCCCTGGGATCAGTGACCGAGGTGGACTGGATCCCCCTCCAAGTTATATGCTGAAGGTCTAACTCAGGACAGGCAGGGTCTCTGGGAGGAAATAAGATGTGGATGAGGTCAAGAAGGTGGTTTTCACATCATGGTGTTCTCATAAGGAGAAGAGACACCAGAATGCACTCCCTCTCTCCTTGTTCTTTACAAATTCCAGAACTATAGGAATAAATATTGACTGTGAGCCCAGTGTATGTGACTTTGCTATAGAAGCCCAACGGACAGTGATATTATAGAGTTGTGATTTTACTAGAAAGATTCAAAAGCACATGTAGATACAACCCATGCTCACTGGCAAGAAAACCTTCGAGGTCCCTAAGAACTTAAGTTGGTTCATAGTCAAGTTACTGCAGCCTTAATAAGGAATTAAACAGATAAAATATGAAGTAAGTGCATAAATTCTTCATTTCCAAACATGCACACCATGCGTTACTGAACAATATTACTGAATGGATTCAATTTATGTATTACTCAACCTGGTACTATTTATAGAAAAAAGTAGAAGACACAATCCATTCCCTTTCCCTAATTTCTTGACAGAATAGATGGACTATGTTGTGCTATGATTTTAGAAAGACATAAAATTTATTGTATATATCATTTTTAAGAAGGTGACTTTGGTCACACATACATTTTATAGGAAATAATTTCTAAAAATCCACAAGCTTAACATTCATTCACAGAGTTGAAATTAGTAAATCATATTCATACAAACTGCACGTGTGTGTGTGTGTGTGTGTGTGTCTGTGCATATACAGGTACTCACATACCTATAATGTAAAAGCATATGAACAATCAAAACTTTGCATAGAGAGTGAAACTGAAACAGCCCAGGGACCCTATTGGCATAAAAGGTTATCACATATTGGGCTGGGGTTGTAGCTCAGTGGTAGAGCACTTGCCTCGCACACAAGAGGTCCTGGGTTTGGTCCCCGGTACTACGTTAAAAATAAAAACAAATAAAAATGAAGATATTGTGTCCATCTACAACTAAAATATATTTTAAGAAACATCACATATTGAGGAACACTTAACTATGGTATGAATGGAAACCAGTGCTCAAAGCTTTGTTTTACACTTGTGTTTTAACTGGCACTGAATTTCAAACATTTTCTGAAGCTCACTGTGGTGGCTCAGTGCAAGACCTCTCATTGTCATGGGATCTGTCTGAGGTTTGAATGACAGTCAGCAGCAGCACTGGCCTCTAGACACCAGTAACTACCACCACTCAATCAGGTCAAGCAGAAAGTGTCTCGTGACAGGGAGGTGAAGGAGGCATCTCATGGTGCCAAGCTGACAATCCCTGCTCTAGGCTGGGGTAATGCCATCCTGAAACTCTTTAGTAAGTTGCTTCTCTGCCTCCTTATTTAACTTCTCAACTTCTCTGCAGTTATGCCTATAATCCCCTATATTGAATTCCCCCTGTTGTAAATACTGAAGTAGTTGGTGACTGACACAACAATTTTCAACTATCAAATTAAATAGTTGAAAACTATTTCAACTACTAAAACAAATAGTTGCTCTTAGGAACTGTACAATTCATATTTGTGATAGCTGGTTTCCATCTGCTTTCTTCAATTTTCCTCCACTGACCTTATTTTCTAATTTCCTAAGATGAACACTTAGATCACTAGTTACCAGTTGTTGTTCTAATATATACATTCATTACTATAATTTCTTTTAGGCACTACACTAGATACATTCTTCAAGTTCTGCTATTTACTGTTTAATGGTAATTTAGTTATAAACAGTTTTTAAAACTCATTTTAACGTCCCCAACTTTTTAAATTTTTATTTGTTGTTTGTTTTGGTACTGAAGATGGAACCTAGAGACTCTTAACCACTGAGCCACATCCCAGCTCTTTTATATTTTCTTTAGAGACAGGGTCACCCTGAGTTGCTTAGATCCTTGCTAAGTTGCTGAGGCTGGCTTTGAACTCACAATCCTCCTGCTGCAGCCTCTGGAGCCATTGAGATTACAGTTGTGTGCCACCATACCTGACTCCCAACTTAACTTTTAAAAGTTAACTTCTTTTGAATTGTCAGTACAAATCAAGCATATAATAAGCCATATTTTAATTTTTTAAAGAAGCATTTTTGAAAGATAGAGAAATCATTTTTAAACTGTCAATAACAACAATATTCAAATGTGACTGGAGATGACCCCCAATGCTTAAGTTCTCTATGGTTGGGAAGCATTCACATTACTGCTCACTCGATGGCTAGAAAGTAGGGGACTGGAAAAAACATCTCACTTTCAATAATGATTATCGTTATTGCTATCATCATCATCATCATCATCAGCAGCAGCAGCAGCAGCAGCAGCTTCTACAGTATACCTGTCTTTATACCAAGACATGACGATCATCAAATTCTAAAAAACTAAAGGATTGCTATTTCATTTCACTGGCAAGACATGCTCTAGTGCAAGCAGAATAAAAACCAATTTTTAACTATAAAATCAAATTTTATAAATCTCTCTCTATATATTTAATCAATAACTGAAATTATTTAACAACTAAAGAGTAGCACGCAAAATCCTGAGACTTTCCTTATGGCAGAATTAAGTGAATGAATCTTGCATATGATAAAAGAAATGCAGAAGACAATTATCTGCTATTCAAGCTTTATCCTTTCAAAAATTCAGTATAGAACACCTTAACATTTTCATACTCCCATGCAGACACAAACAGGAACAAATTCCAGAAGCAATCAGAGACATACTAATAATCTGATTATATCCTCTGTGAACTTTTTTTTTTTCATTTTATACTTGAAAAACTACAGCACTTTGTATTAACTAACATGGTATAACAAATTTATATATAGTATATAATAAAACCTCTTATAACAAATATTACACATTTTTCTTAGTTCTGGTCCCATAAGAATTTCTTCTCTCTCCTCTTGGCTCCCTCTCCTCAATAGTATGTGTAATTGCCTGTAAGAGTTTGCAGGTCTGTCTTTGGGATGAGCTCCCTAGAGAAAAGGTCAGGCAAGTAGGGCAAGGTTCAGAGGTGCCCAAGAAACAAAGGGCGTTTGTACCTGAGTTTACGTCACATCCTGAGGACAGATCAATGCTTAGAGAACACAGGAGAAGCAAATGCTCAGCAGTGCTCTGAACCCAGACCCCAAACTGAGTACAATAACATCAAAAACCTCCTCTAAGGTTTGTATGGCGGCGAAAGTGACAAGTTATTTATAGAATCCTTAGCTGAAGTTTGCAGCTGAAGAATCACTGACCTTGAAATTTGGTGTCTACATCGTTTCCGATTTTTATTTCATAAGAGCCCTTGCTTTTTCACGCATGTGATCAGTCAGTCGCCCAATGTGGAGACGTGCTCTTCCCTGGCCGAAAATCTGCCTACCCCATATTTCCTCAAATACCAACACAAAAAAGCAGCCAAACACAGAAAGAAGCTCGTGGAGGTGGGAGCAGCATCGTTAGCAAGGTGCAGAGGAGAGCGGGGGCCTCCTGGGAGTTTCACCGCTAGCCTGGATGTCTCAAATTAGTAACATTTTTCATTTCTGTCTCTGCAATTACACTGGAAGCTTTTTCCAAGGCTCTTCAAGGCCTCCACGCTCTTTGATTGCCTCTGCCAGCTCCAGCCGCCCCCCATGGCACAGCTGCCTGCTGAGCAGCCCTTGGTTGCCATGGAGATGGTGCCCGCACAGAAGAGAGAGGGTGAGGCCCATGCCAAGTGGAGCAGTGGAACAGGACTGCAGCACCACCACTGAGGTCCTTGGGAGGGATGTTGGCTGGGGGTTGAGGGAGCAGCAGTGACACGGCAGCATTTAAAATTGGCAAGAGTCTCCGGACATGAATCACTGTTACTACCAGAATGAAACAAAACTCAGGTCTTCAACCTTATTTGAAAGAAAAAAAAATATGTATTTTGTATTATACTTGCACACATATATGTGCATGCATGTGCATATGTACACACACACACACACACACACACACACACAGATGAAGGTTTGTTGTCTTAATGTCTGAGAACTGCATTTCTTGAAAAACAGCAAGGTGGCTTTGGAGCATGCTTTTGAGCACATGACCATAATATTGATTTCCAATTATGATTCACATACTATTTTGTACCATTGATGAGGCTTTGACATTCATTGTTTCTTAGTTTTATACAAAAATCTGAGTTTCTATCCTAGGTACAATGATTAAGAAATAAGGTTTCTTTTATGAACAAAACCTATAGGCTCATGAGGAATAATTCCTAAAGTTAAGAAATATCTAAGTCATTCAATTCTCAAAGATTTCACATTTTCCTTTTTTATTTTTTGATGATTCATTTAGGGTTCTTTACCAGTATCCCAGTTACCTTCATCCTTGAGGACATCCTGAGTATCCCTCTCTCTTTAAAGTTGGCGGACAGCTATATAGCTCACTCTAATGATATAAGACCAAGTGATACTGACTCAATTTCCCACTTTTTTCTTGACTTCAGTGGTCATGGAAGACTTTGCCAAGGTGGAGGATCCATTGGCCTGTGCCCCAAAGAAATTATGATTGCTCAAGGGTCCATCTTGACAGTCCATGCTGAAAAATCTACTAACCTTTACAAATTTCAGTTGCAAAACTGGGGATTATTTATCAAGGCAGCATAACTTCGCTCATCCCAACACACAACCTCCTCATTCAACTATACGATATTTTAATTAAGACATTATGTCCTTTACATCTGGAGCCTTGAAAATTATGACAGATATTCTACTACCTTAGCACACGATGACTCTAACAGGCAATGTATGAAATATTCCATAAGTGAAAAGAAAATTTCTGCAGAAGTTTTCTTTGGGCTTAGGTTAACACTGGAAGGCTCAATAGGAAAGTGGCATTTAAGTTAGCGATGTTCAAAAATTGGCAAATGAGGAATAAGGCCTTCTATCACCAGTAAGAAGTGTAGGCGATGACATGCAATAAAAGGTTCAATGGTTACTACTGGCATTATCAGTACTAGTAGAATTAAAGGGAAAGAATAACAAGTCACTTTGTGCCCAAGAGACTAGGTCTAGTTGAACTTGTATTTCAGGAAAAATCACCAAATAAATGTTTATATACATTTGCCCATGCACTATTCAGGATATACTTATACTGAAAAAGTTATATTGTTTATTTGTTTATAAAATTAAAATCTGTTGCTAAAAATTTGTTTATCCAAACTCCATTAGGCATTCTTTATTTTCATTTGCTAAATATAACAACCTTAATCATGTGGGATTGCATGGGTTATGCAAAAGGGCTGGTGGGGGGCCATTAAAAGCTTATGTTCAAATGTCAGGAATATGATTCATAAAACAAAGACAAATTACATGTTTTGACTTTGTAAATGTTAGGAGGAAAACATTTTCACTTATTAAAATAAATTTCAAGACAAATGATGGAAATGCCCCTTGCTTCTATGAAAGTCATACTTTGAAGAAATACTTAAGAAATCTTAGAACTTTTGAGTCATATTTTATGATTTCAAGTGATCATCAACAAGAAAATGAGGAATTTATCAATTTCTAAAATATTTTTATTATTTTCCTCCCTTCTTCTTAGCCAGAAATTCATGAAATAGTGGTAAAAATATTTTATGCTGATTTACTCTTTAATAACAGGTTAATTTAAATAATAATTATAAAATATTGGGACACAGTCAACACATACCAAAATATAATCAAAAGTATTTCCTTTACTGACATCTTTAAAAACTTTGAAAAGGCATTTTAAAAACTTCTAGTGTCAAAAATTACTCAAAAAACAAATACCCTTTATCTTTTAGCAAACAATTTACCTTCTACCGAAAACCTTACTTTAGTATATTGCCTTTGTTACAATTCATGCAATGGTGTTAATATATTATTATTAACTGAAGTTCACACTTCACTTAATTCTGAGTTACTTAATTTTTCCCTAATGTCCCTTTACTGCCCAAAGACACCATTTAGAATACCACAGTACATTCAGCCATTTGTCTGTTTCTCAGATCTTCATCATTTTTGATGACATTAATGGTTTTGAGCAATACTAGTTAGATATTATGAAGAATGTCTTCCACATGATTAGGCTAAGATTTAATTTGGGAGGAAATCAAAAAGTGAAGAGCCATTTTCAACACATCATCTCCAGAGTATAAACATACAGACACATACACACACACACATACACACATATCTGTGATTGACACTTTTTTATTTATAGATTTTTTTAATTAGTGCCTTGTGGATATAAAGGTGAGATTCACTGTAGTACATGCATATTGGTACATAGAAAAAATAAGTAACAATTTTTGTTAACTGCTTACTCATATGCTGGGACATGAAATTATATTTTAATGCACCCAACTTAGTACTGTAGTTCCTTGGTACACATAGGAGATTTGTTCCAGAGCTCTTCATGTTACAGGGATGCTCAAGTCCCAAGTCCCTCATAAAAAATTTTGCAGTATTTGCATATAAACTATGCAATCTTCTCCTATATTGAATAACCTCTATATTATTCTAATATCTAATACAATGTAAATGCTATGTAAGTAGCTGTTATATGGTATTATTTAGGAAACAATGACAATAAAAGTCTTCCTGTTCAGTTCAGATACAATTTTTCTTTTCATATTTTCCATTTGGATTGGTTGAATCTCAGGATGCAGAACTCACAGAGTGGCAACTATACTGCCAATGGATTCAATTTGAAGTAAACATCTAAACCAGACTCATTCTACAAATGAATAGTACCTGATATGAACTCCTGCTTCATTTAGAATGAACATAAAACATCTTAAAATGCAAAATAAAAATAAAAACTTGGAAAATAGTCTCATAAAAATATTAGAATATTATATTGGTCCATTAATTAAATCTTCCATAGCTTAAAGGTCAAAGCTACAACTCACAGCTGGGCTATAAAATCCAGGAAAGGCAGAATGGTTGTTGAAGATAACAATAGTTGCCTAAGGCAGGGGGACTGCGTGCTTCCCACTCCACAGGGCCAAACATACCAGCCCAGGGTTCTGTAAGTTGCTCAGGGATTTAAGTTAATTCTTTCCAGCTATGCCAACTTTAATCCAATCAATGGTTTCCCCCATGACCAAAAAATTGGCACATATCCCTTAGTATTTAAAACCACAAGAGAGTTCTCAAGTCTTTTATTTATTAAGCCACTAAACAGAGAATTTCAGGGGGTGTGGGGAAGGCACACACAGTATTTTTAAATTACTAATTCCTCAGTTAAGGAAAATGAAAATCATTAGATTAAAATTGTCATTCTGTAAATCAGAGATGGTAGCATGTCAGGAATTCACATGGTCCTACATAATATTTTCAACAGCAACATGGTGAAGTGAGCCTGGGTGTATATTTTTCAAATTGGAAGAATGACAAATAAAAGTCTTTTCAAGGCATGCAAAACACTTGTTGAACAACTGAGGGAGGGTCTTCTTTCCAGTTCTCTCTAAAACTCAAAACACAAAATCTAAAATAATTAAACAGCATGAGAAATGTCAATAGTGCCACCAGAGAGGGTGAGGAGGGGCAAGGATGCCACCTTCCATCAAACCCCGAGGTGGCATTCCATTAGCACAAGCACCAATGGCACATACTCCCAGACCCCAAACTCCTCTCTAAGACCATGCTTCAAGAACTGATTGATTCAAAAGCTCCGATGTACAAATATGCAGTCAGTAAAGTGTTACAAGAAAGAAACAGTTTAAATTATTGAGTGGACAGCCACAGTTGAAATACCAAAGGGAACCACCTTAAAATACACTTATGAAGTAAGAGGGATGTCCCCGATCTAATGACACATTTAACAACTTCATTCATTTTCAATGTGCAGGTTTTATATTTCAAATAAAATTCACTACAGGCATAGTTAATTTAAATAAAACAGAGAATTCTGTAACAGTGGAGTCCAAACAAGAGAAATTAAATTTATAAAAGCAAATACCTCATATTATATTAACTTTGAGTTACAGACATTTTCTGTATAAGATGAAATAAAATAAACATAAAATTACTAAATTTCACTCTTGAAGTCACATAACTGGGTTCTGACATTTAATTATGTTGTAGTTACAAAAACAAACAAACAAAAAACCTGTATATCCCAAAACATTGACACTTAGTTTTTATAAAAGATATCCCAATGTTTTTAACATATATACATCAAGGCTTATCTAAAAATTTGGATATCATTTGGATAATTCTGTAGTTTTTAAAAATAACTTACTTTCCTTTCAATTGACAATATTCCAAATCATACATGGTATCTTCAATTTCAATACCATGGGAAATACGTACTCACACATAGAAATTAAAACTAGTTTTGATAATTATATATGCTAATTACTTGAAATTATGCCATTTTCATCTATGTTTTCTCGTAAGTCTTGAAAAAATAGCCTGAAAATTCTTATCTAAATCAATATTTCCATGTTTCCACTACTTTTCTTTGAGATGATGGTTATCGAACCATGAAAATATAAACTTGGCACAGTTCTGTTCTTTGATCCTAAAAGTATGTTTAATATCATCCAGCAGCAAAATACCAGCAAATTTGCATTGCATTTACCTGAGATAATCTGTCTTTGAGAAACAGCTACTGTACGTGAGGATGGCAGGAAATGCATGGCAGCTAATTTACCGGGCAAAAGCACTCTGTTAGATCTGCAATGTGTAAATGCAGCAGCTCTGGCTAACTAATCATCATATTGATCTCTCATATCCATTGGATGATAGATTATCTGTCTTCTACCTTGTCTTCCCATTCCAACATATATCTCTGACAGCATTCAATGATGATCATATATTAAAAATGTATCCTCCATCAGGCATCTTCCTCCAAGCCAGGCATGCATATTCATGACCAAGAGTTCCTTCCTATTTGCACTATCTCAGTACAGAATCCACTTAAGTCATTTTAATGACCAGCCCTCAAGGAGGTTGCATTTCAAGGTAGAACACATGAAAACAACCTTGCAAACCAACTGATAACGACATGACTTTTAGTCCACACATGTTATGAAAGAGCTACAACCTCATTTTTCAGGACAGAAACAACTGTTTCACAGGATGATCGGGAGAGCCAAAAAGACAGTCAAGGAAGTGTCAGCTTAATAAATCAAGGTGATAGAAAAGGGAGATGACATCAAAGAGGAAGGGTTTGGACCTTTTTCTGATGGTCACTGCTAGGGTCATAAGTAAAGGCAAGATGTAAGTGAATTGGAAGAAAGCTTCTGGCAGCTGAGCAAATGGTGAGCTGTATGCAGAGTAAAGGCAGATGCCCATCAAGAGCCTGCAAAAGTAATTCTGGTGAAACATGAGGCAAATGGATCAGCACCTTTAGAGTGAAGATAATAAGAAGTAGGTATCAGCCAAGATGAAAACCAGCCATGCAATTTTGAAAAATACATGCAAAAAATAACTTAGAGACCATAATAGAATAAAGACAAATGTGTACTTAGGTGTTCTATACAGCACATTGTTCGGCATCATCTTCTGTATTTAATCAATCAAACCGAAACATTTATAGTGAACTGCAGAATGATTCAAAATAGTTCAAAGAATGACCCACATTACTCACTGGAAATTATCATTCATTGAAGAATAATTAAATAGTGAAATCTAAATCCACCATAGAGATTGGCTTTTCGTACAATTGGAGAATCTTCTCGGTTTTGTCCTGTGATCTCTGTTATGGACTACATGTCCCACACCCCCCCCCAAAAAAAAAAAACAAATTCACATGATGAAGCCCTAACTTTTGGTATGGTGGCATTTGCAGATGGACCTTTTGATAAGTAATTATGGCTAGATGAATCTTGAAAGTTAGGCCATAATGGGATGAGTGGCCTTATAAGAAGGAGGACAGATAGAAATCTTTGAGAGGCCATGTGTGAATATTCTAGAAGGCAGCCATCTGCAAGCCAGGAAGATAGCCCTAAACAGTAACATAATCTGCCTACAATTTGACCTTAGACAGTCCAGATTCCAGAACCATGAAACACAAATGTGTTGGTTAAGCCACCCCTTCTGTGGCATCTTGTTACAGCAGCCTGAGCTGACTATCTTACACTGCTTTGATTTAGTGAAGCCCTCCCACATCCAGGTTCTACTATCACAACAGAGGTATCTTTGACATGTTTTGCCTAACTTCTGTGATATGGGGATAACCTACAGATAGGTTATCAAAATGTTCTACAATCTTCTGGAAATCCTTGAAGAGCTTCACAAATTTTTCTGACATCATGGTTTTCTCTGTAACATCACACATGTACATTGTAACACCTGCAATGTTTATTATATCTATATACTTTGAAATTAGAAGGCATGCACAGCTTCACTTGTTGATAGGATGATGGTAAATTTTTCCAAAAGCCCACAGCAAAGTGTGGCATGGCACATATCTACCCCAAGATGACCTGCCTACCCCTAGTGTCCTCCTCAATTCCTCATAATGGATATAGAAGATGTCCTACCTCTTGCCAAATGACCAGCAGCTTCTATCTTCAAAGATATGTCAACAGTAAATATATAAGTAATAGTGCTCTATTTCTGTGAAAACTACTCAGAAGTAAAAAATAAAATCTCTCCCACAGCATGTAGTCAACTATTTAGCATAAATCATGAGTCTTGATCACCAATAAACTACAGAAAATCATTAAAGTTTTCCCTCATTATCCATGGAGCAATTTACTTTAAAAACAAAGAAGGAAAGGTAATGAGCAACAAACATAACTGTTCAAACCTAAAGGACACAGAGTAACTGTGGAAACAGATTTCAGCACTAGACTATTTTCTTTGGGCCAGAGCTAAAAAAACAAATAGACCCACTCAATCCGGGACCACCCATCTCAATTAGCTACAATGATAAATAACTGCAAGAAACCGCATGCTGCTTGCAATCAGATGGATAGTCCCTCAGGGTATTCTGAGATTCACTGAATGCAACAAAAATTTATTGGTCCAAAAACTGGTTATGTTGCTTTTAAAATTCTTATTCTCACATTCAAGAGATAAAATATGAGCAAGCACATGTAAAAGCTAATATGCTATAAAACTCAAAGAAAAAACTTTGCTTCCAGTTCCTCCCACATCCTATTCAACTCAAGACAGTCCTTCTTGGGCTCAGTCACCTGTGTACCCACTTCCCGCTTCACACCACCTGTCATTCTGCAGGAACAACTGAGCAGTTACAGAATACACAGTGTCTCAAGCCCTGAGTAAGCCACATAAACTCACCTCATTACATCAGGTATGAATAAGGATGGATGTTCAGGACCGAAAAATCTGGAGTCTGGGTAGCAGTGCACACAAGTCAAGAGGAGTGGCACACAGGGAAAGGAAGGATTTCAGAGAGGCCATGGGAGATACAGCTCAAGAGCCACCTGCACTTAGGGGAGGGGAGGGGTGGTAGTAGGGGATAGGAAAGGCAGCAGAATACAACAGTCACTAATATGGCATTATGTAAACATTGCGAATGTGTAACTGATGTGATTCTGCAATTTGTATTTGGGGTAAAATTGGAAGTACATAACTCACTTGAATAAAATGTATGAAAGATGAAAAAAAAAAGAGCCACCTGCACTTAAAATCTGAGTCTGAATAGGAGAGAAGTTGCTCTGATTCAACTAGAAGAAAAAAATAAACTATTCAGAAGCGGGTAGTTGATCTGGCTCTGAAGAAACACAGTCAGAGCATGCTGCATGCTCTTCTGTATAACTTCTTGCCTCCCCAGAACTTATGTTTTGGCCAGTTTGTGGGAGGAAGAGTGAAGCAATGAATTATCGAAAAGCTCATCATAAAAATATATGTTGCCCAAAGTGACCCTCCCCACTACTTGAATTTCCTATAACTTTTTGGAGGGTATTACCAAGCTCCAAGCCCCAGTTCAGAACTCACCAGGACACACTGTCTTGTGTGTCCACAGAAGTGTACAGAGGAAGAAGGGATGTCACCTGAGTGTTAATCCCCCCCCCCCGCTATCTTATTGTCCCTTTCCTCTTATACTGTTTCTTTCTTGGGCCCACCAGGAAAACCGAAACACACCCCCCAAGAATTCCCCAAATTGTTCAAGCAGGAAGAAGGACATTGCTTTAAAAGTACCCAAGAGGTTGCTCTCGCCTGCAGACAGACTTCATTCTTTGATGATCAATTGATCAATTTGATCAATTGCTATAAACATAAAACCATGATTAGCATCATTTCTCAGATACTTGAAATCTTGCTATTCACTAAGTTACATCCTCAATGGAGAATTTTAACTACTCTTCGGTTCATCCTTCAAAGGTCGGAGAACAGGGAATGATTAAATTTTTGTAATTTACACATGATTTTTTCCTATTGGTAGGCTATGATTGGAGCAATAAGAATTCTCAGCAATTTTGTCAAATTATTTAAGGAAATGTGTTCAAAAAATGGAAGCCAACTATGCTTCACACTTCTAAAACTGTTCTGATAAAGTCTCATAGGTGCCAGACTCAGCAGCCCACCAGAGGAGAAAATAATATTCTGAAGACAGCTCTACAGACTTCACTCTTGATGAACAAAAGGGCTTCAAGCTACCCCCTTCTTTAAAGTAGCAAATATCTATGCCAGAAAAAAAAGTTACAGGAAAATTTCTTGAGTCAATTTGGGATAACTTATAAGTTTTGAAGTGCTTTAAAGAAATGACAAGAAGTACTTCCACTGTTGGGTAAAGGAGAAAGGTGGGTTCCTTTGGAAATGAACAATGGGAAGGAATTCACAATGTCTTACACCCATCAGGAAACTGGACACTTTGTAACCATATTGGTAATGGAGTTTATAGATTCACTTTATAGGCAAGAAAATCTTTTGACTCCAACTCACACAAAAGGGGAAAAAAGCTATTTTTGAAGAACTTCAAAAGCTCCAATGAATATATTTTATACTTAAGTGTTTATTATGACTGTGTTTCCCATGGAATTTCCACATGAGTTATCTTACAGAATTCACAAAATCCCTGTGAATGTTGATCTCAGTGAGCAAATGACAAAAGAGGCATAGGTGCAAAATTTGCAAGGAAAATCAAATGTCAAGGACAACTGAGATGTCAGAGTCTAGATTCCTAACTTGGTGCCTTCTAGAGGGCTCTAGGGTCCAGCACCCAAAATGAACCCAAAGCAAACAAATTGTGTTCATCAGATTTTTGTTACTGTGACCAAAATGTGTGACAAGAACGTCTTAGAGAAGGAAGTTGGTTTGGGCTCATGGTCCATGGTGGGCTGAATCTACTGCCCTGGGCCCAAGGTGAGCATGCACAAGAAGAGTATGCTAGCGGAGTGCTGCTTCATTCCTGGAGGCCGGAAAACACAGAGAGAGGAAGGGCCACAGGAAAGGGGAACCTTTCCAGGACATGCTCCCAGGGAGCCACCTCTTCCAGCCACATCCCACCTGCCTCATGTTACAACCCAGTCAGTCCATCCAAAGTAGGATGGACTAATTAGGTCACAACTCTCATAATCTATCCAGGGACATATCACATCTAAACCATAACACAAGCAAACCTTGGTTTGTGATTCATTTTGACAATAAAACAATAGTGTACCTACACCCCAAAATGGTCAATTCACCATTTACTGTATCAATTACTATGCTCAGATTCCAGGCCAAATGATAAAAGATTATCAATATGGGGCAAGACTCGGGAGAAGCATAGTCCTATGTGATACAAAAGAAAGGGACATGTCTCTGGAAACAGGGCAAAATATTGAAAATAATGTATTTATCTGACTAATAAACAGGTTCCTTACTTACTCTTCCCAACGCACTAAAATGTAAGCCACAGGGCACCCCAATATGGTCAATTCACCACGGAGAATGTCTGTACCAGATGTGAAGCATTCACCTGTAAGCTCAGACTGCCACAAGCACCTGGCCTTTTCACACAGAGGTCCCCTGAATCTGTACAGATGTCTAATTATACTTTATGTGAGAAAAGTAGAGGTAGATCCTGGAGGAATGATCTAACATGTTTTCACAGTCGCTAGTAACGTTTAAGTTCTTGTAACCAAGACACCAAGTACTCTGCTAAGTATTTTAAGTACACAGTCTTAATTTACAGTCACAACCTGAACACCCAATAATTATTATTTCCCCTGTATCAACAATGACATTCAGTAGTAACCTACTAATTTGCTAAAAACATGGTACAGGAAGCAGGAGACCAACTCTTAAGCTGTCCCCCTACTGTCTGTTCCACTGTCATATTTACTACTAAGACACAAAATCAGTGAGCAAAATAATGTTTCCTTAAAGAAAAATCCTTACAGGAGAAGTGCATGAATTTAAGCTTGAACCTTAGAACTATGCTCCCTCCATGAAAAAAATTAAAATAAAATGAAATATCTACAGTTAAGACATGACAAAGAATGAAGGAATTACTCTAGACAAACAACAATTCTCAGAAGAAATAAAAGTGGACAACAAACTTGTGAAATATTTAAGCTTAGCACAGGTTAAATAGCAAATGAAATCACAGGAAAACATGATTTTTCCCTGGGTACCTGGAAAGTTTGGGCTTTTCTGCTTTCCTAATTATAATATCCAATGTTGTAAAAATCATGAGAAATTGGCATACTCCTGCCTTGCTGAGAGATACAGATTACATAACCTTTCTCCAGGATGCCTAGAAAAAGCTATCAACAATGGTGACAACATCCAGTCCTAGGGTACTTCTGAAGCAAATCAACCCACAGAAGAATCTAGCTATCAGAAATGTAATCCAAGCATCAAATATACTTCCAAAAAAAATGAAAACACGAACAATCTTCAAAATTAGAGAGTTATTTATGTAAAAAAAATGTTACATAAAGGCATGGGAAACAGAAACTAAAAATGAATACTAATTCTATGAGAGAAGCTGTCTTACATGCTAAAAGTTAACAAAATGAAATATGAGCAAGCTTATTTCAAAGTTAAAAAAGTATATGTGTTACCAAATCTGCCACAGTTAGGGCTATCCTTGTGGCTTGAAATCAGGTGTAAACTCTATTTTTAACACATATATTTCCAAATATTTACTGCACATGATCTATTTTTTAAAAATTAATGTCATTTGATAAGCAGAAAAAAACATTTTACTAAATTGCTGTAGATTTCTGAAGGAGACACAAAATTGCTAAATCTACTCAATACATCTCAAATTTAAAATAGAATTAACAAAAGTATGACTGATTAGAGTAAGTGCAATATGCAGCTCATGAAGAATAAACCTTGTTAACTTTTTACCCTGTTTCAATGATATTATGTTGGGATCTATATTCTGTGATTCTAAACTGAGCAGATGTTTAACATTTGGCCTCACAGAGTGATGTTTATTAAACTATCTATAATATTCATTGTACAACATTAATCTTTGTAGAAAATTTGATCTTAATCAGATGAATAATAGAACACTAACAAAAAATATTATTATAGTTTTGCAATCTTTTTTTAAATAATGGTGCTGGGAGATATAATTTACTTCTTGTCTAGCCTAACTATTATATATTTCAATATGTAAAGGAATCATATATTTTAGAGTAGAAAATGTGGTGTTTTATATGCAAATCTAGACAGTAAAACAATGATAGAACAAACTAAGGAGACAACCTTCTTAACAACACAGATATGAAACAGTTATCTGTCCTAATATGTAGACACATGTCTTATGTTTACATAAATGTTTATCATTTACAAGAACTTATTCATGAACACTTGCTTTGTCATCATACCAATATTTTGAGACATTCTCTTACTGTACCCATTTACAACTGAAAAACTGAATTAATAACTGAGAATGACAAAAATAGTGAAGAAAGCACAGTTAAAGAGAAAGAGATGGGATCACTCAAAGTCAGTATTTACTCCCCATCTTCTTACACACTGGAAGCAGAATCCAAAAGAGTATTGCAGTACTAAAACTTATTTTTCCAATATTTGTCATTTCTGATCAGAAATATACTTTTAAAGAAAAAGCAGGGCTGTGCCCCAAAACCTCTGTGCCTGTTTATATTTATAAGAGCTACTGAAATATTTTAGAATATGTAATATCTGGGAACATGATATAAGTATCATTTTGCAGATAGCTTCAAGTCACATAGATGAATATGGAAAGCTTCTAGGGAGCATTGTTTCACTTATTTAGTCATTATTTCCAATTTGTCAAAAACTAATTGATACAAAGTATAACTTCAATATCCTAGTATAGCTAAGAGGTTTCCTACAAATCAATTAACCATGATGTAAGGCTTGAAATTACACTCAGCTGTTATGTTATCAAAAGATAAACAACTGGAGGTGTCATAACTACACATTTTTTATGAGTCTCAATATTTAATGGACTAAAATCACAGTATGATAAAATATTTCTGTGAGTTTTCTGTGTCGGAGCTACTGTTTGTGAATATAATTGGATTCATTAAACCCAACCAGGCAGTTTATTAATCAGTAGGTTGGATTGGCAGACAATGTGAAAGAAACTATTTATCTATGACATGTTTAATATTTTATAGTACTATAAAAAGCTGTTGTTTTGGCATATAATCTGATAAACTTGAAGTGAGCAACAAGTATCATGAACTGTCCCCATTCAATTAACTTTCCACACATGACCACATAAGCCATTGCAAAGCTATCAAAGGACTGCATCCCTGGGAACACCTCTGGAATATGGCTGATGAAAACCTTCTGAGAAGCAAATGGAAGAATTGGACTTGAAAGTACATTTCTTAACTCATAAACAAGACAGCAGAGACTCACTGTACCACACCTTCAATGAAAATACTAGACTTTAAAATATGGGCAGTCTATGGTTGGTTTTTGTTTATTACCTGTATTATGGCACCTGAGTTTATGTATTCATAACTATGTGGGAATCTTTAAAACTAAGACTCTGTTAGGAATAGTGATACTAGCATCACTGATCCTCTCTAAAGAAGTGAAAATAATGTGTATACAGAGAAACAATCAAAAAGGGATGTTTCCATCACCTGTGGATAATTAGGAGAGGAAAAGAAACAACTTTTGAAGTTCAAAATGTTCCAGTTTCCATTGACTTGTTACAACTTGATATTTTGATGCAGACATAATATATCATCTACATTATAAACAAATTACATAAATTATTTCAAATGTAAATTTAATGCTTTCTTACAGAAGGATAACTGGACAAAATTTCTCTGTGAAACTCTTCAATAATTCCATGTAAATTCATGCCACATAAGAGAGAACTTTGATAAAGCACAACAGAAAATAACAAATTCAATAACGTTTTCAGTAAGGGCACTATATATTTAACCATATGCCAAAAGTATAAATATAATGTTTAGTATATAAAAATGAATCAAATAAGTTCATTTTAAATTTTAGAGTCCATTATGAAAGGAATGTCATATTTAGAAATTATTTGACAAAACTATGAATGGCACTTTCCAAGTAATATCATTTGAATTCATTTTTTCCTCCCTGATAAACCATTTCACTGGGAGAAAAAAAATTGGCTTCTCTTTATTGTGAAAGATGTGAAGTGGATAGAGATACTGTAATTTGACAGTGCTTGATTTTTATTACAAACAATGAAAACATTAGTGACATCTATGATGACTGGGTTATACAACTACACAACATACACCAAATTAAATAACTCCTTTCAAAAGACTGCGACAATTTCATTAGAGCAACAACCTCCTGTACTTATTACAATTGCCATTCAATCAGGTACTATCATTTTCAACCCATAATATAGCAAAAACATCATATAGACAATACATGGAGTTTTCCTCAAGCCCATCAGCAGCTCTCTGGATGCACACACAGGCACAGAGTAATACTGACTAGTCCTTTAAGGATCATCTTTTAAAACTGTAACACTAGACTCAAAAGAAAAAGGAAGGAGAAATGTATATCCACCTCATCTAATGCTTCTTTTGAAAGAAATTTGATATTAAAAAAATGAAGAGGGCATAATAGTGTGTCCAAAGTGCTCTTGGAAAGTTCTCTGGATGTTAATAATGTCAAACTAATGCAATATTAGTAAAACTAATCACAGTGTTCAGTTAATAGGAGCAATGGAGACCCTGCTAGTTCTTCTGCCTCAGTGACTTGTTATTAGTATAATTACAGGCCTCCCAAATTTCGACATCTAACTCCAAACATAATCATCTTCATTCAAGCCCTGAAAACTTTTAACCCACAACCAGTAAGGATACCACTTAACATTTTTCCCAGCAACATTAACAATGGATCATGCATGTGGCAGAAAGAAGTCTCCGGGCTTAAAACATCCAGTCTATATGTGAGAATACTCGCTCCTATTTGTCATAGTTCTAATGGAGCAAACCTCCCCAAATCATGCACAGGTTCATCTCTGCAATTTGATACGTGTCATATCAAACACTTCTCCATGGGCTTTTTGAAGCAGTGGGGCTCTGAAGCCATTTCATTATGTAGGTGAATGCCCACCAGCAGCGATCAACTCAACTGTCATCTGAAGAAGGATGCACAATGAGATAACTCCTGGGTAGTTTCAGCCCCTCCCCATTTTCATGGAAGTCATTTCAGAAAATTCCCAGCCTCTTAAATACTGGCCACACAGTTCCTAAAAGTAAAAGTCTATGCCTGTCAGGTCTGATATTATGCTTATAACAAATCTCTGATCTAAGCCTGCACATTTGCTTGAGAACACTCAGCATACATGTTCATGATACCTTTCAGAACTAAAACACATCCGATCAGCTCAAATGAGGGAAACACAAACACCTTGAAAAGAACAACTGCCCCTCTTATTCTCATCTTATACACCCTTCATTAACCTGCATTTACTACAAAACACAACTTTGGGCATTTTAGAAGTAACTGTTCTTTGTGGAACCACACTCACGCACACCCCCCAAATCCAGAAGTCTGTTATCTTACTACCCAAACCAAGGAGGCTACACCACCTTTCTAGTGACTTAATTCTGAGCACAGTGGCTCAAACCTGCTGAGTAGCAATCGATGAACACATTACACACCAGAAGAAGAGGAAGGTCGGGATAAAGAGAAGCAGCTTTGCTTTCAGCCATTGATTACGAATCACCCAAATATCGCATCACAAATCTCCCATGCCCATGCACAGCTTTCCAAACCTGTGTTTCAGGCGGCGCTTTCCAGAGCCTCGCTATCTATTGTCAGGACGCAGAAGCCCCCAAAACCTGTGAATGGAACTGAAAATGCGTCCTCAGAAACCGCTAAATATAGACCAAAGGGTCCCTGGGTCTGGCAAGCAGCTGTAGACAGAAGAAACGGCCATGGACGCATATGACTAAGTCTTTCCATTTTGTTCTAGCCAAACATCGTAATGACATTGAACATAAAGGCAAAAGACTGGAGGGAAGTCCTCCCCACCCCGACTTCTCCCATATATTAGGGACGCCATAAATGCAATGGGTATGTTCTTGAGGGTGGCGGGTAGCAGTATTGTCGGTGTTGCCCTATATACGCCTCCTCCGGGGGAGATGGGTGGCAGGGAGGGGGAGCACGCAGAGAAGCCACTTGGTAACCGCTCCAAGAAAGGCACTAACCCTGGACCCCATTCTAGGCAGAGCGGTTTTCCAAGAGGGGACCCGGAGCAATCTCGATCCTCCCCCGGGCAGGCAGGACCACGCAGCACCTGCCGCCACCGCCAGCCGGCCTGGAGCCGAGGACCAACCCCCACCGGCGGCGAGGAGGAGAGGGCGACGCAGAGGAGGAGGATGCGCCCGGCCCCAGCAGCCCAGCAAAAGCAACTCACCAAAGGGCGCGGCGCCTGACTGCTTCCTGGCGAACATGCACCCGCCACCAACTACAGCTCCTCAGTCCGGGAAAAGGCGTGTGCGCCGCAGTCCGGCTTCAGGGCAAGGTCCTGACCTTGCTCAACTGCAGCATCTTCCGCTTTTGTTGTCTGAGCGCGGCCGCGGAACAAGTGATGCTAGCGGGGAGCAGGGGCGAGCGCCACGGGCGAGAGGCGGCTCCCGACACGAGTGCGCAGCGCCCGGCACGGCGGCCCCTCCGAGCGCGACGATCGCAGCGCCCCCTGCCCGGATCCGCGGGCTCCGCGGGCTTCTCCGGGCTCTGGGCACCGCCACTGTCACCTCCACCGCCACTGCCCGCCGGGCTAGAAGAGCAGCAGCCGCTCCCGCCGCTCCGCGAGCCTGGGGCTGCCGCTGCCGCCGCCACCACCAAGGCTCCTCTTGCGGTGCGGCAGCCTCAGCCTCCACCTATGCCTCGGCGGCCGGCTCTGGCGCCGGGCTAGTGAGGAAGCGTCCGCCCCACCACAGAAACCTGCTTTGGGTGCCGAGCATGCCCAGTGCTGCTGAGAAAGCGAGGCGCTTCGCCACGCGCATTCCACTTCTGGTTTTCGCGGCAGCAGCAGCAGCAGAGAGGGGAGGAGGCCGTGGGTTGGGAGAGGGCCCGGCATACTTGGGAATTGCACACCCTGGACCAGAGATGGGAGGATGCTGGGGAGCCAAGTGAAAGCTGGAAGGGATGAGGGAAGGATGGAACCCCGGGATGGAACGGTTCCCAAAGGGTCGGGTCCTTCATTCACGTGCAAGGTACTGACAGTGGATTCTGGAGGGGCAGATATCAGTCTGTAAAAGGCTGAGGGTGGAGGGGCGTCTAGAACAGCTTGTGAGTTGGGGGAGGGGGACCAGGATCGCTATTCATTCTGGTGGACTGAGGTGGATGCTCTTGTAGATCCTGTGGTTCTAGAGCAAAGAAGACGTGACATCGGTGAGATGTCTTTTTCACAGTGCCCGCCCGCCCCATCTTACCATCACCTCCAGTGTTCTGATTACATGATTTTCATAGGTGGAGAGACTTTCTTTTTCTGCAACAAAGACACTTGTCTGGTCTGAAATTGATTACAGGTGATGAGTTCTCTTCCTCTCTTCTTGTGTCATCTTTTTTAGTCGTTTTCTTCTGCATTTTTGCCACCTTCCTTTCTCCTCTTCTTCCCCCTTTTCAAACTAAAATGGAAAAGCTCAACTCTTCCTTCCCCCAGTCTTCCTATACAGGTTGCATTACATTCTTCATTTTTTTAGATGGGTTTTCCAAATCTCCTCATGGTCATACAGCTGATTAACCCCAGTGAGATCTCTCAGTGTGTCTCTTGCTGTGAAATTTAGCAAGTAGAGTCACCCTATTGAAAATCTTGCTGGCAAACAAGACCCTTGTCATATGCCAAGGAAGTCCTCAGCGCCTTAACCTGTGACCCTCTATTTCAGGAGTCATGTGGGGAGCATCCCTACCGCATTTTCAAGTCATGACTACAGCAGACCACAGGTTGCACAGGAGCCAGGACAAATGCTGGCACCCTGCCATGGCTCAGCATCCCTGATACTGCAGATGGCAGACTGTGTGGAGTTGTGATCTTCTCCACTCCATCCCTCCCCAGAGCTGTTTCTGAAACACTGATAAGCATGACAGAATACTGGAAATCATAATAAGAGGGATTTGGGGCTTATGAATCTCAATGTGCTTCTATTTTGTATTAGAAAAGATTATCCAACAAATTTAAATAACTTGAATATATAATCAGTGTTAATCTCTAAATACTTGGGAGTAAGTCAGAATATAAGTTGAAGTAAGAGTAAAGTAGAAAATGTTTTAAACAAGTTAAATAGGTAAACATAAATTAATGGAGCAGCACATTATTGAAGGACTACTGACAACAGCACAAATACATTCTTATTACCTGTGTCTTGGGATGCACATGCTTAAGTTGGCTCATCTCACCTACAAAAATAGTTATCCAGTGTGGCTCTAAGCTGTAAACCTGGTCTAATATTAAAATAGTCTGATTCCTGTGAGGGAAGACATGCACGGTCACATGTTTACCTTTATTATATTTTTATTTTTGCTCTGAGATTGGCAGGTTAATTACATTGAGTTCTTGGTACAAGAAAATTAGCAGCATCTTTTGTATTAGACCAGATTATATTTTAAAAGATGCTGTTTATTTCCAACCTTAGTCTTGTCAATTTGTTTTTATTTTTGTTTGTCTATTTGTTTGTTTTTCTCTTTACATTGTTTTTTAACTCAGGAAGTTGTGGGGAAGGAGGGAGAATGATGAGGGGAAATCAGGTTATTCTTTGGGTTAAAATTGAGGTAGCTGCATAAGTAATTTCCATAGAAAAGTTTGTGTGTATTTTATGCCCATAGAGATACAAGATGGGACAATAATTTTCCAAACCATTTTTAGAGTTACTTTTACAATGAGCAATGGTGAAAATCCTATTCACTAATTATGCACCTTGACAATGACCCATAGGCAGTCCCTAGATTTCACTGGGGATGGGTGAGAGGTACTTGAACAGAGTAGTGATACCCAGGATTACATTGACTTAATTTGCTCTGTGCCCCATTTTCATTGAAACATTTATGATTTCTATACTTCTAGAATAATTTATTACTCTAGATATTATTAAATTTTCAAGTAGATAATTTTGAAAAATAAAGTAAAATGATCATGTGTAGTGTTCGATCTTGGAATGACTCACTGCTGCCATCTTTTGCCTCCTGCTTCTGATAGTTCCTATAAAAAGGAACATTCTAAATTCACTAACTCACTATAATACCAGAAAAATTATCATTTTATTGTTTTCAAATGATAGTAATTAATAATAAGTGAAAATCTTTATTGTATTTTGTTCTGCAGATGCATTATTAGAGTTATGTAATATACAAATCACATCTAAATAAAAGTTTTACTTAATTTTTAGAAATAAGATCTAATGAAGTTTATGTGTTATATTTTGTAATTTAAAGTATGTCACTTTTGGGAAAATGATATCCTTATGTGAGTAAAAGTTGTTTGATATAGTATTATACTTTGCTATTTAGGCTCAAATAGAAGATACTATTTGTATAATTTTCAATGTATATTACCCATTGATAATCACACAGAAAGTTTGAAAATTGGAAAATAATATCATGAGAGTAGTTATTGTTGCTGCCCTGAATATAAGTAGAGTAAAAATACTTCTTTAAAATTCACAATCTAAACTTTAAATAATTTTTTTAGGAATAGTAACCAGTAGTGTAATCACAATGATACATATATATGTTTAGGAGCCTAATAAACACCACTATGAGTTGATAATTAAAGATGTGGCATTTGATACTTAAGCATGTCACTGTTGTATTTAAAGACTTGAAAAGTGATTAAATATTTGCGTTGACCATTTTACTTAATATCAACCTGTGGACCACTCAGTGTTTGATTCAAAACTTCACAATTCATGCACACTGCCTTTCATTTTGGCTAAAGGCATTTGATGTGTTTTCAGCAAATGTTGACTAAGCATGTAGTGTGGTTCAGTCCTAGGCAAATTTGAAGAATTGATAGCAAATAATAGATTAAATAATTAATTCTCTATATTTATAGAATTTAACAGTAAAATTGGACTTACTGAGTAAAAGAAAAAGACAGAACCCCAAGAAAGTAACCACAAAAGCCTAATATACTGAAATATCCTCATTTCTTTCTTTTCTTTTTAAAAATAATGAATTAGTATTTATTGATGGCCTTCTATCTACCACATTCTATCCTAACCCCTTTCAACCATTATTTTATTTCCTCTTTTAAAAAAATTTAATTTATTCTAATTAGGTATATATTACAGCAGAACACATTTTGATTTATTGTACACAATTGCAGCACAACTGTTCACTCCTCTAAGTGTACATGATGTAGTGTTGCACGATATGTGCATTCATACATGTATGTGGGATAATAATGTCCATCCCGTCCACCATCTTTCCTGTCCCTATTGCCCACCGCTCTCCTCACACCCCTTTGTCTAAAGTTCCTCCATTTTTTCCCATGCCCCCCATTATGGATCAGCATCCACTTATTAGAGAGATTCAGCCTTTGGGTTTGGGGGATTGGCTTACTTCACTTAGCATAATATTGTCCAACACCAGCCATTTACCTGCAAATGCCATAATTTTATTCTCTTTTAATGCTGAGTAATATTAATTTGTGTATGTGTACCACAGTTTCTTTACCCATTCATCCTTTGAAGGACATCTAGGTTGTTTCCACAGATTAGCTATTGTGAATTGAGCTGCAATAAACATTGATATGGCTGTGTTAATATAGTATGCTGATTTTAAGTCCCTTGGGTATAAACCAAGGAGTGGCATAGCTGGGTCAAATGGTAATTCCAAGTTTTCTAAGGAATTTCCACACTGCTTTCCAGATTGGTTGCATCACTTTGCAGTCCCACCAGCAATGTATGAGTATGCCTTTTCTCCCACATGCTTGCAAATACTTATTGTTGTTTTTGTATTCTTGATAACTGTCATTCTGACTGGCGTGAGATGAAATCTTAGAGTAGTTTTGATTTGCATTTCTCTAATTACTAGAGATGTTGAATATTTTTTCATATATTCATTGACTGATGGTTGGGACTTCAATTGAAATCACATTTGAATCTGTATAGTGCTTTGGGTAGTATGGCCATTTTGACAATATTAATTCCACCTATCCAAGAGCATGGGATATCTTCCTATTTGCCAAGGTCTTCTTCAATTTCCTTATTTAGTGTTCTGTAGCTTTCATTGTAGAGGTCTTTCACCTCTTTTGTTGATTCCAAAGTATTTTACTTTTCTTTTTTGAGGCTATGTTGAATGGGGTAGTTTTCCTAATTTCTCTTTCAGAGAATTCATCATTGGTGTATAGAAACACATTTGATTTATGGGTATTGATTTTATATTCTGCTACTTTGCTGAATTTATTTATTAACTCTACAAGTTTTCTGGTGGAGGTTTATGGATCCTCTAAGTATAACATCATGTCATCAGCTAATAATGGTAGTTTTAGCTTTTTATTTCCTATTCATATCCCTTTAATTTCTTTCTTCTGTCTAATTGCTCTGGCTACAATTTCAAGGACTATGTTGAACAGAAATGTTAAAAGAGGACATCCCTGTCTTGTTCCAGTTTTTAGAGGGAATGCTTCCAATTTTTCTCCATTTAGAATGATGTTAGCCTTGGTTTTAGCATAGATAGCTTTTGCAATATTAAGGTATGATCTTACTATCCCTAGTTTTTATAGTGTTTTGATCATGAAAGGGTGTTGCATTTTGTCAAATGCTTTCTCTGCATCAATTGATATAATCATATGTTCTTATATTTAAGTTTATTAATATGATAAATTATATTTATTGATTTTTATATGTTGAACCATCCTTGCATCCCTGGGATGAATCCCACTTGATCGTGGTGCACTATGTTTTTAAATGTGGTTTTGTATATGATTTGCCAAAATTTTATTAAGAATTTTTGCATCAATCTTCACCAGGGATATTGATCTAAAATTTTCTTTCCTTGATGTGTCTCTGCCTGGTTTTGGTATCAGGATGATATTAGCTTCATAGAATGAGTTTGGAAGTCTTCCCTCCTTTTCTATGTCATAGAATACTTTGAGTATTGGTATTAATTCTTCTTTGTAGGTCTTGTAGAACCCAACTGTGAAGCCATCTGATCCTGGGCTCTTCTTGGTTGGTAGGCTTTTGATGGCATCTTCTATTTCCTTGCTTGAAATTTATCTGTTTAAATTGTGTGTGTCCTCTTGATTCAGTTTGGGTTGATCATATGCCTCTAGAAATTTGTCAGTATCTTTGAGGTTTTCCATTTTAGTAGAGTATAGATTTTCAAAACTGTGTGTGTGTGCTTTTGGGAGTTGGTTTACTTATTAAAAACTGATTTTCTAACTGTGTGTGTGTGCTTTTGGGAGTTGGTTTACTTATTAAATTCCATTTCTTACAATGTTTTTTCACTATTTTTGCTTCTTCTAGAAATTTTGGGTTTTGTGTCAGGGCATAGGCATCAGCATAGGGAAATAGGATCTAAAATTCTCAAGTAACAGCAGAAGAGGGTACATTTGGAAAGAGCTGTGTTTCCTGAAGGCACGAAGAAGCCAGAAGATTTGCTTTAGTGGAGGACTCAGAGATGTGAGGGGGCTCCTGAAATCCCTACAGTTATCACAACCTGTACTAAAAACTAAGAATTCCATGTAGGCTAGTCAGACATAGTGAAGAAAAGTACTGTTCATCAGAAGTCTAGATAAACAGGATTTGATGAGTTACACATGCAGAAAGATCTCAGATACAGTGTGAGGCTGGGCCCAGAATCTCCATGATAGGAGAAATAAACTTCAGGCTGTGATTTATCTAATCAGCAGAACAGTGAAGATCTACTGTAGTGGGCACCTAGTGGATGAGGGAATGGACTCCCCACTGTGGCTGACTTGAAGCACACAGACAGGGAAAAAAAGGAGGAACTGCATAGAAGGGGACCCAAGGAAAGGAAGAGGGAAGTTCTTTTTAAAGTTCATCCAGATGTTTTAGACACATTTCAAGGCAGAGTTGATCTAGTCTAAAAATTTCATCATCAAAATTTCCGTTTTTCATGCCAAACTTCTAAGTTGATGATGGTCAGTGGTTCATTACTGCCCTCCAGGAGGTATTTTGGAACGTGTGAGAATGAATTTTCTGATTGTCCCTCACCTCCGTCACAAACTACAGTGCTGAGTATTTGTGACAACTCAAGAAAGGACTGCCCACATCCTTCCTGATTTTTGCAGTTCTGCTCACAAGTACCTAAGCCATTTTATTACATTTTTTTTTGTACCAACAAGAAGCATTTTGCATCGTTTTAATATATATTGAATTTAACAGGAATGTAATTAATGGGACGTTTTAATGTTATATTTTTAAGATATTGACCAAAGTTATTCCTATGTTTAAGAACTAATAGTACATACTTCAGAAAAAAATTCCTGTATCACTTTGTTTTTATAGCATTACATTTATATTGATGCTAATAGAGGTAAGAATCAGAATATTTGGTTAATTCTTTTAAGAAAGTTGTAACCACATACTTATACAAAGAAAGACCTAATATTTTCTTTGAAATAACTTGGCTTTTATTTTCAATATTTCTGTTAGTATATTATGCCAATATTCAAAATCAGTTAATATCTAAGAATTCATTTTTAAGGAAAGTAGTGTGAACATTGTGCAATATTTATTATAAATACATAACGTTTAGTTTCAATAGGTAATTGAATGAAATGCCCAAATATTTTTCTTAAGAAAATCAAGAATATATATTATGATCATACTACTGTGGCTCCAGGAAGGAAAACTCGATTCATTGACAAAAATTTGAATCTCATCATCAATTTTTTCAATAAGGTAGTTTGTAATAATGGTGTTGAATGGTTAATCAAATATGCAGCCATCAAAATCACTATACATGCAAAGGAAGAATCTTCAAATCAATGTTGATTTTTTTCAGCCTTACAACTTCAATATCAGCTTCTTCCCTTAGTTCTAAACATTTCTCTACTTCACCATCTTATTGTGTCATTTTGTTGTAGAACTTTTGACTGATCTTTTCTCTTTTATCCTCTACTTTCTTGGTTGATTCTTCTGACCAAGCTCAAACCCAGTAATCACTGCTGGCTCTCTCCCCAATATCTGTCCTCCCTTCTGCCTTTCTTACAGAACCTAATTTTTTTTCAATGTGCTGTGTGACCAGATACAAAGTGATACTTTCCACATTCCCTTGCTGCTACACAGAATCTGTCAGTTAGAGAAATCTAAGAGTATTATGGTGTGTCCAGGGAACATTTTGTTTTTGCAAAAGGTGAGCTCCCCATTACTGGTTGCTTCTTCCTTCTTCTTTCAGACTGATTGTCAACTGAAGGCTGGATGTACATTGACAGGAAGAATGAGAGCTACATATCAAAGGTGTCTAAGCCTCCAGTAGAAGGAACCGGGGAAAGGAATGTTTTCTGTAACCACAGTACCACCCTAAGACTTGTGCTCTCTGAGCTGCTGCTGATGGGACAAAAATTAACATTTTATTAAGCCAAAATGGTGGTTGGTTGTTGATACCTACAGTCAAATGCAATTTTACATTTAAATATATTTTATACCAAAAGGGAAAAAAACCCAAATACCTAAAGAAAAAATCAAAGAACTAAATCAGAAGACATACCACAATCATGGATTGGGAGATTCAATATTGTTAAAATTCCAGTTCTCCCAAAATCCATCTATAAGTTTAATAGCCATCTGTAGAATGAATGGAAGCCAAATAAAAAACTCATCAGGGTTTTTGGCTTGCTTTTAGTGTATTATGGATATATGTATGTGTGTGTGCATTGGCAGGGAGAGAGAATGATCGAGCAAATGTTCACATTTAAGGACTCTGAACAGAGTATTACTAAAACTTGCATTACCCTGAAATTAAAAATAAAATTATTTTAAAGGGGGCGGTAATGCATGATATCTATAATTCCTCCCCTCTTATTACAGATGCATCACTATAAATAGTTCCATTGCAATATGTTTTCCTGAAAATAAAATATTTTGCAATGAAATGAGTAAATGAATATAGTCTGAAATCACATATATGAAAAGATAAGTCAATGAATAACAATGATGAGAGGTTTTTGACCACTAACCCATATACGAAGCCACAGCATTTTCCTTAATGAGTGTAAGGCATGTGTCTTGATGATTTTTAAGCTATCTTCCAAAATGAATATTTCATCTTCGAGCATCAGTCTCCTTAATATTTTCCACCTCCTTGGAAGTCACTCTCAATGTTGCACACTGTACCCATTCTGAAATCAGCTTACTCATCTAAATAAAATCCTCTAAGCTCCCATTTTGTTATCTATAAATAAGCACAATCTGGCCACAGGTTTGTTGGATCAAATGAATCAAATGAATGAATCTATGGTGGGCAAAGGACACTGTGCCTTCACATAGTGAGAAATCAATAAATGATGGCTAACAGGAGTAATGACATTAAAATGCCCTTTATTTTTGATTATATAGACTTCTTGCTATGTTAAAATACATTCCTCTGATTGTACATACCTCATTTTGTCTTGAAAACACATAAGATACTATCTTTTAAAATATTTTTTTGGTTGTAGTTGAACACAATAACTTTATTTCATTTATTTATTTTATTCTGTGGTACTGAGGATCGAACCCAGCACCTCACACGTGCTAGGGGAGCACTCTAACACTGAGCCACAAACCCACGCCCAGAGAAGAGACTATTTTTCAATTTTTTTTCAATTTTTTTTTTCAAATAAGCATTGATTGGATTTCTCCAACATACAGGTATTTATACCTTGCAGACAAATGTGCATATTTACCATGGTCTCCAGTTTGTAAGCTAATGTTTAATGCTTTACTCAATTTTAAGAAATTAAAAAACATATGAATCCACACTTCAGGGTTAAGTAGCTTGCCTGTTTTGTTATATGTCATGATGGTATATATCCTTATATGTTCTTTGTCTGTTCTATACAATGTATCACTTTGTTTTACCTATTGATAATAATGTTATTTAATGATCCTTATGTTCTCAGAGATTTTGATTTTTAGAATTCACATTATATACTTTATCATATATTATTAAAAATTTAACATTAGTTTGGGGGTTGAAGATGTAAATTAGTGATAGAGCCTTTGCCAAGTCAGTATTCATGAGGTCCTGAGTTTGATTCTATCACTTAAAAAAGAAAAGAAAAACAAGTTTTGTTTATTAAAAAAATACCAAGTTCTCATCAAAACAATTTCCAAATTTCATAACATCATGAAAAAAATCACAATGCCACTCCTCAGACCTAAAGCATCTTGGGTTAATTTCCTCCGCCTTTTTTTTCCTTGAGATATAATATACAAATGACCATGCTTTTTTTCACTTAGAATTGTATATTATTGAACTTTCATCCTGTTTTCCATATACTTTTCCTGTTCTAAGATTGGAATATTCTTTGAATAGCTAATTTTTCCATTTAATATATTTTGGCTGCTCTTACACATTTTTTTTCTCATAGTAAATGAAAGTTCAATAAAGATTATTTTCTCAAATTCTTAGAAAAAATAGACCCTCATTGAGAAATAGATCAGATTCCTCTTCTGGGTAGAATGGAATAGCTTGAGTGAGCTCTATGCTCCTCCTAAGAATGAAGATAAGGAATAAAGTCTGGGGTTAATAAAGTGACTGATTTTTGAGAGAGGGTGCTGAAGGAGGAGGATCCATTAAAAAGTAAATAAAAAAAAATTAGATAGTGATCCATCTCTCTGCCACTAGGTCCTGTGGTCAAATTCTGGATTCATGTGAATGAAACTAGACTCCAAGAAATTAGATATTGAGTAAATGCTAAGAGGGAGAGAGCTGGAGAGACTGGTGAGTTCTGTCAGTGGAATGGAGATTGAGGTGATCAGGCCCAACTGGATCGGAGGATCCTTAACAAGTCAGAGAGTGAGTTGAGATGTCATGAAAGCTGTCTGGTATGGGTGTTAAAGACAGAACTGTGTTCCCTCCCAATGGATATGTTGAAGCTCCAACCCTTGGTGTGACTGTACTTGAGATGGGATCTTTACAGAGGTAACAAAGGTTAAATGAGATGATGAAGGTGGCACCATAACCCAATAGAAGCTCTGTCATTGTAGGAAGGGAAGAGACATCAGGAAAAGCCCTTGAGGACAAAAGGAGAAGATGTTTATCTACAAGGAGAGAGGCCTCAGTATTAAGCCTCCAGTGTGAGTTTAAGTCCCATGGCCTGTGGTATTTTGTTACAGCAGCCCCAATAAACTAATACCAAGAGTAACAAAACAAACAAACCCCACAATTTAGGATTAAGGGCTCCCAGGTAGTAATATGGGAGAAAACTACAAGAGGATCTCTAAAGAAATAATAAATTTGGGGCTTGTTCCTTTGGCAACTGTATGTCAAAATGAAACTGATCACTTTTTGAGGGGAAACAGTGAAATTATCTTTGAAGTATTATCCAAGATTTAATAAAATATGATAAAAACCATTAAGTATTGGAAAAGGAAAGAAAATAATCATTCAACAAAAAAATTAAAAGGACCCATCAGAGTGAGATTATGAAAATATCAAAGATTGAAAAATAAAAATTGGATAAAGCTAGCTCCACAGGAAAACAGCAACTGATACATTCTCTGACTCCTCCCAAAGAAGTCATGGAGACCAGAAGAAAATAGGAAAATGTCTTGGAAATGCGGTGATATCAACCCAGAATTCTAAATCTAGTAAAAATACACTTGTGTTAAACATGATGAGAAACTGAAGAGATTTTTGAAGGAGAAGAAGCCATTGCTAGCAATGTTGCTCTCAGAGAAATCAAAGGAAGTCCATCAGGCTGAGAGCAAGGAAAAATGGGAAAATTTCAGAAGCAAGGAAGAGCAGGAGAAATAGCAAATGCCTAGATCAACACAAAAGAATATTTCTCCTCCTAAATGTGCTCAAATATTTTTGACTATTGAAATTTAAAAAAAAAATTTACATTGCTTGGTGAGGCTTCAAATGAACACAAATGTAACACTTTTAGCTGCTATCACATTAATTCCAGTTGGTGGTAGGGTAAAAGGATTTGTATGGATAAAAACCCACTGCATTTTAATTGAAGTGTTTACATTATCAACTCTAGTGATCAATTACAAAAGTAATACAAAGAGACAAAGCTAGAAACTAGTGGACAAACAGAATATTAAAGTTATCAAAACAATTCAAAACAAAGCAGGCTGGTAGGAGTACATGTAGAGGGAACAGACAGAAAAATAAAGTAAAATTGTAGCTCTAAATCCAGCCATGTGAATAATTACATTAAACAAGAATGGCTCAAATACTTCAATTAGAAGGCAGTTTTTGAGTGAATGAAAAGAAATGTGCTACTAGAGTCTAAACACAAAAGCACAAATATATTAAAGGTAAACGATGAAATGAAAGTACCACCATGCAAAAGTAAGCAGAAGAAAGCTGTACTGTATACCTAAATGTTGATAAAACAAAGTTCAGAGAACAGAAAATGTACAGAGAGAAACAGGTATGTGGCCTAAAGGTAAAAGGACAAGTGTTGAGGAAGAAGTCACAATTAGGAACTTACATGCCAAAGCCTTAGAATACATGAAGCAAAAGCCATAGCATTAAAGGTACACATAGACAATCCTGCATTAGAGTAATATCTGTTAAACTCTTATTATAAAAACTGGATAAAAAAATAAGCATGTTGTTTTACTCCTAGTATTCACATCCTTGTATAATTCCTTCTTCTTGAGGGTAGGTTGGACCTAGCAACTGACTTTTGCTGAATAAAACATGGAGAAGGGAAGGGTTTTTTTCCCCCACATCTGAGGTTGATTTATAAAGGTCCACAGCATCTATCTTAGATTCTTTCTTTTCTTGGCCCCTCTTGGCTGACTCTGTTGATGAAACATACCCCCGGGTTGTGAGCTGCTCTGTAGAGAGATGCACATGGCAAGCAGTCAAGCTGGCTTCTAGTGAAGAACCAGTGAGGAACTGCAGTGAGCAGACCCCAGGAAACTGTCCACAACCACAAGAGTCAGCCTGGAGTGGGGGTCCCTTCCAAAACCAAGGCATGAGATGACACAGCCCTGGCCAAAAACTAAGCATGTGATAGACCTGGCGTTCTAGGAAAAAGAAAGCTACGTCTGAATCTGGAACAGGAACTGTGAAATATTGGATGCTTTAGTCACAAAGTTTAGAATCAGTTGGTTACAAAGCAATAGATGAGTAATAGAAACCTTATCTTACAAAGTCTACTTCATTTTTAAACCAAATACAAATTTTATGTATTTAAATTCATTGATTTAATTTTAAACTTAAATTCAAATATTGATTCCAAAAGCAATAGAAAACCCCCAAAGGCTTACTTATATTCAATAAACTGAATCCAATATTTAAACTTCTCTGAAAAGAAATTCAGGCCAAGATGGCTTCAGTAGTGAATTCATCTTTCAAATAATTAGAGAAAAAAAATTTTCTTTCCTTATGCAAATTTTCCAGGGAAAAGAAAAAAGAGGGAACATTTTTGAAACTTATTGGATGAGGCTACCATAAACTTCACATAAAGATCTAAGAACTTCACAGGAAAGTAAAAATATAAGTTTTATCTCATAATTATAAATGTAAATTCCTAAAAAATGCCTTCAAATTGAATTAACTAATAAAAAGTATAATACCTCATGACAAGTGTATCTCCAGAAGGCAACAACATTTTTTAACATTGGAATATGAGCTAACATAATTTATCACATTGACAGAATAAAAGAGAAAAAGCACAATATAATTTCATAAAGTCAGAGAAAAAGGCTTATTGAATTTCAGTACCTATTTAAAATAAAGAAAAAAATAGTGAATTAGGGGATTAGAAGAAAACTTCCTTAATCTGATAAAGGTTAAGAGAGACATGACCCAGAGCTTTGCCACCAAGATTTGGAAAATAGAATTATTCTACTTATCACCACTTCCGTTCAACAATTTGTTTGTGCTGTGGGGCAGGGGTGGTGTTGCTGGGACTGAACCCAGGCGCACTTTGCAACTGAGCTACATCACCAGCCCTTTTGATTTTTTTTTTTTTTTAAATTTTGAGACAGTCCCACTAAGTTGGTAAAGCTGGCCTCAAACCTGTTCTCCTCCTGTCTCAGACTCCTGAGTCCCTGGGATTACAGGCATGTGCCACTGTGTCCAGTCTGTTCAACATGCTACTGTAAATGTTAGTCAATGGAAGAAAGAACAGTCACAAAAAAAAGAAAGTACATTGAGAATAATAATGGCCACCTAAGGATTTCCACATACTGACCGCTGCAACTTGTAAATACGCTTCTTAATGGCAAAATGGGCTTTACCTGTGTGATTGAATTTAAGGAACTGAGATCGGGGAGATTCTCATGGTCTATACAGGTGAACTCAGCATAACTACAAGAGTCCTTGTTAGTGAAACAGGGAGGCTGGAGGGTCAGAGTGAGAAGGAGATATGCAGATGCTGTGCTGTGGACATTGGTGGTAGAGGAAGTGGCCATGAGCCAAGGAGAGAAAGTGGCCTCTGGAGGCTGGAAAGGCAGGACAGTGGACGCTTCCAGGTTATCTCCACAATGAACGTCTTCCTGCCAACAGCATGGTTTTAGGCCAGTGGAAGCTGACCTCCAAAACTGTAAGCTAATGAAAACTTGTAACTTGAAGCTCCAGAATTAGTGGTAATTTATTATGGCCGCAAGAGGACACTAATCCAGAGAGCATTGTTCACATACGTAATTAAGAGTGCAAAGATTCAATATATCATTTTAGCAAGAATAGTGGGTTGAGTAGAGATGAATCAATTGTATTTCTATAAATTTGCAATAAACAATTGAAAAATAAACATATTTCTAAAGTACCCTTGTTTTTTCACTAGTTATATTCTTCTTTATGTATTTGAATTCATTGATTTAATTTTAAAATTGAATTCAAATATTGACTTTGGATTAGAATGTTCAGTACTGTTTGGGTATCAATTCTCTTCAAATTTATCTATATATTCAGTGAAAAAGCAACAAAATTCCTCGAATTTTAGAAATTGACATGTTGACTTTCTTATCTTTATGGGAGTAAAAATAATCAAGTCAATCTCGAATTTAAAGAATGAAGTTCCAGTATATTTACAACCAGATACAATATTTACTATAAATGTTTAGTAATTAATATTGTGATGTTTGCACAAGGATAGATAAAAGGACAAAGGAATGAGACAGAATTCAGAAAGTGGTATACAGGGGTGGTCTCCTAACTCAGGCCAAAGGTATCATGGGTCCTCAGAGAATGATCATAGAGGTAGGATTAGGACCCAGTAAGTGAAGCAACAGTCCTTTGTGAAATTTGAGAAGGGAGACATTTCAAAACCTAGCAGGGAAGGATGCTTTTCCACCTTTGTCACAGATGTTATTGCCCATACAAATTTTAGGTAAAAAGCATACAGATGCCCTTTGACTTAGCGTAGGGTTATGTCCTGATAAATCCACCATAAATTGAAAATAGCATGTTGAAAATGCACGTAATGCACCTAAGCTATCAAACATCACGACTTGGCCACCTAGCACAGATGATGCCCCTCACAGACTTGGAACTGCAGCTCACGGCTGATCCAGCTCATTGCTTCTTCCCAGAGCATGAGGGAATATCCTTCCCCTGACCTGGGAAATATCAAAACTCCAACATGGAAGAACAGATTGCTTTATCATTTTTATGCCATCATAAAAGTTTTAAAAAACTCCAAAACTCAAACTGGTAGTGTATGCCTGTAATCCCAGTGACTTGATGGATTGGGGCAGGAAGATTGCAAGTTTAAGACCCTCAGTAACTTAGACCCTGTCTCAAAATAAAAACTAAAAAAAAATTTACTTTTAAGTTTATTGACCTTATATGAAGTATACAATATTTGCAATTTGTAAATAGAAATATATAAAATAAAAATAAAAATATGAAGCATATAATCATAGAGATAAATTATACTTATGGATATATTAATCAAAGTGCTTTGTGATGCCAATATCCCCCTATTAGTTTTGCAAAATCTTCTTCACTTATGATAATCAATTCAGGTTAGAAGGGAGAAATACTGGTGAAATGCTCTTTATCTCTCTATTTCACAGCTGGTTTGTAATACATGTCAACATTCTGAATAGCATCCCAAACTTAGACTACTTTACGGAAAATTATTTTGAAGGACTCATTTTGTTTCTATTAAGGAGAGCATGAGAAAGACAGATCTTTCATTGGTAACTAAGAGCAGTAACATAGATGTTAATTTGCCATGCCACGTAGTCTCAGGTGTCTTTATGATGCCTCTTGCCCCATACTAAATTAACCCAGTTGCTGACATTTAGCTGTCACCAAGCAAGAGCTTATCAATATAGGTTAAGTGGGTGTCTCTGTTTGCAGGCTACACACACACACACACTCACTCACACATGCACATCATTCCTATCTCCTACAGTAACAGAGTTCTTGTACTAGAAGAGATGGAAAGAGTTTCTTAAGAATTTTCTAGTTTTATTTTTGCAGGACATATTACAAAATATTTTGTAAAACAGACAAATAAGAATGAAAAAATACTAAGATACCATGCTGGGCATGTAAGGAAAGTCAAAGAATTGAATGACGACGTGAAGTCTCAAAGCATGTCAGGAAATGAGTGCAGTGGTCTAAAATTAAGAAAGTGAATTCACTGGAGAGAAATACAATACAAAATTTATCACTTAGGTCAAAATAAGGGCATGAGTAAGTTCAGGTGAGGATTCTGAACTGTGGTCCCACCTACCACAGCTAATCTGGCCACTTCCACTCCTTGGAAGTACTACCCATTCTGTTCAATCTGATCAGGGACATTTCCCTTTAAACCCTTCAAAGAAAGATTAAATTTCGTAACTATGGCATGCTCCTGCTAATTCTATGCAGAGGTGAACATCAGTGACACCAGTTAATGTAATTCTTTACTTGCCTGGAAAGCTATTTTCATTCTAATGTTATTGGAAATGAAATTGAAGGCTTTCAGTCTACTGTGCCTCCCAGAAACCTGACTCCATGTAGAACCTCCTTTGCTTTTTATTAATTGTTACCCCCTCGCAATTCTGGCTTAAATATAAATTTAAGAAACCCTGAATTATTTCTTTATTGGTTTCAATTTTAATATTAAAATTTCATTTATTTGTGCAAATTACTGAGACTTTTCTTCAGGTTAAAATCTATGTGTCAAATCTAAGTTTCATAATTCTCACTCTTTACATATGATTTACCATTGTTCATTATTAAGCAGAAATCACTCCTATTTACCTACATTGCTCAGTATATGAAAGTCTTGAGAAGGCATTGAGTATCAACTTTAATAGATAATTTATAGTAGTTGTTATTTTACGTCAAGAATAGTCAACCAAATTGTGTTTAATTCAGTTTACTTTAACTAAAACATAAGTCCATTCTTTGCTCTAGATTCCACATATGAGAGAAAATATTCAACCTCTGACCTTCTGAGTCTGGTTTATTTCACTTAGCAAGATGTTCTCCAATTCTACCCATTTACCGACAAATGTCATAATTTCATTCTTCTTTATGGCTGAGTAAATCTCCATTTTGCATATATGTCATATTTTCTTCATCCAATCATCTACTGAGAGATATCTAGGGTAGTTCCATCACTTGGCTACTGGTGAATCCTGCTGCTATAAATATTGGTATGAATGTATAACTATAGGATGCTAATTTTAGTTTTTTTGAATAAATATCAAGGAATGGTATAGCTCGGTCATATGGTGGGCCCACTCCTAGTCTTTTGAGGGATCTCCATACATTTAAAAATTGGAATTACCAATCTGTAGTCCCACCAATTATGTTCAAGTGTACCTTTCCTTTCATATACTCACCAGCAATCATTTGTATCTGTAATGATTGCCATTCTATCTACAGTGAGATAGTTTTAATTTGTATTTCCCTGATTGCTAAGATGTTAACTTTTTTTTTCATATATTTGTTGGTTATTTGTATTTCTTCTGTTGAGAATTGTCTGTTCAGATTATTTTCCTGTTTATTGATTGAGTTATTTGCTTTGTTGGTGTTAAGTTTTTTGAGTTCTTTATAAATTTTGGTTATAAATAACCTGTCAAAAGAATAATGGGCTAAGATTTTCTCCCATTCTGAATATTCTTTCTTCATACACTTAATGACTTCCTTTGTTGTGCAAAAGCTTTTTAATTTGAGGCCATCCCACTTTCTAATTCTTGGTTTTGTTTCCTGAGCTTAATGGATCTTACTAAGAAAGTTGGTGCTTGTGCCAATATATTGGAGTGTTGACTCTGTGTTTTCTTCTAGAAGTTGCAGTGTTTCTGATTTAATTCTTAGATTTTTTGCTTCTTTGTGTTGATTTCTGTGCAGGTTGAGAATAAGATATCTAGTTTCATTTTTCTATATACGGATATCTAGTTTTCTAAGTAAAACTTGTTTAAAAGGCTATCTTTTCTTCAACTTTTTTTTAGCTTTTGTACAAAATTTTATTTATTATATTTTTATTTGTTCTTTTTAAATATACATGAAAGTAGAATGTATTTTGACATATTGTAGCTATATTGAATACAATTTATTCTAATTAGAATAACATTCTTGTGATTGTATACAATGTGGAGTTTCACGGGTCATGTATTCACATATAAACATAGAAAAGTTATGTCTGATTCATTTGTCTGTCTTTCCAAATCCCATCTCTCCTCCCTTCCCTTTATTCCCCTTTGTCTAATCCAATGAAATTCTACTCTTCTCCAGAGAAACAGAATCTGTAGATATATGTTTATACAAATGTTCCTTGACTCACAATAGGGTTATGTTCTAATAAACCCATTGTATGTTGAAAATATCATTAGGTTGAAAATACACTTAACACACCTTACCTTGGCTTGCCGACCTGAAATGTGCCCAGGACACTTTTAGTAGCCTAATGTTAGGCAAAATTACATAACATAAAAGCCCATTTAACCACAAAATGCTGAATATCCCATGTAATTTATTGACTTCTATACTGCAAGTGAAAAACACAATGATTATATGGGTATGCTTTCACAGCACTGTACAATTGGAAAACCATAAGTCAGAAACTATTTGTGTGTGCATGCATGTGCACAAGTGTATAAAACTTAAGATTGATTATTAGGAATTGACTCATGTGATATGGAGGCTGAAAAGTCCCACAGTGTGACACTTGCAAGATGAAGATGCAGGAAAGCTGGTGATGCAATTCAGGCTGAGTCTGAAGACTTGGTACCAATAGATCTGAGGGTGTAAATCCCAGTCTGAGGGCAGGAGACACCCTCACCCACACACACCACACATGCTATCCAGAAATAGTGTCTCATCTGGGTACCCCAAGTACAGTCATGTTGACACACAAAATTTCCCTTCACAATCCCTCAAAATTCTCATCCAGTAGGAACTGCTGAAAGTGACCTTGTTTAGAGATAGGATCTTTGCAAATGTAGGTAAGGAAGTCAAGGTCTGGTCATATGGGATTAAGGTGGGCCCTAAATTCAATGACAGGTTTGTTTATAAGGAGAAGGGGCACAAATACTTACAAGGACAAAGCCCATATGTAAATGGAGCGAGAAACTAGTGGGATGCCTAGGACACTGCAGAGGATCCAAGCCCTTAGAAGTTAGGAAAGGGAGAGGAGAGAGTCTTTCCTGGAGCCTTTAGCAGGAGCTAGGCTACACCTGGACTTTGATTGACACCAGACTCCAGAGCTGAGGGAGACTAAACTGGCATTGGTTCAAACCACTCAGTTTGTGGCAATTTGTACAGCCTCCTCAGAAAATGAATTCACTCCTTTGCTTGCTCAAAAGATCCTGGGGACAGTGATGATGTGATGTGTCCCCTGGAGGAAGTGTTCTCCATTTGGGGACCAGGACATTCAGCATCACAGGAAAAGCAAACACACATCAAAAGAGATGGTTGGGCCAGTTTTTACCCTTTGATTCTTGAACTCATGTACTCTTCTCCCCGGGGACACAAATGTATGTGTCTGTGACAGCATAAATATATGCCCTTGACTCAGAGTGTATCCAGTCATCTCTTGGCATCCACAGGGGATTGGATCGACAACACACACCACTGATAAAATCTGCAAACACACAGCTCCTTTATATGAATGGCATAATATTTGCATATAACCTATACCCATCCTTCCTTATGCTTTAAATCATCTCTAGATGACTTACAATACCCCATACAATGTAAATGCTATGTAAATAGTAGTTATACTGTTTTATTTAGAGAATCATGATGAGATAAAAGTCTGAGCATATACACATACACATTTTTAGAAATATTGCCCATCTTCAGTTGGTTGAACCCATGGATAGGAAGCTCATGCGAAAGTCCAGGGGAGATGGCAGTCATCCTAGCATCTCCCCTGGAACCCAGCTCTGCCCCTGTGCTTCAACTGAGCCATTTCATCACCATCTCTGTCCAGCCACTTTGGGCCATCTGGAATGTGGTAACACAAGTTGATTCCACTGGATAGGGGCCTTTTCATCCACCTTTTTTGCTACAAACAAGATGTTCTGGTTGCACCTCAGGTTATATGATATCCCAAAATGCTACAATGGTACTAGCTGAGGCTCAGTAACAAAGGCAAGAAAAATAGAGCAAATAATCATTGTATTAAGATATTATTTTGTATCAACAATAATGGAAGTGAAACAATAATATTACCACTTTTGTGGCCCACTATAAAAACTATCCACATCTGCCTTAGAATAATCATCATCTAAGAGTTTTATCTGATGATGATGAGTCAGGAACACACTAGCCCATGCTTATAATATGAATTTTGCATTAATTAAATTTCATTTATTAAGTAGTAATCTTGTAGGAGAAGTACAGTCCATTTTAAATATTCTATCACTTAAGAAAATACTATAACTTGTATTATTATTCTGTAGAGCAAATAGTGACAACATTTTGTGGCTTAAAATAAGCATAGTCAATTATGAGATAATTGCAATAATTTCTGTGAATGAGTTTGAACAGGAAACAGCAAGACAGCCTGTCTCTGCTCCCAGATAAAGATGTGAAGGAAGTCATGAAGTCTGGTGACCAGGCAAATTGTGGCCTATTCACCTGTGGGTCTGGGTTTGATTGTGGCTGACAGCTGAATAAAACCTTATGAGTCCCTATCAGGTGGGTTACCACCATCTGATCTCTCCATGTGCACTGGACTTCCTCGCACTATGAGGGTTTATTCCCTGACAAAGTAAGAATGAGAGCACACAAGCTAGTCAGGAGGATATTGTATTCCAGGAATGACTTCACCTCAGAAGGTAAAGGGCTTCATTTCTAATGTAGCCCCTTCTTACCTGAAAGGGATACTCTCCAAGAACTTCAATGGGTGCCTGAAGTTGAGATCATTCATACTTATGACTAAGGATAACTTACAAATTATGCACATTAAGAGATTAACAAAATGATATAATGGAACAATTATGATATTATACTATAGTAAAACTTACATCATACAAACTGCTTCTTTCTGGAATTTTCCTTTTTATATGTTCAGACAGTCATTGACGTAAGGCAACTTAAATGAAAGAAAGTGAGCCTCTGGATAATTGGGGACTACTGTACCTGTTTGTCTGGAAGGGCACAGGCAGTGTCAGCAGGGAGAAATACAGACTGCCCTGTGTGCAGGACAAGTGTCAGTTCCACTGTAAGACACCTGGGATGGTGTGTCAGTGGGGTTTCATCACTGAGACCAAAGTAACTGAAAAGAACAACTTTGAGGAGGAAAGTTTATTTTGGCCTATGGCTTCAGAGGTTCAGTCCAGCGCTGCTGCTTCCAAGGAAATGGAGGAAGAACAACATTAAAGAAGTGCCTGTGAGAGGAAGGCTACTCACCTCATGTTAGCCAGGAAGCAGGGAGAGAAAGTCTGGGAGGAGCCAGGAACAGAGATATAATCCCTAAGGCATGACCCCAGTGGCATGCTTCCTCCAGTTATGCCCAACCTGCCAACAGGTACCATTTAGTAGAGTAGTCCTTTCATATTATTAATGGATTAATCCACTAATCATCTCACCCATTGTTACATTGTCTCAGGAGCTTTGGGAGAATACCTCAAATTCAGACATAATGGACATATTATGGTGGCCACTGTTGGAACCTACTTGTGCTGCAAAAAAAAACCCACACTCTGTTTTTGTGCCCAATGCTGCACTGTGCAAAACATACTCCTTACTGAATCCTTATAGCACCTTCATGAAGCAAGTGTTGAGAGATTATTTTCTCCCCTCTGCTTTTAGGCAAAATTTTATGTATAAACATAACGTACATTTAAAAATATCTGATGTGGCCAAGTATTTTGCTCTTCAAACCTCTTTCTCCAGGCTAATAATTAAGGGAGCCACTAGGGGCCTCACTCCTATGCATTTCCTGTTACACCATAGGGACACGAAAACAGGGCTTCTAATTAATCATTAGGTTTTAATTTTAGGCTGCCGTTTTTATTAAATTTAATATATGTGTATATGGTAATTGGATGTGACTGTTTATGATTTTTTTAAGGGAGAAGAAGGAATTTTGAAAATCACATTTTTTTTTTGGTAAGGATGCCACTAAACCAAAGAATTTTTTAGATGAGTCTGATTAAAATGCTTGTTGTCCAAGTGCTGGGGAATGATATTGGTTAAATTATATTGTTATATGGGGCTGGGGATGTGGCTCAAGTGGTAGCGTGCTTGCTGGCATGCGTGCGGCCCGGGGTTCGATCCTCAGCACCACATACAAAGAAAGATATTGTGTCTGCCGAGAACTAAAAATAAATAAATAAATATTAAGATTCTCTCTCTCTCTCTCACTCTCTAAAAAAAGAAAAAAAATAAAATAAATTATATTGTTATATTGTGTATTGTGTGCATATGTGAATATGTAACAACAAATCCCATCAGTATATACAACGAAAATGCACCATTCAACAATGTGGGAAAAATGTTTGTTGACTGAAGGAAATTAGTTTTTAATTTCATAGGATTATTATAGTGCCAGGCATGGTGGCACAGCATCCAGAGTCAGGACACTGAGGCAGAAGGATCACAAGTTTGAGACTACTTTCATAAACCTAGCAAGACCCTTAGCAATTCACTGAGACTCTATCTCCAAAAATATTAAATAATATTTTAAAAAGTATAGAGTCTCTTAATACTCCCTTAGGTTCAATATCCAGTACAAATATATATGTTAGGATTTTATCTAAAAACAATGTTGTAAATCATTTGAGTGAGCGCCTTTATTTTGCCTCTCAAGCATAAAGAAAGTAGATTATTATTAATGCAAATATGCTTAAAATAATTGCTATGTTGACATACTTCGTTTTACTTTGTAGACCTACTATTGGATATTGGGGGAAATTTGAGTAACATTACCTAGTTAAAAATATTATACAAAATTTTTAAATGTGATGAAAAAGCAGAAGGGTACTATGAAAATGATCATGGAATGCTGTTAATAATTTGAATTTCAGCATGAAATTTGATGCATCCAAATAGTATCAAGGATATCAGTGGAAGCTAAGTCAGTGGTCTAAATTTGCTGAAAAATGGCATCACATGTGTAGACATTTCTGAACACTGGTGGCAAGTTCATTAGGGCTAGTTTGTCTAGATAAACAACAATCAATTGAGATGAAATCTCTGTATCAGAAATGTTTTATCTTTGCAAATGAGGTTATGCAGAAGACATAGAAATTGCTAGTGGTCATTTTTATCGTTCAAAGTAAAAAATAATGAAATAAAGAGTGACTACAATTCTGAAAATTGAGCTTCACATAAAGAATGAAATATGTATATATTTTATATATGAGATTATTTACAGGTAATCAAGGATATTTTTAACAGTTTTATAAAAATAGGAGTCTTGAGTAACTGACACTTTTTTTGTGTTTTAAAATATCCAAAATTAATATTAGCCAAAGAAAGACCCTCCCAAACCTACTCAAACATATTTGATGTGGAATACAAAGTACGCAAAAAGATTTTCTTTTTCAAATTCATTAAATAATCTTACTATTCAATTTCAATTTATTTTGTTTTAATTAAACTATGAATAAAATACTGATTTAAAAAATTTAATAAATTATAAGGAAATGCTAATGTTGGTTTATGAATATTAATGTATCAGCATGCATGAAACTATCACTAATCAGACAACCAGCACATGGTTAGAATGCGTCTGCCATGTGTAGCTCTGATATTATGTAATCAATAAAGTCAAAACTCACAGCTCAAGTTCAAGTATAATTACACAAAACTCCTTGAGTGTTATAGATTGAAATATGCCCACCCCTCAAATATTTCTATCTTGAGGCCTCGATACCCAATATGATAGTATTTGGAAAAAGAACCTCTGGAAATGAAGTAGGATAAATAAGACAATAATCCAATGGGATGACATCCGTAAAAGAGAGGATAAATTAACAGAAAGCTTCCTCTGTCTCTGTCTTATATGCAAGAAGAAAGGCCATGTGTGGACACTATAAGAATGTATCCAACTGCAAGTCATGAAGAAATCCTCATTAGAAACTGACCCCATTTGATCTTAATCTTGGACTTTCAGTGTCCAGAACTGTGAGAAAATAAATTTCTGGTTATAGCAGCAGCTCAAAGATATTTTGTTAAGGAAGCCTGAGAAGTAACAGGTTTCTTTAGGGGGTAGTCAGGATAACTAAGCAATTGGTGTATTATTCTCTCATGTATAAAAGAAATATGCCAATTTTTTGCAAGCATAATACTTTATTCTTAAAATTCATTAATTCCATTAAAATGATATGTAATAATAACGAGAATGTATGAAATGGGATTGAGACACAGAAACAGAGTTCAAGTGGATAGTGAACAGAGACAGGACTCAGCAGTCCTCAGCAGAAAAAGGAAGATAAATTGAAAACATCAGTGAGAGGGCCATTAGGAAGATGATAGAATATGAAGTCTCAACTCTCATCCTCCCATTGACACCTCAGTGTAACCATATGGACCAAACATTATTGGTTTGAATACCTTTATAGAAGTCAGAATCCCAGTTAAGAAATCATAGTATCCCAGATGAGCATGAAACTGAGAAAAGATGCACTGAGGCAGGTCATAGCAATTTTACTTTACCACTGTCAGGTCCTCCTCCAGGCCAATATGGCTCAGCACCAAGAGCTGTATTCTTGCCTCATAACTTCTCTCTCATGAGGAAAAAGAATGGATGGTGCCTTGAAATTCCTGGCCTTTTATTTCACTGCTTAAGGGTCCAGATTCTTTCTCATTTTCCCAATGGCACTGACAGAAGTGGCACAGCTCTGATTCCTGGGGACTGTAGGGACAACAGCAACCAGGAGGGAGGTACCTGCGGCTTGTGGGGCGCTGTGAGATTGCTGGAAGGCACACAACCGAGACATCTCTTTAGGGAGGGATGAAGAAGAGAAGACTGTGCTTCCCTTATCCCTGGGTTTTACTGTTCTTTTCCAAGAGGTGGGTTTTGACTCATAGAACATAGAGCTCTCTGGGAACTGGCATAGTTTGATGGTATCAACTATGTGAAATGGAAAGGGGCAGGTGACTTTCTGTATATAAGAAACTCTGCTGCAAGATAGGGAGAAGGAGGCATCTCCACAGGGAGTAAGGGATAGACGTAGAGCACGCTGCATATGTCCCAGTTTGTCCCAGTAGTCAGACAACAGAAGGAGCAAGGGATTAGATGCCCCTGGTAAATAAAACTGAAACAAACCCTCTCCTCAGTGAAGCTCTCTATTTAGAATTTACACATGCCAACAAGAGAAGAGAAGGTGCATTGGTAGAAAAGCTCTTACCCAGGCTGGCTGATAAAGGTCTGACCCTGTCAAAACTAGTTTGTAAAGGTAACAATTTCTTTAAATGCACAGTCATTAACAAAAAGCTACTCAAAATGAATAATCAGGAAAAAATGACACAATCAAAGCAACAAAATTGATCTTCAGTAACTGAACCCAAAGAAATGGAGATTTATGAACTGCAGAAAAGAGTTCAATACAAATGTATTGAAGCCTAGTGAGTTATAGGATCATAGAGGTAGATAATTAAACAATGCTAGGAAAAAAATACATGAAAAAATGAGAATAACAACAAAAGAATAGAAATTATTTAAAAATCCAGTAGTTATGAAGCTAAAGAATATTACAATCAAACCAAAACAATACAACAAAGAGCTATATTAGCCACTTAATTAAGAATCAGAAAACAACAATGACACCCTCAGAGGTGGAGAGAGAGAGAGAGAGAGAGAGAGAGAATATAAAAAACTTATGTAGCATTATTAAGTGACTCAATGTATTCATTATAGCATTCTCGAGAAGAATAAAATGGAAGGCAAGCAGAAACTTATATAAGGAAATAATGGCCAAAACTTTCTTGTTTGGGAAGAAAAATGAACATTTTAATTCATGAAGATCAAAGGGTCCCAAACGTGAGGAACCCAAAGAAATATACACCGAGACACATTATGATCAAATTGTCAAAACTAACAAAGGTCGAATTTTGAAAGTAGCAAGAGAAAACCAAGTCATCATGGAAAGGCAGCTACCAAAGTTTATCAACAGATTTCTCAGCAAAAACTTTGCAGGCTAGAAGTGAGGATCACAGTATATTCAAAGTATGGAGTAAAAGATCTGCCAATAAAACTACCTGGCAAAATTATCCTTCAAAAAAGAAAATTAAAAAAAAATCTTTCCGAAATAAACATGATGTTGATGAACATGGATGCAAAAATCCTCAGCAGAATACTAACAAATGAAATCCAACAGTGCATTAAAAGGGTCAGACATTATGAGCAAGTGGAATTTATCCTTGGACTGAAAGGATGGTGTAACATATGAAAATCAATTTATGTAACACCCCACATTGATATGATTATTTGCATAGATGTAGGCAATGTGCTTGATAGAGTTCAATATCCTTCCTTCATTAAAAACTCTCAAAAACTAAGTGTGTAAGGACTAACCTCAGTATAATAACTCTATATGTGAACAGCCTACAAATAACTTCATACACAACAGTGAAAAATTGAAAAGATTTTTCTCTCAACTCAGGATAAAGGCAAAGATACCTATTCCAGCCTTCATTACCATTGTCACCTTCATCATCATCACCACCACCACCACCACCACCACCACAATGGAACTATTCATCACAATCAATGTGTCTATGCCTTTTCTAGGGAAAAAAATATTTGTAAATAAAGATTACAAGGTTGTCATAACTTTGTGGAAATTTGAAAGTTCATACTTTATATTCATATATTTGATCTAGATATAAACTGAAAATTTAGGGTAGATCACATTTACTAATTTAAAAAATTGTTGTGTGGGGGCTAGAGTCCTAGCTCAGTTGGTTAGTGCTTGCCTTGCATTTGTGAGGAACTGGATTCAATCCTGAGCACCACATAAAATAAGTAAATAAATAAAACAAAGATATTTTTAAAAAATTTTGTGTGGGGACAATATTTTAAAAATTGATTTAAATATGCGTTGGGATGAGATAAAAAAGAATCCAGTATGTTTTTTTATTAGTGTAACTACCACAAAAAGCAGCATAATCAAAAGGAACACTTGCAATAAATTGTAAATGAGTTAATATTATACTTTTGATCCCAATTCTATAGAAAATGTGATTACTAAAACAAAGGAAATATTCAACACAGGTTTTTGTTATTAACATGGAAACTAAACCAAGGTTTAAATAACTGACAAGTTTTAAGTAGATTTTTTCACATGAAATTAATTTAGCATTCCTTCCATTTTATGGCTCCAATATACATGAATAAGAGTTGTTACAATGATTGAAAATGAGTGTGAAGTGACAGAGTATACTTCAGAAATTTTCACATCTTTAAACGCAGTGAAAAATAGTTACAATTTACACTTATATAATCCCTAGTGGATTACTGTTTTAGTCAGCTTTTTCACTGCTGTGAACTAAAGGCCTGACAAGGACAATTTTAGAGAAGGGAAAGTTTATTTGGGGGCTCATGATTTCAGAGGTCTCATTCCCTAAATGACTGACTCCATTCCCCAAGCCTGAGGCGAGGCAGAAGGTTATGGTAGAACTGTGTGGTGGAGGCAAGTGGCTCAGGATATGATAAGAAGGGAGAGAGAGAGGGGGGAGCGGGGGAGGGAGAGGGAGGGAATGCTCCAGTCAACAAGGACAACATATGTTCCCCAAAGACATACTCCTGTGACCCACCTCTTGGAGCCACACACCACCTGCCTACAGTTACCACCCAGTTAATTCCCAATAGGGGATTAATGCACCAATTTATTTAAGCCTGTTATAACCCAATCATTTCATCTCTAAATTTATTGCACTGTCTCATACATGAGCTTTGGGGAGACACCTAATACCTTAGCCATAACAAAAACTATCAAGCCATAAGCCTTTTTCAGTAGATAAAATTTTGATATCAACATGACAATCATAAGCCCATATTTAAAGTTAACTGATTAGTATTCGAACATCATTATGCCAGATTTACTTGTCAGAAAATGTCTGACTCTAGCTTAGCTTTAGTATCTAATTAAGAAAGATACACCTGAGAGTCATTTTTCTTCTCTAAGAGACTCCTGTGCTGATTGAAGCCCTAACCCTTTTGAAATTCTGGTGTAGAGCTTCAACATTACACACCTATTAAAGCCAAGATAGTTCTGTGAGATGCAAAATTGTAATTAGTGAGTCAGCCCCTCAGCAGTGAGATGCCACAGTAAATGTGCTGGCAGTTGTAGGTGAGAGTGGTGGGAGGCTTGGCTGAAGCTACCTCCTGGGTTGTCTTTTGGTCCATTTTATCCTGAATTCTTAAAAAAACAGATCCCAGGGAAGGAAGATGTTTTCCCTGAGACTAGCAGGTAATTAACCAAGGGCTGAGGTCCTGAGCTCTAGGGTAGTGCTCTTTTTGCTCCACTTTCGTATCTTTGTCCAAGATGTATGATTAGAAGAAACTTTGGAGAAATGCATTGAGATCAAGCCACTGTCATTTTATCTTCTAAGAGAGGAAATATTACTGAAGCAAGGAAATTAGTTTGTCACATATAATCTAATAATATGAGGAATCAGAGAAAAATAAAGACTTCTTATGTAGCACATTCCATGGAGTGTGTTACCAATAAATAAATACAAATAAATATCTTCATGGGCACACCATTTAGCATGAAAATAAATCCAACTGGACTGTTAAATCAATTACTTTAAAAACTGCTGGATTTTTCACATTACTAAAATGTGAAAAATATTTTGAAAAAAGAATCCTTCATTTGTTATGTATATCACAAATTCTTCCAAGAGGAAGTCATTGAAGGAAAATAAAAGGTATTCAGATTTAGTCACAAAGAGCCATAAAACCTAAGGAAGGATTGCTATGGTTTAAATTTTCAATGGGTGACAGTAAGTTTAATACCATGACGTTGAAAGGACTCTGGGTCCACAATATCCAGATCAAATCTTGACTTCACCACTTTATAGAAATATACATGTTTACAAATTTAAATTAGGTTTGATTTGAAGAACGAGGAGCATATGGTACCTATATCTTAGGGTTCTGTGTGGATGACCAACATAGTGCTATGGCAATCCTGAAAATGCAAACTTGATTAGTTAGCTAGGGCTGCCATAACAAAATACCCCTGACTAGTGGACTTAAACTATTTCGTGCTGGTCAGCTTTCCATCGTAGTGACAAACACCTGAAGTAAACAACTTTTATTTATTTATTTTTGGTACTGGGATTGAACTCAGGGGAACGCAACCACTAAGCCACATCCTCAGCCTTATTTTGTATTTTATTTAGAGACAGGATCTCACTGATTTGCTTAGTGCCTTGCTGTTGTGGAGGCTGTCTTTGAACTCCTGATCCTCCTGTCTCAGCCTCCCAAGCTGCTGGGATTACTGGAGTGCACCACCACGCCTGGCTGAAGTAAACAACTTTTAAGGAGGAAAGGTTGATTTTGGATTGTGGCTTCTAAAGGTTCTGTCCCTGGGTTCTGTTGCTTTGGGGCCTGTGGCAAGGCAACACAACCTGGTGGAAATGCATATGGAGGAAAGTGCTCACCTCATGGCAGGCTGGAGGCAAAAAGAAAGAGAGGGTCCCAAGTTTTTCTTCCAGGACACACCCCTAATGGCCCAACCTCAACCAGGTAGATCTCACCTCTTAAAGGTTTACCACCTCCCACGAGTACTGCAGGCTAGGATCTAGCTTTTAAACACATGGGCCTTCGGTGGATATTTCAGATCCAAACTATAGCAAAAACCTAGTTTATTTCTCACATTTTTGGAAGCTGAAAGTCTAAGAAAGTGTCAGTAGCATTGGTTTCCCCTGAAGTCTCTACTGGCTTGCAGATTGTCAACTTCACGCCAAGTCCCCACAATGCCTCTGTCTGTGAATGCATTTTTGGATGTCTCTTCCTTGTCATGTAAGGACACATGTCCTTTTGGATTGGAGACTCACTTAATGCTTCCTCTTGATCTCCTTGAAGACCATTTCCACATATGTTCATATTCTGATATACAAAGGGCTGGAATTTTAACATGTGAAGTTTGGATACAATTCAGTTCATGAAACACCTTTTTGGACCTCCTACTTTATGGAGTATAAGAGGCCAAAGGCACAAGCTGTACTCGAACGTCCAAACTACATCACTTTGAAGCCACACCTCCCACAGGTGGGCTGCTCCTGGTCAATGGCTGATAGAACACTTAAGGACTCTCCTTGTTTTGTGGAAATTTTCTAAGAACTGGTGGGTCACAGTGGTACATGGCTGTAATTCCAGAGAATTGGAAAGCACAAGCAGGAGGATCACAAGTGGGAGGTCAGCCTTGCCAACTTGACGTGACCTTGCCTGAAGAATCAAACAAATAAGTAGCAGGAGATTAGCTCAGTGTTGAAGTTTCCCCAGTGGTGGAGTCAATCCCTGGATCACAAAAGTAAATAAAGAAATGGATAAATAAATAAAAATACATATATACATACACAAATAAATCAAATAAACTGCACTTTGCATCTGAAGTTTATACCCTTCCTTCTTTCCTCCTTTCTGTCTTCACCTCTCCCTCTCTTCTCCTTCTCTTCCTTCCTTTCCTTCACTTCAGTATTGTCATCAGTATGACCCTCGGAGAACTTCCTTGGTCTTGTTCAGGTCTCTCCTCATTTCCTCATCATTATGGTTTAGATCTGAAGTGTTCCCCCAAAGCTCATGTGTGAGACAGTACAAGAAAGTCTAGAAGTGAAATTACTGGGTTAGGAGACCCTTAAACTAGTCAGTGCATCAGTCACTGGATAGGAATTAACTGGGTGGTGGGGTGTGGTTGGAGAGATGGGTCCTGGGGGTGTGCCTTTGGCATTTAAACTTTGTACATAGTGAGGGGAGTGCTCTCTCTCTCTCTCTCTCTCTCTCTCTCTCTCTCTCTCTCTCTCTCTCCTTCTTGGGTGTGTCCTGACCCACTTTCCCCTGCAACGCTCTTCTACAATGATGTCCTTCCTCACCTCAAGCCCCGAGGAATGGAGCTATCCTTCTGTGGACTGAGATCTCTGAAACTCCTCTAAAATTGTTTTTTATCAGGTGTTTTGATCACAGCAGGAAAAAAAATCTTCTAAAATGAACCTCTCACCTGGTGAATCCAACCTTGGCACCTGCCTCTCAGAGGATGTGTAAAACAGCTTGGTGTGTGGTAAGTACTTCTCATAGGGCAGGGGGTCAAAAACCAGCGGGGCGTGGGAATGCTGTGAAGTGAAACCAGGGAGGGATCAGGGCTGCTCTCACAGGAGGCTGTGGGTACAGTGAAGCTGGAGGTGAGATCACCAGGAGCGTTTTCCCCGAGTAAGAAGCAGGGGCAAAATTAGAGAAGCTGGTTTGATAGAATAAATTCTGACTCCTCGGGCTGATTACTTCAGAGATGGTAGTTTTGCTTCCAAGTTGGAGAGGTTGTGAGTAAAATAGAGTGTTACATATGGAAAATATGGATATATTTTCTACTTGTGTATTAAAATCAACATATTGTAAAATATTCTTGACCTTTTGATTGCTGTATGATCAGGGTGATCATCTAGAGAGAATAACATTACATCATTAATAATAATAACATCAGGGTTCTGGAAAGGAATGTAGCACCATGACAACAAGAATAGACAAATTCGTTTTGGATGCTTTGGAAGAGAGAACCTCAATTTTCCAGTCCAAGAGAAGAGAATGAGTCTCACAGGCCACAAGGATCAATTTGAGAGAGTCAAAAAGCATTTTAATTAAGGCAGTGCATAGCTAGCTGCACCTTGCCTGTTTCCTTGATACAATTATATAAAAGAGTATTAGTGACAACACAGACATCATCATGACTATGAAACAAGAAACTCAGAGTGTTCATCAGGACTTTTGCTAACAAGTTGAGACTGCTATATATCCACCTAGGGCAAAGGCATTATCAATAATACCTGCTAGCCCTGGCGATCAGTTTTAATATCTCTCCTACTTGTATGATTCTCACCATTGAGAACATTGCTCTGACTGTTGCATAAATGAGTTTACTTTTCTTCCAGGTAAAGAGACTTAATATTCAGCAAGTGACCTTGTTTGCAGCTCACTTTTGAGATGCAATCTCCAGCCCTGGCTGTTTATGGAATTAGTGTTTCTGTGTACCAACAAACCTCAACACTTCATCCCAAAGTGAATGAGGTTTAAGGCTGAGATAAATACATCCACTGTCCTGGACAAAAAGGAAGTAGTGTTGAGAAGCGGTGCCAGGAAATCGAGGAAAAGAGATGTTCATTCCAAGAAGTCAGATCAAAGCCCCACATTAACTAGGTTACATATTTGGTTCTCTTTTGGTCTCTTCCAGGTGACAAGTTATTATCTCATTTTCCTAGGGAAATTGTTGAATTTAAATTTAAAATTACCTAGTCTAATAGATAGACTGTAAAATTGATATTTTTCTGGTTACAAGTTGATTCTTTTAAGGTCATTTATCCATGTAGTGCAAATTGAAATGTTATCAGCTTGTCTCACTTGATGTGACCAGAATGGCCCAGAGGCAATTTCCAAAGAGACCTGGTGGTGAATGGCTCATACTGCAGTCTGTCCGAATGAGGGCAGTAGATGCTATAGGGATAATCTAAGAATGATGTTAGAATATGTGTGTCTGACATAACAATAGCAATAAAAAGAAAAAATAAATAAGGAAAGAACAAAAGGCTTTAAATAGTGGATGCATAGAAGTCTACAGAAAATTAAAAACAAATAGAAAATATACAAGAGTTTTGTTTCATCTTTGATATACACTTTTCACCATCTGAAATTGTCAGTTTTGTCACATGGTCTTGAGTTAGGTACTTTTTTAGATCAGAGCCTCTTTGTCAACCCTCACTCAGTGTGGTCTCCCTGTTGGAATACCCTTCAAATGCTGTTTAATTCTGAATTGATTCTTTGCTTGTAAAATGTGAACCTAATGATCAACTCCCTGTAATTTTATTGCTGCATGGTTGTTAATAGAAACAGTAAATTATACTTAACTAAAACATATTCAAATCCTCAGGAGAATGAAAGCTGATACCATCCATGTAGAGGTGTTCAAAGGTGTTCAATGACATTCAAGTGTTTTCTCTGTTGTCTGTCCACATATGAACTCTCGCTATTGAGGATTTTGAAAAGGCTGCATAGAAAGATATTATGGGAAAGTGATATTAATTTGTTTGTAATAGGACAGAGCCTACAATATAAATTCCTTGAAACATTTTGTCATGTCTGCATATAGCAGGAAAGAGTCTAAGACTGAAAGGGGTACCTCTGATGGTATGGGCCTTCCAGTCACCAATTCACAGGGGATATGTGAGCCTCACGGAGTGGGTCATATGGTCATGAAGTATGGTGGAAGTCCCTTTAGGCAAGAAAGATCAAGGGCTTATAATTAATCCTGTTTGTTATTGATTCTTTCAATTTTCTCAAATACTGTAGGTAATAAGAGTAGTGCATCTGATGAGTATCTGATGATGCATTATGGATTTATTTTATAATTGTTCTTCTAATGAATATTCCTTTAAAGACTTTGGCATCAAAGAACATATGTCCCTAGATGGGAACAAAGTTAAGCAACTTCTCAGCAACTGTAATTGTGTATTTTTTCAGCACCAAAATACACAATAGATTGATGGCAACTAGAGCATATTCAAATTCTGGGGAGACTGGAAAGTGAATAAAAGTCCAATTGAAGATGTTCAAAGGGGCCTAAAAGTGCTGGTTCCTGATTGTGTGTCAACTTTACAGTTGATAGATGACATGTGGCAGGCAGTCTTTCTGGTTTCTTCACCAATGCTAATTTAAGACAGTAACCAATTTGTACCATGATGAGAAGTTTTATGAAGAAATTTATCTACTATCCACTTAAAATCTTATGGTGTCATCATGAGGCTACCTTGGGAGGTCAGAGATTACTAGAGTTAAGGGTAAAACCATAGTTTCAACCCTTCCCTTACAACATTAGAGAGCAAACTGTTGCAATGTTTCAATCCATTGTGTGAATCCTTCTGGTGATTTATCTTTTGAGGGTTTTGGCCTCCAGTTTTAGTTTTGTGATATAATACAACAACAAATAATTAGGTCAGAATACTGAATAGAGTCTTACACATTGAGCAAGGTGATGACAGTTCCCTAACTCAGTCAAACAGTTCTGAAGTCCTCTTTGACATAATGATCTCCTAGGTATTTTTTTCATTTACCTTCCGTATCTCTTTTTGCATGGACCTAAATATTTTTAGATATCAATTTCTCTAGGTAGTAAGACTTCTTTAACTACTTTTTTTTTGGTTATGAGTGCCAGCTAATTAGGAACTTCCTTACTTCCTTGTTTCCAAAGCATCTCCAAGTCTTGACCTACTCCAAAAGCAAATATGCCATATTCTGGACTTCAGTCATTTGAAAAACTCAGAAAGCACAATAAGTTCTGCCTTGTGAGCTTATAATATTTCATGTAAGGGACTGTATTCTAAAGGAGGATTTAAACGAATGACAACTGATCCTATTGGATGACCTCCAGTTTTAGTTTTGTGATATAATACAACAACAAATAAAATTGGGTCAGGATACTGAATAGCGTCTAAGACATTGAGCAAGGTGCTGACAGTTCCCTAACCCAGTCAGACAGTTCTCAAGTCCTCCTTATTTGACAGGGACAAGAGATGGTCAGGATTCAGGATGCTGCAGGATTTGGCAGTCTTGCTGAGAACTTTGAAATCAAGTGTGGGGCCTAGAACTAACTCGGCAGAATGGTGACAAGTGCAGGAGGTTGTCTAAAGCAATGTTAAGCCTTCACAAGTTCAAGGAGATGTTAAGAACTTCACAAGTTCACAAGTTCAAGTGAGTGATGGGCTTTTGAAGCTTCTCATGCATCATAAAAGGGCAAAGAGGTTTGTTTGAATTATGCACAAACGCACAAATGAGCTTTCTGTAGTTAAGGAAGCTTAAGAAAGGATACTTTGGAAGTGTCCTCTTTGGGTTCTAGAGGCTTATTTTCATTTTAGATCCTAAAGAGTATGTTATTTAGGGATTTTTCAAATTCATAAAGAGATGCTACATTTTTAGGAAAAATTGATATCTATTGTTTACTGTTCCAATTTAACATACAAATCTTATAAATTATTGGGTTTTAAGATGTTTAGGACAAGTGTGTCAGTCTTTATTCTGTCTGAAAAGGATACTTCTTTTTCCTTAGATGGATCATAGCCTGTATTTTCTGTATTTTGGTAAAATGGTGATTGATCTCTTAATACTGTTCTTTTGATAATTTTCAACCAAAGCCTGTTGATGAATAGAGAAGTCTTCTGGAACCTTAAGTAATCCTTGGACTTCTGGTGGGCATATAGTATCATGATTTCATTTGCAGAATAAGTTTCTCCCTATTAAATTTGAAGGGATATTATTAGCATGAAGGAAAGTATTTAATCAAAGGGAAAGGCCCAAATGTTGGAGTTAAGGGCTGGAAGATACAAAATATGTGTGATTTATTTCAAATACCTTCTGCCTGTGTGGAATATTTACTTAAAGGGAGATACCGGGTTTAGTGCAGACAGAGTAGCACCTAATCTGCCAGGAATTGATGAGGTTGATCTACCATATTCTATTTTATTCACAATTGCTAGGATTTGGCAGAGAAGTGGGAAACTTTGACAGGAAAACCAAGAAACAAACAAATAAAGGGAAGGCTTCAGATGTGCTTTAACTTAGTGTCCTCAACAGGGAGAAATGGGAGGGAGGCTAATGTAAGTGGAGCATCCGTGAGATTGGTTTTGTGAACATGTTTGATTTTTTTAGTTAGTACTGGGTAGGAAGCAGTAGAGAAAATTAACATGCTGACTGTCATGGAGCAAATCCTGAACTTTCTGGACCTGCTGCTGTAGAGGTTGTTGCTTGGCTTGCTGAGCTGGTTGCTAAGGGTCGTGAGTCAGAGTTCTGTTGTTACTTACGGTCTGGCTCATGTCCATTTTCATATTCAGTCTCTCCATCATAAATACCAGTCATATCATCAGCAAGAAATCATGCCCCTGGGACAGAAACATCTGGAGCACAGACGGGTTCCTCTTAATTGCTCTACAGCACCCACATAAAATCCTTGGCCTACGTTTTTGAAATGATTAAATTCTATAAACATGTTTGAAAGCCTGCTTTTCAAAATCTCTCAAAAGTCGATACTATTTGACCTTGCCATATACTTGTTCAGCCCAAGGGTAATGATTAAATTTCCTTCTAAGAGTCTCCCTCTAAAGGAAAAGTGTCTTGGGCCCATCTCATCTTTCCTTCTACACATTTTCTTTAGAAGTTCGTTACATCATAGTCTCACATCTCTGTGTGATTTTCAATTCCTGTTTGTGTTCAGGATGGAAACGCAAACATACTTCTTAAAATTTGGAAGCATTTCCTTCTAACTTTCACTACATGTGTCCCATCTGAAACTGTCATATTGTCCATGTTAGGCTTCTTTGGTCATATTTCCCATTCTTTTCCCCTTTGACATCTGTCTCTTGGTTTTCAAAACTTGAGGCCAATGCTCCTTACCCTCTCTCCAAAACCCCATCAGCAATCATTGTCTGAGTGAAGCCAAACATTGGTGGAAATTAAATCTCCTGCCTGCATCTTCCTCTTCAGGTGCACTGACTCTTCTCCTATTTCGGTTCCCATTAAGCTCACCTAGGATAACTCTCCCCCACATGCCAGCCAGGTACACCCTTATTCAACATAATGATTGATTGCTGTCAGCTTAATTTTCTTCAAGGCCAGACCTGACCATTTCACTTTCTTGTTGAAAAGCTTCACTTATTCTTTTTATTATGCAAAGTCAAGCCCAAACTTCCTCACCACATGGCACACTGTGTTCTCTTTTTTATTCTGGTACTCCCTTTTCCTGTTCTGAACTGTTAGAACTGTTAGGGTTAGGGTTAGGGTTAGGGGTTACAATTAGGGTTAGGGTTAGGGTTAGGGTGACTCTCTCTTGATACTTTGTATGCTGAACTCCACATCAAAGGAGTCTATGTACATCTTTTTTATTAAGTAAAAGTATTTGAGCATTTCCTTGTTTGTGTCTAACTCATTATTTTCTTTGTAGCACTTCCAATAATCAGTGGAATTTCCTATAAAATCAAATACTTGATTCATCAAATCATGAAAAATGTACCAATCATGGCAGAGTGCAAACTTTGAAAAATGTTGTAGCAAAAATCAAATACTTTAATACTATAATGTTTGATTTATATAGTGAAAGTTTTAAATGTATTTTGGATTTGACATAAATCTTTAAAAACTGGTAGAATTTTCTACACAATAATAATAAAAACAACAGGCTGAGGAGAAGAAATAATTTCACAAACATTTTTGGAGTGCAGTGAGACTGAGAATCCTTGTATTTCATTAGACAACAAGGAATCTTGTTTCTAGGGAGCATTAATACTTATTTATCCCTTTTCTTTTCCTTTCTTCTAAAGCATTGAAATAGGAAGAGAGGTACAGTAAGAATCAAGAATTATAAAGAATAAGCTATAAATTAAATTCATGATAATTCAAACATGTAAGTTTAAATATTTTTCACTAACTGTGATTAAAAAATTGTTACTGACTTTTTAAAATGTACCTTTAAACCTGTGGCTAGGGGAAGAGAATAAAGAAGGATCTGAAAAATGTATTTCCTCTTCATTTGAGTTCAAGAAGAGAGTGACAGTTTATTTATTATAGACAGTATTATAAGAAAGAACTTTAAAGTTATTACTTTACAGTCTTCTTGATGGGAATCCATGTTTTATGCAAATGTGACCTCCTTATCATATTTCTTTAATTTAGCAGGAAGGAAGTGTTCCAAAGGATGCCTTGTAAAACTAAACCTAGATTAACCAGAATATTTCTTTGTAAAACAAATGGAAAGGTTGATATGACTATGAAGACAAGAGGATTTTTAGCCTTCTTGCTGAGGTTGATTTATCTTCTTTGCTAGAACAGGGCTCTGTCTTGCAGCGATTTTGAACCCTGCTGGCTCCAGGAATTGAAGAAAAATCAGTTGGATCAATATCTTGAGAGGAGCTCTTGGGTAAAACAAAATGCATATCTGTGATATCCAGAATTGTTTTTTCCATCTTGGGAATTTTTAGCCAAATGGGATCACATTCCAGGAAATGGGGAAATGTCTATGACACTCATGAACCCAGCCCACATTCACCAAGGCTGTCCCATTTATGCTATGAGAAGGGGGGTCCCTTATCAGAGCCCAAAGAATCAGTTCTAAGCCATGGGACTTCAGACTCCTGAGATTGATCCTCACCTTTTCCCAAGAAACATCAAGTAGTAAAGCTTATCAGGGATACAGGACAATCTTATAGCCTCTGTCAACCAAAGGATATCATATTATTTAATATCATATACCTATTAGAATGAGAATTGTAGGTATGCTTCCTTCCTAAGATTAATGTCTCAATACTTTTTCATAATAGCTTGGAAAAGAGAGGTGTACAGGACTTAGAGATGCCTCCTCACTCTGACCTGCATCAGAAAATGCATTGACATAAATTTAACTTCTCCAGGTATATTTGAGATTCCCCCAGAAAGGATAAAATTCATACAAAATACTTCTTTTACTAGATGTTCCCTGGCTATTCAAGCCAGGAGTGATTTAAGGGACAATGACCATCCAGCATGGTTTGCCCAATTACAGGACGTTAATCACATCTCACCTTGAAATCATTACTTGTCTGACTTTCTCCTCACTAAATCTCTTGGCAGATAGAATTCTGCTCTTCACTTTGAGGCTCAGGCTGCACAAGTAGCCAGTTGTGTTTTGCATGTGGCAGGCACTTCATGTTTTCTATGTACCAATCACCAAAAGTGAGTTCTTGTGGTTTCTATTACAACTCCCCAAATGCCATTTATATTGATATAGTCAGCATGTTTGCTTCCAAAGTCTTTGGTGTGCATCTGTAAAAGAGTTTTATTCATGTTCTCATTTATTTGCATACTCCGATGCAATCTGTCCTGACTGCTGTCTCTGTTTCATGGGGGACCATTGCTGAGCTTTCCTTTCTTTACACTGAGATGACCATTTCCTGAAGGCTGATGTGGTAGGAGCTTGTGTGCTTAAGGAGGTCCACAACCAAGAGCAATCCTCAGAGGGGAAAATAGTTAATGGACCAATAATTGCAGATGATTGCAAAAATAGATTTTCACACTTTCATGAGATAAAAGGGAGTTTTTTTTTCTTTAATTGCTGTAAATGTGCCTCATACCTTTGGGAACTGGGTTTAAATGATATATGGCAGCATTACACGTGGGAGTTTAAATGTGTGTGTGTGTGTGTGTGTTTTACTAACTGCTGATTATAATTTTTAAGATCATCATAATCTCCTGTCTTAATATACCATTATATGAATACTCTGTTAATGCCATAAAACAATCCCATTAATTAAACTAATATTATTCCAGTATTCATGAGAAAGGTCATTATATCTGTTGCTCCTAAAATTTTATTTAAAAAAAATTACATAGTCTCGAATGTAAAAAAAATCATCAATCAAATTATATTAAGAAGACAGAATAAATATTTATTTTAATGGATTTTTTATTATTACATAAAACCTTAACAAAACAATGGAACCATTCATTGGAAGCAAATTTGGCAATTTATTCTGTAGCACAGTGGCGATGTTGAACAAAAATAATCTGATAGACAGTGACATTATCTTATAGGTAGCTTATAGTTAATTATATTTATTTTCCAGATGCCTAAGTTGTAATTCCTTCTCGAGTCCTTATTGTTGATATTTTCTCTGTTTTTTTCCATTTCTGACATTAGCTAATCTATGTTTTCATCTCAAGCACATTTGTAAATTACTCTGAAGAAAAACAAACAAAAAAGGTAAATAGCATGGATTAAATGATTATGACTATTTTCAATACTTATCAACCTGTGCAAAAACAACAAGTATTTCATTTGGAATGTACATTACATCATCAAACAGTAACATAAACATTGTACCTGGAATTTATTTTATTCTTGTCTTTGTCAGCAGCTATCTGGCTATAAATTCAAGTATTTTTTATCTCTGTACCGAAGTTTTCTTGTCAATAAAATAATGGTTTTAAATTAATTTGAGGGCAACATTCATATTCATAAAGCTGTAAGTATGGTGTTTAAATATGCATGTATATATGGGTTTGAATTAAAACTCAAAACTGAGAGCAAATAACAAAGTTATGTCATGAGCTGAAAGAATATTTCTTAGGAAACTTCAATTTGCTTTTGAAATAAATAAATAAAACTATTTTTAAACTAACATCAGAGAAAAATTTTCTCTTTGAAGGCAATATTGCTGTTTAAGGTAAATATTTAAATTATCACAAAGTCTATAATTCATATCATTTCTGAAAAATCACTGAGGTATTTCACATGTGGCTCTGGGTTCCCTTCCCTGGTATTATCTCCTCTTAACAGAGATAACAGTATTTAATTGTTTTTTTCTCAAGTATCATTAGAGGTGAAATTCTAAAACTGTTCACATGTTTTATAAAGTAAAATATCAGAACTTAGGCCACACATAGAAAACTGAACAATCCCAATCAATGATTTGTGTGAATGGCATTAATTTTATGAAGCATGCAAGTATAAATAACACAAAATTTATATATAAGATATTATTTGCTTACAAGGAACCCAGAATGAGCTTAATTTTGGTGATTTCACTCTTGGCACTTATCAGGTAGCTATCATTTACTCCTGTCCCTTTCTTAATAAGGGCACATGTACCCTAGACGCCAAATTCCATTGACAGAAATAAGGGCAGAAATGTCAGAAACTCGGAAGTTTAGTTCTATTAGGTATTTAGATCAAATTCTCTCACATGAAACTTCATGAGTGTTGTTCTTTGTTTTTGTTATTTTTTTGATGGCTTTATTTCTATTGTTACTGATCAAAGGGAAAAAAAAACAATACATAAATCTCGAACCCCAGCTCACAATAGAAAACAACACTTAGCCAACTTCATTCATGTCTTTCTGCAAAACAAGAATGAAGGAAAACAATGAAATTCTACAGTTTTGCTTTCAAGGATAGTATATATATATATATATATATATATATATATATATATATATATATATATATATATATTTTTTTTTTTTAAATTTCTCCAATTCTTTCTATGACACGTCACTTTAAAGAACCTTGTGAGAAGAACATTTCTATGGTTTGGATTTGAATGAACTTACTGAGAAAATTAACTGTGTATTTAAAATGATGGAGGATTTTACATTGAAATCTTTTTCACAAAATTGGCTTGAAACATGTGCTTCCAAAGAGGAAAGAAAATGTCTCATTAGAGTATCCTTAGAGAAAACCTTGGGTTTAGGCTGGTATTTCATAAGAGGAGAAAAGATCAATTAACTTGTAATCACAGGAGCAGCATAAACTTTGGAATACTGGAAGTAGCCAACACTTTGTGTTTCAAAACATCAATTCCTGATTTTAGTATAATGAAGGAAATCTTGATTTCCACAGATGCCCACCAATCACTTTGAGCTTTCTCACCCAAAACAGACAGCCCAGAAATAAATTTGAAGTGCAGGTTCAGGAGTATGATTCCAGGAATGTGTTCACTCTTGAGGGAGTGCATTGCTTAGTCCCAGGTAGCTAAACCAGGAAAAATTTAATAGTTTTAGAATGTTTTATAGAATTCTGTTTAGTCATTTTTTACTATTAAGGTAAACAGAATGTTAAAAGAATCATTTTCTGTAATATTCTCAAAATATGACATGACATTTTCCCCTTTTAAAAAATACAAATTACCTACAACTAATCCAAAGAGCTTGTATTTCTTCTTAAAATTTCTCAATTTCCATCTATCCTCATCCATTAGAAATATATATGTATACATACACACACAAATATTTCTATATTGGTTTCTATGCTCCTGTTGTAATAAAATACATTCCTTATTAAAGTAATAATGACTATCCTTGGGTCTATTACATCATTTTATTTTGACCAAGAGAATACCATATCTCCTATTTTTTAAAAATTGTCCACATAATGCAGCTGATTTATTATTTTTCTTTTGTTATGTTTAGAATCCCGGATTGATTTAAATATAACTCTGCACTGTTTGACATGATTAATGAGAGATCCATAATATTGTAAATAATTAAGAAAAACCTGCCATTTCTGAGTGAGCAAAACTTGGACAGATAATTTTCCTAGAGAATCATAAATAGGGAGTAACAGGTTTACTGCCTTTCACTGTGCCTTCCCTCTGCTGCAGTTGTTGTGATTAATCTTCTAGGAATCCACAAGTGCCCCTCTGAATGAGCCCATTCGCACTTCCATGTTTCCACACCATGGGCAACTCCACTGGGTTGTGCTAAGTTTAGGGAAGGGGCACTGTTGATGTCTGGGGTACAATAAATTCTAAAATTCATCATTCATGAAAAATCTCAGAATGTTTCCTCTCTCATGTTTTAAAAGGCCATACATAACAAATAATATTGAACCCATTGTTGTCATCCTACTATCTTCATCAAAAGAATATTGCTCATTTGTTTTTCTTTTTTCATAAAAATTGAAATTATCTATTTAAAAATCAAGTCTGGGGATTTTCAAGCAAATAAAGTGTAATTTAGCAAGAAGTATTTTTAAAATATCAGGATTTTATTTACTCTTGGCCCTCAATACTATTTTAGTTTTTCTGGGAAGGAAAAGTAAATTCTTTAAGAAGTTTTATATTTCACTACTTCCAAAATGATATTTGCATTATTAGGAAGACTGAACCTAACAAAGAATTTAGTATTGCAGTTAGATTTTTGGTAGAAAAATTTGGAGCATTTGAAACGAATGAGCTGCTGCACAAACTGGCATTAATATATTATTTAAGGTGGAATCACATTAAGATATTACCAGGAGATGAAAAAGGATTACTGAAAAGTAATTTATGTAAATATGTCAATCACCCCAAATCTTTCTTGAATATTCACAATTTCAAACATTTTTGAAAAAGCTGGTTATTGAGAGACCTCTTTCTTCAAAAACTTTAGATATAATAATGATAAAGAATGACTTTGTCTCTTTTAGAAACATGAATCAACTCTAACCATATATGGCTATTCTTTTTGAAGATGTTCAAAAACTGGTTTGAAATAATTTGAAAACAGCCTGCCTTACCACACATTAAATTTTCATAATCCTGTTGTGCAAAGAACTGCATTAGTTTTCATGTGTGCAAATAAATGCATGTGCATACAAATTTGTTCTCTAGTTTAAATCGTATTTTAGTTTAACATTCTTAATTTTGTATTCAGTTCAATTTCAAATATGTAATCCTATAAATTTTCCATTTCCAATGAAAGACTTTCTGGATTTTTATTAATACATTTAACTTGTATTATTAAAAACCAGAGGCACCTCTAAAATCACATACTTATTACTGTTGTTTCCTTTATGGATCATTTGTTTCCATTGTTTTTGTTTGCTTGCTTGTTTTCATGGTTTATGATTAGCTGGGTGTCCATTTCTGTTTAACAAATTGAAGCTAGCCATAGTGGCAGAGGTATTTTTCTCAGGAGAGAGTCTCTAGGTAAAGGTGCACACATCTCGGCAGACCTTGTCGACTAAGGAGTCTCCTGGGATTTTTATCTTCCCTTTCTTACTTTCAAAGCATTGTGAGCTGAGTTCACTGCAAACTTGGGATAGATTATGAACTAGCTAGTTAAATTCTGCAATGTTTATTTAAGTCATAATTGATTTTTGACCTCAGAATATCACAGTTCTGTATTTAGGTACGTGAGTTCATCATGCAAGAAAATACATTTCCACAAAGAAGCACACCTCAATTTTAGTAAAATGCAAGTAAACAAATATTTACATGAATAATTAAAAAAATAAATGCGAGGTCTATTCTGATGTGTTTTTACTTGTATATTTACACATTTATTTATTCATTCTTTAAAGAAAAATGCATTCAGCAGAGATGGGAATCTATTTACTTCCAACAGGAAGTTCTCCAAAAATAATTGTTGAACTAGAGTGACACTACCAATCCAAAGTATTGTTCCCTTTAAAGTGACCACCTTTGAACACCTTACTTCTCACTTTACATGTATTGTGTGAAAATCATCTGTAGAGTGGGTACACTTGGAACTGGAGCAGATCAGAGGAGTCTGGGAAGCCCCACAGAGTAGCAGCCAAGCTGATCCCAGGGTATACCTCTGGTCAAAGAACTTCACCATGATGGGGAAGCCCTTGGTTTTGGAGCTTTGTAAAAATTAAAAAGAAATTAAAATAAAGAAAGAAGGACAGGATTGTGGCCACTCCATGATATGCAGGAGACAAAAAAGCAAGAGAGGTGTCAGTCTGATTTGGGAATATTCAGGAATCCGATCCTGCAGGACAACTGAAAGAAAGGCTGTCAGCAGAAAACATTTTGCAGAACCTCTGTGTGGCTTTTAAAGTCCTTTAGTCTCATTCTCTATGAACTAAATAACGTGGTTCATGTTGAAATACAGGGAGATGAACCATGCATCAGACAACATATCATGTGACATGTTACCATTGGAGCACTATTATTTTCAATATGAGAACATCCTTGACAGTCAGCAGACAACTTAAAATGCTTTGATATTATCACCAATAACATCTTTAAACTAGCTCCAGGTGTGCAATGGAATTATAAAAGAAAAATTGTCAAATTCCGGTAACACACAATGTTAACATATAATTTGAAGTTATATTCATCTGGATTTTTATCTAGACTTTATAATTTCTTCCTTAGAAATTTTACATATTATTAAGATTTATATGAAGGTGATTTCTTTTACAGATGCTATCAAAATGAGACTTTTTTATCAAATAAATTTTCTAGTTGTTAAGGTTGTTTTATCAAAGGCTACTTAGTTTTGCACTAGTAACCAGCAATGTTGATGAAAGTCCTCATTAGCTCAGTTTGTCTCTAGCACTCTCAAATGGACCCATTTTATCAATGGTAGTTTTGTTTATTCTTTCCCATCTCAATATTTTATTTCACCTTTATTTTATTGTATAGGATAGTCTTTATTGTCTTTTTATATTGATATTATTGGTCACAGTGGTCATTCATGTCTTGTTCCTGTTATTTAAAAAATTCTTTCAAGGTTTCCCCAATAGGGTGGTCTTGATTGCTGGTTTTTATTGGGTAAGATTTATCATTATAAGAAAGTTTCTGGGTTTCTTCATTTACAAATTGTTATAAATGTGTTTTTTGGGGGGCTGGGGATGTGGCTCAAGCTGTAGCATGCTTGCCTGGGATGCATGCAGCCCGAGTTCGATTCTCAGCACCACATACAAACAAAGATGTTGTGTCCGCCGAGAACTAAAATAAATAAATATTAAAAATTCTCTCTCTCTCTCTCTCTCTCTCTCTCTCTCTCTCTCTCTCTCATCCCTCTCTCTTTAAAAAAATAAATAAATGTGTTTTGAGTATTTCTAAATAATTTTCCCACCTTTTATGAAATTTTATTTGTTTTCATAGTTTATTTCTATTTATTAATGATATATTAATAGGCTATAAAATGTTCAACTTCCTCTGTCTTCCTAAGAAAAACCTATAACATATTATATGACAATATATAATGCATTGTTGGACTTAGATTCCTAATTTTAATTTATATTTCTTGAATATATGTTTACACATGACACTGTATTTTAATGTTTCTATGGATTTATGCTTGTTTAGTCTAGAATAAATTTCTCAATCATTTGTCTTGTTTTCTCTTTTATTATTTTGATTTCGAAGAAAGAGTTACTGGATTTTTTTTCTTAATTTTTTCCAACTTTATTGAGATAGAATTTACAAACGCAAATTGTATACATTTATGATAAACAAGAGGATGCTTTGATACATGCATACATTGGAAAGTTTTATCATGTTGCCAGCATCAGGCTAATTAGCATGCCATCCCCTCACATGGTTAACTCTATTTGTAACTCTGGTGACAAAATTGAAGAGCTCTCTCAGGAGACTTGAACTGTATGGTATGTTATGTGGTTGCCATGCTCTGTAATAGACCTTATTCACCTTGCACAATTGATGCTCTGTACCTCTTGAAGAAATTGTTACTGGGTTTTCTTTTTATTTTAATAAACATCTTTTGTTTTTCTATTATTTTCTCTTCTAATCGTCCCTGATTTGTTCCTTCTACTTTTCTCAGGCCTAGGTTGTGAATCTGTTTTCAACTTTTGAACCTAAATGCTTAGTTGACATTTTAATGCATTTCATTTCAGTGATAAATGAATGCTTCTCTGAGCACAAATTTGTAGTTCTGTAATTCATAGTAGGTAATATGTTTATCATTATTTTCTATATATTCAGAAAATGCAGTTTGATATTCTTTAGTATTATAATTCTGTAACAAAAGCTTCTAAGTGAAACTGCAATTCATTTTTCATTTTTTCGATTTCCTTCTTTATTAAAGATTTAATAAAATATTTTGCCTATTAACACATGACAATCTTTTAAAATGTTTGAAAGTGAATAATTTCTAGGACATTATACCAGCAAATGCAAATAGACTAGTTAATATGAATCCATTAATTGGATTCGCCTAATTATTTAATATGCCTATACCAATTGTATGTTTCCCCACTTACACCAGGCTAATAAAAATTATATAAAGTTTTTATTTTACTTTTTTATGTTACCTTCTCCTTATACTGACTAAAATTTCCACTTCATGAATGATAACACGCTCCAATTTAATAAACAATGCTTACTTTTAGATCCCAAGATACACTATAGCATTTATCATTGCAAAGTATGCCACCATCTTTTGCTTAAAAGTCTTTGCCCTGCATTTCACCTCAGTGAATAGTGCTGTCCCTACTCCTACTTTCTTAAGACCTGCTCATTTCATATCTGTTATTCTCAGCTACCTTTGAACACTCTTGGCACACCGCTGTAGGCATATAAATGTAGCCCAGAAGCAAAAAAAAACAGTGTGTGTTTGTGTGTGGTGGTGGGGGGATGTATATGTGTGGTGTGCGGTGTGTGTTTGTAATGTGTGTGTGTGTGTGTGGGTGTGTGGGTGTATATGTGTATGTGTGTATGTGTGTGTGTGTGTGTGTGTGTGTGTGTGTGTGTGTGAGGGTGTATATGTGTATGTGTGTATGTTTGTGTGTGTGTGTGTATGTGGTTTTGGAAATGGAGCTTCACTCCTCTTCAATATGCCCAAATCCTCAGTGATGCAGCCACTCCCAACATGGCCGCTCCACCTACTTTCCCATTCAACTCCACATTCCCCAGTCTCTGCTTAGTCAGTGAGCTCCTACAGACACATCCTTGCTTTTCTTATCTGCTTGTTCCCCCACTTTCCCCTCCTTTTCTGAGACAGGGAGTTTGAAACACTGTCAGTTCTCCCCAGGGGTGAAGAAGTCAGCCAGCATTATGTTTTGGTATTCTAGTTTACTCTATTCTGATTGAGTACTGCAAAGACTTCTTCAAAATTAAAAATTGATGGTATTTCCCAGTTACATGGACAAAAGGATTTCATTTTCTATTGGGCAATGTCTTTGTTGTTTTCTTTTTTTAATATCATTTTTTTTATTGTTGTTGTTTTTATTTATTTATTTATTTAATGTGATGATGGGGATTGAACTCAGGGCCTCATGCATGATAGGCAGGAGCTTTACCACTGAGCTATCTCCCCAGCGTTTGCTGCTTTCTTGTGCTTCAGATAGAAAAGTGGAATGCTTTTACTTACAAAATTGATCTGAAGTTCTGAACAGTTTTTGCAGTAGTCACAGCTGTGTGCTGGACTTAAGCAGGTCCCCACAATGAACATAAACAAAAATAATTCATGCAAGATTTTATGAAAATATAAAATATAACATATTTGATAAACAGATAGTTATGAGGCAATATGATGTAAAATATTAGCTGGCTCAAACTTTAATGAGAATTGAACATATTTGATTCAGCAATTTTTTTTAAATGGGATACTGCAAATGTTACAGGAGTAAATTTGGATTAATAAACATTGGATTGCAAAAGATAAAAGTAAGCATATACTGTTAAAATTATTCAGTCAAAATTACTTGAAAATGAGAGTGAAGTATAATAAAATACAGCTTAATATAAAATCCATAACACTTTATTATATCATGTACTGTAAGTTGGTTATCATCTCTATTTCTCTACTAATCTAAGAAAACGTCATACACATTTAAAAACTGAAGTATATAATTTACTAATTTGTCTAGTATCTTATCAATATATTCCTAAATCACTAATCAGGAATTTATTAATGGCTTAATGATTCCAGAGAGGCAACCACATATTTACCATGTTTGACTCAAAAACCAGAATTACATTCTCAGATGAATAATATATACAATTAGCATTAATATTCTTCACATTTTTCTGTCAGATGTTATTTTAAACTTCACATTTAGCCACTGTACAAATGATTAACATTCATACAATTCATATATGCTAATATTGATTTGATTAAAATTAAATTCAATTATTTAATATTATACACAAAAATGGAACAGATTTATGATCATTTGTCTTCAACAATGTGCAAACTATTTTATAATTGTCAACTCATGTTGCATTTTATTTACTTTCCAGGTAGGTGGAATAGAACCTGATTTTAATGTTTAATAAATTTTGCAAAAAAATTTTGGTGAAATTTTAATTCCTAAATATTTAAAATATCTATGGATAAAAGGACAAGAGATAGTTGCTTCTTATCAGAAGAAAATAATAATAAAAGCAAAAATTATGCTGATTTTCTGTACTGTTTTAATATTCAAAGATAAAAACATAAAGCATAAACACAGGGTCATCTAGTCTAAATAATTTAAAATTCTTTCATACATTCTAAATATTTAGAAGGCAAGGAAATGTCTGTTAGGTTTTAATTTTATGTAGGTTTGTATACATTTTATTTATGTTGACTTGCACTTTAAAATAACTCAGAACAAATTTGAGAATTAAACATAAAAACACAGTCTTTCACTCTTTCCAGGATAACCAGTTACTGTACGTGGTTTTAGTTTTGCCTATGTACAATGTCCTGGTTTTTGCATGTTTTAAAGCTTTATAGATTAGTTTTCTGTGTTCAACCCTTTCTTCAAGTGAGGTGGCATTCATTAATGTGGGTACATGGGCTGTAGTACATTTATTTTCAGAGTCTACTGTACTTTTACATGAATATTTCACAGTGAATTATCTACTTGCTTACCATAAACATTAATACTGTTTCTGACATTTTCCAAAGACAACTAATGTTGTTATGAGCATTTACATAAATGTTTGTTGTCCACATAAGATCCTTTGGGATATATTGAAGTATAGAGATTTTAAACTTTTTAAAATATGTTTTTAACTTTCTAGACACCATCAAATTGGTCCTCAAACATCTTCTACAGTTAATACATCTGAGAGCAGCTTATGAAGAATCTGGTTGCTCATAAGCTCACAAGCACATGGTAGCTTCTGACTGGAACTGCGCCAACTGGAGCAGAGTTCCTTCTGGTGCTCTTGAGTTTAAATTTGCTCATGTTTTATTACCAAGTACAAGAACAACAACTTTCCAAATGTCTATTGTTCATTTACTTTTCTTCTCTGAATTGCCCAGATTTTTCCTTGTGGTTTGCATACTGAATTGATCAGCAATTATTCCATTTTTAGGAATTATTCATTGCTTTTGTGAAATAAATTGTTCATTATGGTAAATGTTACAAATATCTTAGTCTCAAAGTTTCCTTTTTATATTAAAAAGAAAACCCTGTCTTTTTAGGCAAAACTGTTTTTAGTTTTACTTTATTGTTCATGATTTGCTAGCTTTTAAAGCCATTTTCTCACTGAAGTTCATGAAGATATCATCCACACTCTTGCAGTATTCCAGAGTCTGTCTATAATTGTGAATCAATGGTAACTCATGTATTAACCATTTAGCATCCAATCTTTCAAGTCATTCAATAAAACTTAAAAACTTCAAAAAATGTGATATATCCTCAAAAAACACCTCTAAATATTTTGGTAGAATTATTCTTAGTTTTTTTTTGTTTGTTTGTTTGTTTTATTGCTGTTATAAGTGGAATTCTCCCCAAATTTATATTTTAAATTTTTTCTTCCATGTTGTTACCTGCTATTATTTTAGTATATTCATCTTTTATCCAAAACTTTGATCAACTATCTTATTAATTTTAATTATTTTAGAAAATTCTTGCATTTGTAGTTTTATACTGGTCTGAGAACGATGATAATTTATTACTTTAGTATAATTTTTCACATTTTTATTTCATTTTTTTTCCTCTAACTTCACTTCTTAAGATCTTAAGAACAAAGCTGAATACCTTATGTTTAACTAACTGTATATACAGTTAGTTAACAATCTACATTTTTCCATATTCATCTTTAAATTTACTTTTATTCTTTTTATTTTGGCCCTGATTGTTTTTGTTCATCAAATCTTTCTGGGAGTATCATTCTCCCTTAAAACACAGACTACAGAATGCCCCTTGTATGTCTCTGTTGATAATCAGCACTTCTTAGATTTTCCAAAAATATCACTATTTTTACTTGGTTATTGAATGGCAGTTTAACTGAATATAAACCCTATGTTTACTAATTTTCAGTATTTTGAAGTATTTTGAAGCTCTAATTTCATGATACTCTGCATTTAACAGTGTTTTTTTAAAAAATTGTGTTTCCTAGCCCAGGACCAGATGCTCAGCTAAGTCTACCAGACCTTCATAGAAGAACAGACACCAATGCTCTTCAAATTATTCCATGGAATAGAAAAGGAGGTAACCCTTCCAAATTCATTCCATGAAGCTAGCATCATCTTAATACCAAAACCAGAAAAAAGACACATAAAAAAAAAGAAAGAAGGAAAGAAAAGAAAACTTTCGATCAAGATACCTGGTGAACATAGATGAAAAACTTATCAGTAAAATACTGGCAAATTTTATACAAAAATATTAAAAAGATAGTGCACCATTATCAAGTGGATTTGACTGAGGAATGCAAGGTTTGTTCAACATAAGTAAATCAATAAATGTAATTTATCACATGAATAAACTTAAAGATAAGAATCAAGCAATTGACAAAATTTAGGATCCATTCATGTTCAAAACACTAGAAAAACTAAGGATAGTAGGAACATACCTCAACATTATAAAAACTATCTATGCTAAACTGAAGGTCAACATCATTCTAAATGGAGAAAAATTGAAAGCATTCCCTCTAAAATCTGAAACAAGACAGTGTTCCCCTCTTTTATCACTTCTATTTAGCTTAGTCATTGAAACCCTAGAAAGAGGAATTAGTCAAAAGGAAGAATTAAAGAGATACAAATAGGAAAGGGGAAAAAAAAAAGCTCAAACAGTCCCTATTTTCCAATGACATTATTCTATATTTAGAAGACCCAACAAATTCCACAAGAAAACTTTTAGAACTCATAAACAAATTCAGCAAAGTAGGTGGATATAAAATTAACATCCATAAGTCAATTGTGTTCCTGCATACCAACGATGAAACAAGTGAAAGAGAAATTAGGAAAAATATCCCATTCAGAATAGCCTCAAGAAAAAAATACTTGGGAATCCATCTAACAAAAGAAATGAAAGACCTCTACAATGAAATCTACAGAACACTAAAGAAAGAAATTGGAAAAGATCTTAGAAGATGAGACGATCTGCCATGATTTTGGATAGTCGGAATTAATATGGTCAAAATGGCCATACTACCCAAAGTGCCATGCAGATTTAAGGTAATTCCTATTAAAATTCCAATGACATTGTTTATAGAAATAGAAAAAGCAGCCATGAAATGCATTGTAAAAATGAGAGACCCAGAATAATCAATCCTTAGTGAGAAAACTGAAGCAGAAGGCATCACAATACCATAGTTAAATTATAACACAGAGCTATAGTAACAAAAACATTATGATATTGGCACCAAAAAAAGACATAAAGACCCGTGCTATAGAGTGGAAGACATAGAGACAAACCCACAAAATTCTGTTATCTCTGACTAGACAATGGAGACATGAACTTACATTGGAGAAAAGATAGCCTCTTCAACAAATGGTGTGGAAAAACTGGCAATACATACATAATAAACTAAAATTAGACCCTTATCTATCTCCCTGCACAAAATTAAACTCCGAGTGGCTCAAGGACTGACATAATGGAAGAAAATATAGGCCCAATGCTCCTTCATGTTGACTTTGGAACTGACTTCCTCAGCAAGACTCCTAAAGCACAATCAGTGAAATCAAGAATCAACCAATGAATAGATTCAAACTAAAAAGCTTCTTCTCAGCAAAGAAAACAATCAAGAATATGAAGAGAGTGCCTACACAACAGGAGAAAATCTTCAAACTCAAAAACCACCATTAAAAAAAATAACCCCATCATAAATGGCTAAAGGAATCAAATAGGTATTTCACAGAGAAAGAAATGAAATATATGAAAATATATATGAAATACATGTGTATTTACATGGGTCTGTCTCTGTGTCTTCCATTCTGTACCACTGGTCTTCATGTCTTTTTTGGTGCCAATACCCTAATATTTTTGTTACTGTAGCTCTCTATTATAATTTAACTGTGATATTGTGTGGCCTTCTGTTTCACTTTTCTCGATAAGGATTGCTTTAATTATTCTGGGTCTCTCATTTTTCCAATGAAAATTGTATATAAAAAATACATGAAAAAATGTTCAACATCTCTAACAATTAGAGAAATGAAAATTAAAACTACACTGAGATTCCATACCACTTCAATGAGAGTGGCAATTATCATGAATATATGCAACAATAAATATTGTTGAGGATGTGGGGAAAAGCATACATTCATACATTGCTGCTGGGACTACAAATTGGTGCAACCACTGTGGAAAAAAGTATGGAGATTTCTCAAAAAACTAGGATTTTTTATATTAAAAAATTCTTCTCCTTGGGCTGGGGATATGGCTCAAGTGGTAACATGCTCGCCTGACATGCGCGGGGTGCTGGGTTTGATCCTCAGCACCACATAAAATAAAATAAAGATGTTGTGTCCATTGAGAACTAAAAATAAATATTAAAAAATTCTCTCTCTCACTCATCTCTCTCTCTCTTTAAAAAAAATCCTCTCCTTGGTATAAATTCAAAGGAGTTACAATCAGCATACTACAGTAACACAACCATATCAATGTTTAGTAGCTCAACTAATAATAGCAAATCTATGAAATCAATCTAGGTGTCCTTCAATAGACAAATAGATAAAGAAAATGTAGTATATACACAGAATGGAATATTACTCAGTGATTAAAAAGATGATTTTGTGATATTTGCCAGTAAGTGAATGGATCTTGAGACTATCATGCTAAGTGAAATAAGCCAATCACACACACACACACACACAAAAAACCCAACAAATGTCAATGTTCTCTCTGATATGTGGATGCTAACACAACAATTGTGGGGAGAAGAAAAATAAAAGTTCATTGGATTAGACAAAGGGGAATGAAGGGAGAGGAAGGGAGAAAAGAATAGGAAAGACAATGGAATAAATAGACATAAATTTTCTATGTTTCTTGTATGAATACTGCACAGTGAAATTCCATATCATGTCCGACCTCAGGAATGGGAGTCTAATTAAAACAAGTTATACTACATGTATGCATAACATGTCAAAATATATTCTACTGTCATGTATAACTAAAAAGAACAAATAAAAAATAAATAAAAATTGTACTTCCCTACTTTTTCCAGTTTTACTGTAGTCAAATGCATTTGTACTGAATATTGGGGCTAAAATTGTGTTAGAGAGTAAATATTTATGTTCTTCACAAACGAATGAGTTGAAACCTAATCACCAATGTGATGATATGTAGAAGTGGGCTCTGTTGGAGATAATTAAGTCCTGAGAGAGGAGACCTGATGAATGGTCTTTTTGCCTTTTAAAAATGTACCCCAAAGAGCTTCCTTCCCCCTCCTCTACATGAGGATACAGTTGGAAGACAGCCATGTCTGAACCAGGAAGTGTGCTCTCACCAAACATTGAATCTGCCATGGGTTTGGTCTTAAAGTCTCCATGATTGTGAGAAATAAATCCCTGCTATTTAAAAGCCTCCCCTGGTATTTTGTTATAACAGCCAGATGGATTAAGACAGAAAATGGGTACCACCTAAAAATGTGGGTGTAGTTTGGAACTGAGTGGGTAGTGATGGACTGCAAACAAGAAATATAGATCTCACCAGACATCAGATTAGCTGGCACTTTGAATTTAGGCTTACCAGCCTCCACTGTGAGAAAATATTTCCTTTTACTTATGCCACACTGTCTTTGGTATTTTGTATGGAAGCCTGAGCTAAACTTCTCCTACAACTGGAAGACCAACTCATCCTCTTTTTTCGTGACATTTGCAAAGGTGATATACTGTATTTCCACATCAATTGTTTCAGAATATTCTCTCTCTAGTCCTCCCTTTATGGATGCTTTGGAGCAGCCATGGGCATTTTGAGGATTAAGCAAATGGAACAATAAATTAGGCATTTCTTTTAATTTAGGTAGTGTTGTGCTTTAGATTTGGATTATTTCACACAGGCTCAAGTATTGAGGTTTGGTCCCCTGTGCAGCAAAGTTCAGAGGTGTGATTGGATCAGCGGGGCTATGCGCTCATCAATGGATTAATCCGTTGGTAGATTCATAATTTTATGGCATTATTGGAGAAAGTGTAGGAAGTGGGACCTCTTTGCAGGAAGCAGGTCACTGGAAAGATACCCCCCCTTTCTCGCTCTCTCTGCCTCCTGAATGCCATGAGCTGAATAATTTTCTCCTTCACACCATTCTGCCATGATGCTCTAATTTACCTCTGACCCAAAGCAAAAGTGCCAGTCAATCACAGACTGAAACCTCTGGAATTGCGATCCAAAATAAATTTTTTCTTCAAGTTATTTTTCTCAGGTATTTTGTCACAGTGACAAAAGGTGGACTAACCTACGTAGTTATTTGTATTTATGATATAACAGCCTCTTACCTAATTGTGTAATTGCTCACTGTGCTGATGCAGATTGGCTGCCAGGTGAACATTTCCCACCTACTGAGGTTCTTGGTTCAAAATTAAGATGTACAATGTAGTCCTGATTTGCATTTCTCCGATAGTGGAAGATATTGGACATTTTTTCACATATTTATTTCTCACATGGAGTATATACTGCATGGAAATATCACAATAGAACCCATTAATTTATATAATTAATAAGTAATACTAATTATAATTTTTAATAAGATGTATAGGTGCAAGTAATGGGGTTGTAATTTGATTGGAAATGTTATCTGTCACATGGGGTTAAAAGACTTGAGTAACAAGAGAGGATCAAGTTGAAATAATTGGAATCAGAAGTCAGTCTTTGGCAAAATTTTCTAACAGTCCAATGGATACAATTGTAAGTGGATAAGTTGATTTTCAACAATACTATTAGAAGCAGAATTCATCTTCTGATAGGAAAATAGTTCATAATTCATTTAGAGGGTAGTGTGTTTATTAAATTTATATTATCTCTAACATTTTTACATATTTATATACCCAGGAGTCCCTATTATTTTTCAGATACTTTCTTGGTTTAGTGCTGAGTATTGAACCTAGGTGTGCTTTCCACTAAGCCACATTCATAGTCCTTTGTATGTTATATTTTGAGACAGGCTTTTATATTATATTTTGAGACAGGCTCTCACTAAGGTGCTTAAAGTCTTGCTAAGTTGATGAGGCTGTCTTTGAACTCAAAATTCTCCTGCCTCATTTTTCTGAGCTTCTAGGATTTGAGGCACGTGCCACCACACATAACAATTTTAGATTGTTATAATAGCCATTCCAACAGCATTGCCCAGGCTGCAAAAAATCTATTTGACTGATGCATTAAATCCTTGAGGCAAGTTTATGTGCAGTAGCTGGTATTGAAATGTTGTGTAAAGCTACCCCAGGAATAAACAGGGATCTTTTTTTCTAACCCCTTTTGTGAATGATTGTTCATAACCAGAGTCAATAAAAGTCCTGGAAAAACAATTTAAATTTATTTGTTTGCAATGGAGATTTGCACATGCTCAGTCACCTGTGCATCCAAAACTTGGAACTTCAGAACATAGTAACTTGGACAAAATTTGTTAAATTTGAGACACTCAGTGCACAAACAAATTTATTTATTAGTAATTGGTAGTTGTAGAGTTATTACTGTGGTTAACAGTCTTGGGGCAGAGCTCTTGAAGTTTTAAAATCTCACTCAGGCTATTGGTAATTTACTGTATTTTACACTATTACATGCACAATAAAATACTGCCAGCAACAGCAGTTTAGAAAATATGCCGATAAATATCTTGAGATAAGCTTAAACGTTTGATATTTGACTATTTCTCTGCATTGATCTCAGCTCATGAAATAGTTGAAAATACATTCATGATATATAGAAAATCTCCACACTTTCTGTGTCTTAGATACACATGTATCACTTGACCCATATTTCTTTGTACTGAAGGTAATTCTGGTCATTGGGGACTTGGTCCCAAATGTGGTCTTTTGCTCAAGACAGAACTAATGCTCAGTGTAACCCAGATTTTTCTGCTTATTAAAGGTAGATACTTTCTAAATTTTCCAAAGTATCTTAGTCTTTCTACTCATTTATGACTTTGAAAAGAGATACTCAGACTATGAGTAGCTTTTTATTACATGTACATATAGATGGAAGGAGGATCCATAAATTTAATATTCTGCTTATTTTCAAGATCATTCCCCCTTAACATCTGCCCTTTTTTGTGTTGCTAAGGTTGGAACCCTGTACCTGCACATAATGCACACATGGTTTACCACTTAACTGTGCCACCAGTCCCAAATTCTAACTTCAGATTGGTGAGTTTCATCATTCATGTCTAAGATTAATTTTTATATGGTTGAATTTAGTTAAACATTTCTGTTGCTCTTAACAATACCAAAAGTGAAAATAAATATGAATTTACATTTTGTTCATGTTATGGTTCTTTGGTCTGTATTATTATAATATAGTTTATAATATACATTAATGTCACAAAACAATCAATACTTTATTGGTTCTTCTAATCTAAATGTTTGGGAGTATTTCACATACTTTACTTCCCAGATAAATTTTAGTAAAAAAAAAATTTGCTTTGTCTCTTATTAAAACAAAATCATCCAAAAAGTTTTATGGGGAAAAAAATGAAGAAAACAAAATGTTGTCTTTTCAATGATGAGGTTTATTTGCATACATGGTATTTATAATTGAGTATTTCATATGTTTCTAAAAATTTCTGTTTTTTAATAATTTCTACATAATTCTATTGAAAGCCTCTATACATATGATATGTTACAAAGATATTACTTTTATAAAATATTTATGTGATTTTTGTTTTGTTAAATAAAATGTAATAAAACCAAATATGTTTCTGGGCTATAAATTTACTTTTTTTTCAAAGTTTAGTACTTCTTTCTTTTTGAACATGCTTCCTCTTTTATACCAGCCCCCATATTTTAACTGTATGAAGTAATATAGCAGTAGCCTTATGCTATTATATAATTATATACTATAATGGCTCACTATGATACTTATTGAAGATCATTATGAATAACAGTTGTTTACAACTTCATCTTTAGTTCATGAGGATTTATTTCATGTTCTCTTAAATGCTATGTAATTTTTTGTATCTAATGTTGTTTTTCATTTCACCAATTTGTTTTTTTTTTAATTTTTGAACATTTCTCTTTATATAAAGTCATTATTCAAGTCCCTAACTGCTTTTCTCTTGGTCTGTAATTCACTTCATTTTTTTTTATCAAAATGCTTAGTTGTATATAAGGTCTACTTCTCTCACTGTCGCTTGTCTTTATACCTTTCAATGGTATAATTTTGAATAAAATTTTTATCATAATGTTGCCAAGTTTATAATTTTTTAAAATTTTGTAATTTTTTAGAAGAAATAGCACCTTTTTTGTGATTGTTGAGATTGAAATTTAGGGTGCCATTTCACTGAATTACATTCCTAGCATTTTTTTTTAAATTTAATTTTGAGATGAGATGTTAGTAAGTTTCCCATGCTGGCCTTAAAATTTTAATCCTTATGCCTTATCCTCCCAAATAGATGGTATTAGAAGCATGTATTAGGATATTAACACTATACACCCCCCATTTTTATTTTGGTGAGACACTTCTTCAGCACATATACCGAGCTTTTAATACTCTCTTTGAAGTAATCAGTCATGACTTTTAAAATTTAAATTACATTTATATCACTTTTCCTAGTACAGTCATGTATTACTAACTAAAATTATTTCTAGTATTTTTAAAACTAATTTAATAAATGACTGTGGGGTACTTTATTGTTTTTGTTTTGTTTTATTGTTTTCCAGAGATTCTTTTGTCATCTCTTTAGGGCTTGATGAAGAGTCTTCTTCTTTTTTTTTCCAGAATAATTATATCCCCTATTATTAAATGGGTCCATGTAAAATGTGTTGAAAATAATGATTTTAAAATGTTCATTCAATCCTCACATTTCCAAGGCTATTGGGGGAAGGGAAAGGACAATATTAATAACCAAGAAATGGTTACTAGTGGGAGCACAGTACCATTGTCGCACTTGAAGTGTAATATAGAGGTTTCAGTGATAAGATAGTGTAAGAACCACCACCCTAGGTTTTGGGGATCCTATAAATCACCATGAATGGCTTTAAATCTTACTCTTCTTCAAAATAAAATTTTTGCTACTTGCTTGAAAAATGAAGCACTATGTATGAGAAAGAAGAATAAGACTTAAGTTCTCTGGAGGTGCTGTGGTTGATCTTCAATTATAGTGTATAAATAGTCCAATCAGGAGGGTCTTACAATTTTCTCAACTTTTCCAAGAATAAGGAATGGAACATTTTGACGTTAAGTAACAAAAAATGCATTTCAGGGAGGTGATATCACCATGTAAGTTTTTAGGGCAGAATCTTGGAAATAGGGAGGAAATCTATACATATATATGCATATCTATAGAAAATAAAATATTTGAGTGAAAACACTGAAAAGTATTTCTTTAACTCCATTGGGATCACATAAAAATGAAAAAATAGCTCATTTAATTTTAGTTACAACATAGTTACAATATTTTTAAATGTTGTAAAACACACTCATGGATACTAAACAAAACTAATGATATATAATGTATTTAATTTAGTAAGTAATACTGAAAAGTCATAAACATATCACAAAACTTTTGCTCCCACATCAATAGGTACCTACTCTGTAGCAATATATCTTATCTAAATGCAACTTAGTTGCATTTGCAAGTTTTTCATAACATAAGATTTAAGATTTACCTTGGCATAGTGGAATATGCCTAAAATGTCAGCAGCTGGGGGTGGTGAGGGAGGAGCATTGAAAGTTCAAAGCCAGCCTCAGCAAAAGCAGGGTGCTAAGAAAATTATTGATGCCCTGTATCTAAATAAAATACAAAGAAAAGGGCTGAGGATATGACTGAGTGTTCAAGTGCCCCTGAGTTCAATCTTCAGTACTGGCTAGAAGAAAAAATATAAATAAATACAGAAAATACAAAATAGGCTTGTGGATGTGACTCAGTGGTCAAGTACTCCTAAGTAAGAATACTAATTTTAACCTTAAAAGTAGTTGAAGAAGCATGAATTATAATTTTTTTATACTGAAAATTCTATTTTACCTGTTTTTGAGATTTTAAATCTCACTGCGCCTCATATAGATAGATAAGTAAAATGGCAACTAAAAGTATAACTTTAATATATTTGAACACTGCTAAGGAAGAAGTTCACATAATCTTGGGTGACTCTGGCTACACCTAAAAGCGTAGTTACTGATGTAGAAGACAATCTCTTATGTGAGGATCCATCACAGTATGTTTGTGTGTGTGTGTGTGTGTGTGTGTGTGTGTGTGTGTTTGTGTGTGTATGTGTGTGTGTGTGTGTGTGTGTGTGTATTTAGATATATTTTACTTTGTGAGCCTTGAAATTCAGGTTTACAGCACAGTATTTTTTTTCAAATCTAAAAGCACACCCTCAGTTTATTTGAAGAGCAGTTATTAGTTGATGGCTAAATTTTACAAGAAAAATAAAATTATCACTTTTCCATGATTCTCCTGAGAATTGAATATCATAAAATGCAATCCCTTAGTGATTATTCAACCAGGGCTGTATGTGTAACTCATTGGTAGAGTACTTGTGTAACGTAAATGAGGCCCTAGTTTCAATTTTGGAACCATAAAAAATATCATAAGAAAACGGACAGAAAAAAGTTCAGATTTCTCACAGTGGCCACCATCACAGTCTCAAACCCTCTGTTGACTTTCACTTCTTTCCTTTCTTTTTACTCAGTTTTTCACATTTGCATTCGTGTTTACTTTACAAATATTCTCATGGAAAGCATGATGATGACAAAACAAAACTAAGAAATCAAAAAAAAAAAAGATGTTCTCAGTGCCCCTTATTTTATGAAACTACAAGTCAAAGACTTCTGTAATTCCAGTGGCTAAGAAGGATGAGGCAGAAGTTTTTCAAGTTCAAAACCAGCCTCAGCAAGGAGCAGAGTGCTAAGCAACTTAGTGAGACCCTGTCCCTAAATAAATTGCAAGATTGAGCTGAAGTTAAATATTAAGTGCTCCTGAGTTTAATTCCCAGTACCCCCTGTAATAAGGTCAAAGGTTTTGATATAAAACTTAGAAGACACAAATATCTATGAGCTAGAAAAGTAGATGGGACTCTAATTTTGGCCAAATCACATTCATTCAATATGAGATGACAGAAAAAACAGTCAACAAAATGCTCATGTTTCCAATTGACAAAGTGTGGAACCAACCTAGATGCCTTTCTATAGGGAAATAAAGACATGGATACACACAAAAACATACAATGGAATATTACTGAGCATGAAAAGAGAATAAAATTATGGCATTTGCAGGTAAATGGATGGAGTTGGAGAATATCATGCTAAGTGAAGGAAATCAATCCTTCCCCCCCCCAAAAAAAAATTCATTCTCTGATAAGCAGATGCTAATTCATAACTTTGAGAAGTTTGGGAACAGTGGAGTAATTTTGGATATGTTCAAGGGGACTAAGGGAAGGGGAGGGGCAATGAGGACAAGAAAGATGGTGAAATGAGACCAACAACATTACCCTGGGTAATTTTATGAATGCATGAACGGTGTGACCCTATTTTTTGTACTACCACAGATGGAAAACTGTGTGCTCTAGGTGTGTACAACAAATCAAAGAATATTCTACTGTTCTTTATAGCTGATTAGATAAAAATAAATAAATAAATAAATAAATAAATAAATTTTTAAAATTGCCCAAGTTAGTTCACATCACAAGGAAGATTTTAATAGGAATCAAAACTACACATACATACAAATTAGAAATTAAGATCTGCTCTTTACGCTATTCCTGAAACTCAGAAAATTCAATGAAGCTTTAATCATGTTTTCTAGCAGCTTTGGTTAATGTTTTGATAAATATTACTTAATGCTCTTCAATAATGATCATAATAAAAATTTGTTCATATAAAAGGCTTCATATGCACTAATCTCTGATTTTCTACTACTGCTAAAAATAAAAGAATTAGACACATATTGGAATAAAATAACCAGAAATTATTCTCTTACATTAATGGATAACTTAAATACAAGATTTTGAATGTGAGTGACTGTGAATGGACTCATATAAAAATCATGGAAAGGCTATCTTACATCTAAAGGCTCTAAGAGAAGATTTTTTTTTACATTTTCTCATATCTAATGGCTTCTGGCATTTCTTTGTTTATGACCATAAACGCTTCCCTTCTGTGTTTATTGGGCCTCCTAAACAAAGATGATAGATAAGCCTTTCTCATAGGGAAGATGTTGTTAACATAGCAAGTAATTACCCTCTAACTCCAACAGGGTCTGACAACCTATTTTAGGATATGAAACACCCTCAAAAAGATTTGTATTTTCAAATATTGTTTTCAAAGATTGACAAAAGTCAGTTTATTTTGCAGAATGAGTGATGTAGTTCTGTGCCTCTGCAGTCCAGAACAGTTGGTAAAAGAGCCACAAATGTAAGATTAGGACAGGGAATTACATTTCAGAGCTGACAAAATCTTGAATACAAAAGAAAACATAAATTCAGAGAGAATCATAGCCATATAAGCCCATTTGACAGAATTAAATTTATAAGAAGAACAGAGGACAGAGGCATTTTAAAATGATTTAGTGTATTTTTTTCTATATTGTTATTAATGTTTTCCACAATTATAGATTTCTGGATCATGTTGATTACTACTTCATGTACCTACAATGGATATGGCAACTGAATTTACACCCATACTCATGCACTTATCACTTATCTTTTTTCTCTATAGAAATGCACATGTATATGAACATATTTTTTCCACATTTCCAAGATTTTGCCCTGAAATTTCTGTGATATCACTTCTCTGAAATGCATTTTTGTTATTTCACATAAGTACATCTAAGTGTTTTACTCCATATAGTTGGAAAATATGCGACAATTTTAAGGCCCTTCTTATTTGCCATTTATACACTATAATTAAAGATTAACATCAGACCTTCAGAAAATTTAAGTGTAATTCACCTTTCGGCAGGTAGGAGAAATTTTATTTTTAAAAAGAGTAATAGATTTAAAGTCATTCACGGTGACTTAGAGAATCCCAAAAACCTAGGGTGGTGGTGCTAACACAACCTTACCACTGAAACATATGGATTACACTCCAGGTCGAACACTTGTACTATGCTTCCACTGGAAATAGTTTCTTGGTTATGAATATTGACTTTTCTCTGCCCCAATAGTCTTTGAAATGTGGAAATTGCATGAACTCTCTAGAATCATTTTCCACACAATTAGCATAGACCCATTCGATAATAGGAGACCTCCATATTTTTTAAAAAAACAAAAAGCTTTCACCAACCTAAAGAGGTGATAAAATAATCTCTGAATAAAAAAAAATAACAGTCATTCATTAGATTGGTTTTAAAAAATACTAAAAATAATTTTAGTTAGTAATACATAACTGTACTCTAGAAAAAGTAATATAAATGCAATTTTAATTTTTAAAGTTGCTACTGATTACTTCAAAGAGAGTATAAAAAGTTGGGTACATGAGCTGGAGTTGTGTCTCAGTGGTAGAGTACTTGGATAGCATGTGCAAGACACTGACTTTGATTCTCAGCACCAAATATAAGTAAATAAATATCCATCAAAAACTAATAAAATATTTTTTAAAAGCTTGGTGCAATTCTTTATGCTTGTAATTCTTGTGGCTTAAAATGCTGAAAAAGGAGGATTTTGAGTTCAAATTCAGCCTCAGCGCAAGCAGGGTGCTAAGCAACTTAGTGACACCATGTCTCTAAATAATATACACAATAGTGCTCTGGGAATGTCTCAGTGATCAGGTTCCATTGGGTTCAATCCCAGACACCATGATAAAAAGTGAGTTTTTAGTGTTAACATTATAATACATGCCCCTAATGCCATCAATTTGGTAGGATAAGGCATGAGGATTGAAATTTTAAGGCCAGCTTGGGCAGCTTAGTAACATGGTGTTTCAACATTAAATTCAAAAAATGGCTGGGAATGTAATTTATTAAAATGGCATCCTACATATCAATCTCAATAATCACAAAAAAGAGGTGTTATATATCTTCTCAAAAAGTTACACAAAATAAGTTAAAAATTTATAAACTGGGCAAAACTAAAATAAAAAATTTATTCATAAATGATAGCATTGAAAGGTAAAAAGAGAAGTGACAGTGGGAGACAGACAGCACAAGCAAGGTGTTAAGCAACTCAGTGATATTCTGTCTCTAAATAATATAAAAATTGTGCTCTGGGTGTGGCTCAGTGATCACACCTAGAGCTAGAACTCACATACAACTAAGCACTTTTAATTAAAAAAAAGAAGTGAAAGACACAACAAGGGAGAAGCAGGTAAGAGACTTAAATTACCAATTTATTTTGATGAAATTTTCAAAATAATAATGATAATAATAATAATAATAACATTTTAACAAATGAGAGAAATAGAAAATAGCATAAGATACAAAAATTACATAGTATTGATGAGAACAGAAAACAAATTTTCATTAACTAGAAATGTAGTTGTATATAACAGTTATTGTTCTGTACAAAGTGTTTACTTATTTAATATATATGATGCTTCTCACTAAGTATCATAGTGAGCGAGGATAATACTTAGTTACATTATAGCATAAGGCTACTTCTATATTATTTCATACAGTAGAATTACAGGGGCTGGAATAAAGAGGAGGTATATTCAAGAAGAAAGAAATACTAAAGTTTGAGGCAAAATTGAACTTTAGAACCTAGAAATATTTTGGTTTCATTACACCCTATTTATCAAAGTGAACAAAATATTACATAAGTATTATATAAAAGTGATATCTGTATAACATATCACATGTATAGAGGCTTTCAAGGGAATTATGTAGAGCTTATTACAAAATAGAAATTTTCAGAAACACATAAAAAACTGAATTAGAAATATCATGTGTGTAAATAAACCTCATCACTGTAAAGACATCCATTTTTTTTCTCAATTTAAAGTACAATATTTCCCCATAAAAATTTTAGCATGATTTTGTTTTAATAAAAGCAGAGAGAAAACCAAACTTTTTTTTTTTTCTGAAATTTATATGGGAAGTAAAATATGCAAAATACTCACAAATCTTTAATTCAGAAGAACAAATAAAATAGTGATTGTTATGTGACACTAATGTATATTATAAACTATATTGCAATGATATAGACCAAAGAATAATAACATGAAAAAAATCTGAATTCATATTTATGTTCATTTTGGTATTGCTAAGAGCAACAGAAAGGTTTATCTAAATTCAATCATGTGAAAAATAACATTAGACGTGAATGGATGAAACTCACCAATTTAAACTTAGAAATTGGGACTGATGACACAATTCATGTGTGCATAATGTGCAGGGTACTGGGTTACAACCTTAGCAACACACAAAAAAAGATGATGTTAAGGAGAAAATTATGCTGAAAATAAAGAAGAATTGTAAAATTATGGATCATTCTTCCACCTATAAATACACTTAACAAAAAACTACTAATGTTATAAGTGTCTTCTTTTAAAGTAAAAAAATGAGTAGACTGACTAAGAAACATTGCACAATTTAGAAAATATCTACCTTTAATCAGTACAAAATGCTAGATTACACTGGGCATTAGATCTATGTTGAGCAAAGTACCACATTTGGGACCAAATTTCCAAAGGCCAGAATAACCCTCAGTAAAGAAAAATGTGGGAGAAGTGGTCCACATGTATCTAAGGCACAGAAAATGTCTGAATTTCTAGGTACCATGAATATATTCCCAACAGTTTCATGAGCTGGGATAAATGCAAAGAAGTAGCCAAATATCAAAGGTGCCAGTTCATCTCAAGACATTATCAGCATATTTTCTCAACTGTTCTTGCTGGCAGTATTGTATTGTTGGTGTAGTAGTGTAAAATAAAGTAAATCACCAATACCCAGAGTGAGATTTTAGACCTTCCAGAGCCCTGTCCCAACTCTGCTGACCACAGTAATAACTCCACAACTACCGAATGCTTCTAAAATAAATTTGTTTGTGCATTGAGTTTTTCAACTTTAACAAATTTTTTTCAAGTTATTATGTTCTGAAGTTTCAAATTTTAGATGCAAAGGTAACTGAGCATGTGCAAATATCTGTAAATTGCAAACAAATAAATTTGCATTCTTTTTCTAGGACTTTTATGGACTATGGTTTCTAACAGTCATTCACAAAAGGAGTCAGAAAATAAAATCCCTATTTATTCCCAAGATATCTTTACACAACACTCTTACACTGGCTACTTTGCATAAACTTGTCTCAGGGATTTAATGCATAAATCAAGTAAATTTCCTGCAGCCTGTACAGTGCTTTTGGAATGGCTATTATAATAATCTAAAATTGTCATGTGTGGTGACATATGCCTGAAATCCTAGAAGTTCAGGAAAATAAGGCAGGAGAATTGTTAGTTTGAAGACAGCCTCAAGATAATAAGACTCCAAGAAACTTAGTGAGAGCCTGTATAAAAATATAATATAAAAAGGAATGTGGATGTGGTTCAGTGGAAAGCACCCTGGGTTCAATACTCAGCATCAAACCAAAAATTAAAAAAAAAATAAAAATAAGGATTCCAGGGTACAAATACATGTAAAAATGTTGGCAACAACAAAAATTTAATAAATATATTTTTGATAAAATTGTTCAGGTACTTTAAAGTCCCAAAATAAAAATGCTACATAATCCACTAGTAATAATTTGGAGTAGCAGCAGAAGATTGTACATGTCTGCACTCCCAGTGGCTTATGAGGATGAGACTGGAGGATCTCAAGGTAGAGACCAGACTCACAAACTTGGCAAGGTCCTAAGAAAATCAATAAACCCTTTCTCAAAAATAAACAAATAAATAAAAGTGGTGGAGACTGGGTATTTAGAATATTGGTAAAGTGCCCATGGGTTACTCCTTGGGTTTAATCCTCAGTACCACAAATAAATAAGTAAGTAATTAAATAAATAAATAAATAAATAAGAGAAAGAAAGAGATAGATTGAACTTCCATGTAATTTAAATTCTAAATAAATTAAAAGAAATTAATTCTAGGTATATATGTAAAGCAATTGAAATCCTTTTGTTGAAGATATTTCTGCCCTTCTATTGAAAAACTGACAAACTAAATGTGTATAAATTGGAAAACAGACACATTTTGAAATATTCATGCTGTGAGAAAGTATTTAAATGATAACATTGGTGAATTTGATCTGTATGTATTAACATAATGTATGAGTGCTATAATTATTCAATATGATTTATATAAATAAAAATATAAGTACCACATATTATTCATTGATAGATAAAATATTATAAAATATAAAACTAGGATACAAATAATATGTAATTATTTTAGGTTTCTAAATGAAAAAAATGAATCTAATGAGGTATGCCTGAGTTAAACATATAATATTTCTTTGGAAAAGAGTGTCAAACTGACTTTGACAAAATGCCAATATTAATTAAAAATTTTGAGATGAATAGGTATATGTTTAAGGGTCATGTTATTCTTGTCTTTTGCTAGTATACTTGAAATATTTCATAATATTTTTAAATTTAATAATTGAGACAGATAATCAGGTAGAGGCAGTGTTTATAGAATATACAGATGTTTGATGATGAAAGGCAGAAGCACTGGAGATAGTAGAGAAATCTGTGGGTTCAAAAATGAAGCTGTGGCTTTTATTTTCCTTATTATTCTTCTAAATGATAGAAACCAGAATACATATGGATGAGAGTGGCAATGATTTGTCCTGAGATAGACATAGAAAATTTGGCAAATAAAGGGGATAAAGAATAGAGCAGGGCCTGTGAGAACACAGGAAGAAATGAGTTGTAAAATTATTGTCATTAAAGGGCATATGTCTCTTCCACTGTAACTGAGGATGGCAAGACAGGACAGGTAGACAAGCTGACAAAGCATTTCTAACTTAGGAGCCTGTGACAGACTGGAAGTATGAGGCACATCCACAAATATAGAGGGATCACAGTGGGCACTTTGCAACCCAAGGATGACAGAGAAGCAGTGACACAGTATTTTCAAAGAATGAGGCCGAGGTCTTAATAGGGAAAAGTCACAAGATTTCTTTCTGTGCAGTATCAAGGAGATATTTGTATCCGCAGTGTTGTCAATGTCAAATGGTTTTTTAAAGCAACACTGGTAGCAGCAATTGACAAATATTTCTCATTAAATAAATTAAAATCATAATCTAGTTGCTTGGGAAAACTGTTGTTGTAAATTGGTTTAATGTGTTTTTTTTTATTCAACTGATTAAAGGCTGAGCTTAACTTTAAGAAAATGTATTACCTTTTGCCCTAAACTGAAAGTCATATAAGATGAAGGAAAACTTTCATAACCTTAAAATCATCATCTTTTAAATATCTTGAGAACATTTTCAATACATTTTTAAATCAAAATCAACAGGTCTCAGGGTAAATAATATAATTTATTCAAATGGTTTTGATTGACACATAATCATATGTTTATGGGATTTTAGATGGTATTTTGATGTATTGTGTAATGATCACATTAGGGCAATTGCCCTACTTGCCATACTTATCAACTTTTATCATGTTTTTATGGTGTGTTTTATGGAGTCCTCTCTTCCAGCTATTGTGAGACATAAAATGCACTGTTGTTAACTATATTCACTTTACTCTGCCATAAAATACTTGAACTTATTCCTCCTATAACTACAATATTGTACCTGTTGACTGACCTCTGTCCCCTCATCTGTTTTCCCAGGCTTCTGTTAACTATATTGCTCTACACTCAACTTCTGTGAGATCAACTTTTTTAGATTTCCCATGAGTGAGATAATGTAGTCTTTCAGTATCTGGCTGTTTTCAATTATTATAATTACATTCCAGCTCATCCATGCTGTCATTAAAGTATACATTTAACAAGAAAATAATGTTCAGAATTTACAAGGATTCAACTAACTCACTGGAAAAAAAAATGACTTATTTAAAAAATGGGTTGTTGACCTGAATAGATATTTTTTTTCAAAAATGACCAACAGATATTTGAAAAAAAAAACACTTAAAAATCAGCAGACCATCAGGGAAATACAAATCAAAACCACAAAGAGCACAGGAGTTTTAAAAATCTCACCAACACAGGGGTTGCGGTTGTGGCTCAGTGGTGGACCACCTGTCTAGCATGAGTGAGGTACTGGCTTTGATCCTCAGCACCATATATAAATAAAGAAAAGAAAAAAATCTTGCCAACACACAAATAAATAAAACCTAGAGTGTCCCAAAGTATATAGATGCAAAAATGTAGATTGTGATCATTTATAATTTTATTATTTCCTTAATTTTAACCCTTTACCTTATATGTTCATTCTATTGTTAGAGTATTAAAATTTGTCACTAGAAAAAATCTTCAAGTATACTGACATTTGTAGCTCTTGAAGGTAAGATTTAGGAAAGAAATCATCCAAGATAATCAGATGGAGAGACAGAACCAAGTTTTAGACTTAAATTGACAGGGGATGTCGGAGGTGGTAGTAAGAACACTTGATTGAGTCATTATGCTTTAATTCCAGTCTGGATGATACCTGGAACAAGTTCCTGGATTCCTATACATTTCATTGTCTATAAAAGCAGAGGCTTAAATTAAATGATCTCCCAAGTTCTACTATTTTTAAATTTCTTACTCATCTTCAGTTCAATAGAAATTTTTTTGGAAAAAAAAAAGACTCACAGCTATATCCAATTTTCAACTGCACAATAAGAAATGTCCTCAACACAGCCAGGCTATGTGCAGGATTAACAATATCACTCTGACATCACGGGCTTTGTACTCTCATCCTGGCTTCCTTAACCAGGTTACCTCCCTTCAGATTCAGAGACAAAATTTAGAAAATAAAAGTAGGTAGAAGCGAAGATTAGAGTGAGGTAGGGGAAATTATGTGCGTGTTCCATTCGGCACTCTGGTCGAACTGGGTGTTCCTTTAAATTAGCATGTAGAATTCCTTGAGAGAAAATTGAAATGAGGATAGGGAGAAGTTAGGTCAAGATGAAAGGGAAAATGAAATTGTACCTACAACCTTCTTAGCCAATGTTTTTATTAAGTAACATTGCTTATGCTCACTCTTCAATCTAGAAGAAAAACGTTTTTAGAAATATCAAAGAGGTTAGCAAATTCAAAATATATATAGCAGGAAGTGATTTCTAGGAAAGAAGTAAGCAACTGATCTTATAATTATGCAGCTGACATGCAAAAGTAACAATTGACATGATATTCAGAAATTAAATGAAGTGTAAGAAAAAGAATCACTTAATAATGAAGAGAGTAGTTCTGATTTGGTTCAACTGTAATAATATTCTCCTTAACAAAATATTCTCTGCTGAAGAAGTGCCAACTTACCCTCAATCTTTATATATCTAGGGTCAATACCAATATTAGACAGTCTGAATAATTTAGAAATTGTTCAGGTACATATGTGCTTTCAAAATGGTAAGCATAATCAAATACAACTTGCTCAGGATATGGAGATAAAAGCATTTTCTAATATACCTGAGTTGATTGCAAAGTACATTTAATGTAAAATGTAATTGAAGGACTGCTTTTCTGTGCATTATCAGTGTGATATTAAACAATTGTAAATGGAATTTTTCAAAAGATTTTGTAGCTAGAAATATCTTCCTTATTTAAGATTTATTATAGAAATAATGATGGTCTTGGCTTTACAACTCTTCCCTTTTATTTTGTAATGAGGTTCTACTTAATATTATTTCTAAATGTGGATGGGAAGCTTTTGCTGGTCTTCACACTCTGCGTGTGTGATATGAACACAAACCCAGGAATTCTGGCAGGCTTTAGAAACTGGAAAGACAGATAAAATTCTTCCCCTGGAGCCTGAAAGAGGAATTAGTCCTTAAGACCCCTGAGCTCAGCCCCCCAAGAGAGGAACAAATACAGATTTGGGTACCTGACAGTGAGGTGCGGCAGTACCACATACCTGAAAATGTGGAAGTGGCCTTAGAATCAGTAATGAGGAGATAACAGACAAATATTAAGGAACATGGAAGAAAAGCCCAATTTCCTTGACTAGACACAATTGCCTTGAACACACTTAATAGAAACATGGATGTTAAAGGTGCTACTCGTGAGGGTTCAGAAGGGAGTGTGAAGGAGGGTACAGATAACTTAGTGCATTTCAGAGAATACCTAAGTATCATCATCAAACTGCTGGTAGAAATATAGATGTTAAATGTGTCATTACTGAAGATGCAGAAAGAAGGCAGGAATAAGTTATCGAAAATTACAAGAAAGGGATTCCTTGTGGTATAATGGCAGGAAGCTTGCTGAGTTGTGTCTTACAGTTATATGGAAATAATTGTGAGCGATGAATTTTTATATTTAGCAGAGAATGCTTGGAAGCAAAATGCCAAAGGTTTCTCTGGTTTCTTCTTGTTGTTAATAGTAAAATGCAAAGGAAACAAATTGAGAAAGTAATTTCAGTAAAAGAGAGTACATATTCTGTGATTTGGTAAATGATGAGCTTATCCTGATTTCACAAAAGATGCTAAAACTAGAAAACTTATGATCAGGAAGGTAGAGTCAAGGATGTAGCTAAACAATTACATAATAACTTAATAAATAAAGTTATTAAAATAAAATTTAATTAAAAATTCCCCGTAATTTTTATTCTTTCAAGGCATGCTTTTAGGTGCCTTGAAAGAATAGAAATTACAGGGAATTCAAGAACAGAGAGAGACCTTTGAAGAGATCAGACTTGTGGCTAATGAATTCCTCAGCCATCTCAGCAGAAGTCAGGAAGAGAGATTGAATTATTTAGGGAAGCTCTTTGGAGGAATATCTTGTTTAATGGAGCAAATCTTGGAAATACATGAGGACCCACAAGATTCTTTGAGTGTTACATCAGCAGGAACACTGTCAGCTTGAACTGAAAGGGACAGAGACAGGACAAAATGAAGGAAGGCTGTCAGACTCCTAAAATTGTACAGCACAGAAGAAGGCTGATGGAAATACTCAGCTGAAAATATATATTACCATTCAAGCAAAAGGGAGGATGACTCAGATGGCAGAGCGGCAGGCCCAGATGGCTTAGCCAAGAACCACAGAGGATTCTTTCCAGGTCCTGAAAATTAATGGAGTTTGCCTAGTTGAATTTCTAAATGTTGAGGGAGTTGGAAGTAACTCCTTTTACTCTTCTTACCCCTCTCTCCCTTTCAAAATGGGTATGTCTATAACATGGATCCCATCTCCATCACACCATTGTATTTTGGATGCAATCTGTTTTCTAGTTTTTTCAGCTTAGAGATAAAGAGGGATTTTGCCCCAGAATAGATCATGCAAGAATCTTAATCACACCTGTTTTGAACTGATAATATTTAGATGAGATTTTAGAACTGAATTATGCTACAATAGGTTGAGAATTTGGAGACTGTTGGGATAGTTTGAATAGATTTTATGTGTGGGATAGATTTAAATCTTTGTGGTTAGAAGATGTACTGTACTAGGATAAACAATGTTAATTCTCAAATACACCCACATCCTACTCTCCTGAGCTGGTGAATGTTATCTTATTGGGGGGAAAAGAATTTTGCAGATATAATTAAATTAAGGAAGTAGTTATAGGTGGATTATCTTAGATTATCTAGGCCAAAGCAATGAAATCACAAGGATTCTTATAATAAATTATGCAGGAAGGTCACATAGAGGAGAAGCTGCATGCCAAAAGCAGAGATTGAAGCGATGTGGCTATAAACCAAGGGAAACTGGCAGTCTCCAAGATCTAGAAAACACAAGGAACAGACTGACCTATGGAGCCTCCAGATGAAACGACCAGACCATCACTTCCATCTTAGCGCCAGTAACAGATGACAAATACAATGTATTTTTTCCGTTTGCCATAAATTCTTCAATTTCCAGACAAATATGACATATAATATACTCTAATTGGAAAAGCATTGTTAAATGTCATAAATAAATCCAGAATAAATTAATTATCACTAGAATAAAATAAAATAACTGGAATATTAAAACAAGGTTTTCATTAGATCTATAACTCTAAAATGTCATCCGAGGGGCATTTCAGGGTAACTATATATTTTTCTGAATAATTTCTTTTAGCAAAGTAAAATACATTTTTATAGGATCAATCTTTTACATTTGGCTTTCAGACACTAAAATATGTTAAATTCTATATAAAAATAAAGATACATAAATCTCAGAAACTTATTATATTTCACTTTAATTGATAACATAAGTACAGTAATATGTTATATTGTAGAATTTTTTACATAGGAGATGTAAATGAAGCAATAATGAAGTATTAAATATTTGGGCCATTCCAGTTTTAGTATTTAAATAAGTTGTAAACATATATATGTTAAAGACTATGTGTCATAGAAATTGTTTTGTGACATTCATACACACCTTATTGCTAATTCTAACAATGGTCTACAACTCAAATATTATAGGGTATTTTAACAATAATCTCATGATCATGTAGATATCTATGGTATTTGTGAGCAATGGCCCCACTACCATCAAAGTTTATAAAGGATCAGCTCTGTCATGCTGTTTCTGTAAATCTGGACTGAAAAGAACTTTTGTCATCATCTCAGATTTTATATATATGAAGACAGAGAGTCATTCCCTATATAGACAAAGAATATAATTTTCAATATATGAAAGCCCACTCCAGCTTTGATTAAATGCATTAATAACTATTTGTTCATTTTATGTTACTGGTGAATTAGAGAAAATACTCAGGAAAGCTTAGTCCTGAAGTTTAGTGCTATTTGGTTAAAATCAGAGATGCCATTGTTGGGACAACACTGTCCACTAAATTCTAAACTATGCAGATAGAATTAATATGTTATCCACTCTCAATGAAAATATGACTTCACAATCATTATCATATTAAATTTCATAACAAGTATATGAGCTAATAAGAAAATTATTCTGATTTTAAAGATAAATGTTTTTCAAATTTAAGAGAAAGTAATTGCACTACATTCTTTCTTAATTTACTTAAATAGACAAAATTTCATCTGTAGCTTTCACTAAAAAGTGAAGTATCAAAATATTTCACACTCATACACATTTGTTGTATTTTATAGTTGTTGGCCATTGACTATATAAAGTAAGTTGAATAAAAGTTTTATATTTTAAGATAGAAGAGAAAAGTGTTAACAGATTGATAGCAAACTCCTTCTGTTCTATGTTTCCATTTCATCCCTTAAAATATAATTTCATTTCTACCCTTGAGATATAAACCAAGAAGTGTCTTTTACCATGTAAAGCATTTTACCAGTTCTACAGGCTAGAAGACAGTTTGAAATGATCAATTCAATAAATTAAACTTCAATAGCAAGACCTCTAGTTTAGAACTGACCTGGCATATTCATAACTTATGGTTCAGAGAGCTAAAGCTTTGTTATAAAATATTTCAGGAATTTTGACATTTTTAAAATAGAAGCACTTGTCTGCTGGGTACTCTGTTGGGCAAGTTCTCTATAAAAACATGGTCATGCAAACTTAATTTAGGAATTCCAAATTCTTTCCTGTCACTTTTCTTTTAGACACAAGTATTTTACTTCAATTTGTACATATATATTAATACACACACATGCAAAATGTGTATAGCATGTATACACATATATAAACAACTGGATATCCTCACATGTATTATACATACATAGGCTATATTCTTGTCATGTATTTGCTTAACAGTAATAGTTAGCTGTTGTTAAGAATAAAATGCAAAACCCTAGTGTCTATATACTCTGAATGGACTTACATTTTTAATCTTTTAAAACAATCCTATATAGTATGTTCTATTACTGTCTCCATTGTATAAAGAAAAAATATCTAAGACATAAATGTTATATGATTTTTCTAAAGTCAAATACAATGAAAATAGTGCTACTGAAATTTGAACCTAATAAACCCAAGGCCAAAATCTATCACCTAATCCTTACAAAAGTAATGTAAGTGAAAACAAATATCTCATTTTGTAATTAAGGATATAATTGGTAAATAGCACTGGGAGAATTTCAACCCATATAATCTGATTCTAGAAACTAATCTTGTCTACTGCAATATATTGACCTTTTATATATTTATCTTTTTGGAACCACTAAATATAGAAAGTTATTATATTTATGTAATAAAATGGTTTCAAATTAAAGGCCATGAAAAGAAGTATGCTATCAAATACTTCTCTTTCCTTTACCTAGGATGGGTGGATAATGATAACATACTATTTCATTAAATGATTATTCATCTTCCCATTCCTTTTACAAACTGTAATACAAAGTATATGTAATTCAAGATCATTTCTAGCCTACTGATCATTTGCAATTCCTTTGTCTCACAATAAAATAATAGAATCAGCATCTACTGTAGATGTTAGAAATTAAAGTGCACCCACTTTGCAACCTCCTTAAGGAATTACCTGGCTCAATTACAGGCAATACTGACTTAGTTATCATTGTTTGTTATTGCCTTGCCTTGGTTTTTAAAGCCAAATTAGAATATAAAGATAAAATTCATTTTAGGTACTAATCACTGTTCCAGGCATTTTCCATGTTACCATTATTCTTCAAAATACAACCTAGCCAAAGAGATATTCTCTTTGAAATGACAGATAATTTTCCAAGGTAGACCATCAATAGTAAGGGGCAGGCTGGACCCAGTTTCCATTTCAGTTTGCCTCAAATCAAAAAAAAAAAAAAAAAAAAAAAAACAAATGCCAAATATTTTTTCTGATACAAGGAGGGTCATTCATAGTGGGGTAGGGAAGGGGAGCATGGAAGAAATAGATAAACTCTAGATAGGGCAGAGGGGTGAAAGTGGAAGAGAGGGGCATGGGGTTAGCATGGATGGTGGAATGTGATGATCATTACTATCCAAAGTACACGTATGAATTCATGAATTGGTGTGAATATACTTTGTATACAACCAGAGATATGAAAAATTGTGCTCCATATGTGTAATAAGAATGGTAATGCTTTCTGCGTTCATATATAAATATAAAAAAGACTGTCCTGTGTCCACTTAATTACACAGATACACAAACACACTCAAACACAATCAATTTTAATATATAGATAAATCTGAAAATTATATACACCTCAATCATAAACACATACATGAAGTATGTCATTTGGTGTGTAATTATTACTGCTTTTGGAGTATGCAACTCTTTATTATTATATTGTGTGTGTTTCAGAGAAACTAGAGAAACAGAAAAATATTGTTAAATAGCTGAATATAATTAAATACAGATATAAAATTAGGTAATAGAATATTTTTCCTTTTTATTTTATGAAGGAATATTTGATATACATTTTTCATGATTTAGAAATCTTTTTGGTAAAAGTTGTTTAATTTAGCACACATTTAAATTTTAAACCAGTAGTTTTTATACTTCATAAATGTCCATTGTAGTAATAGAAAAAGCATTAGTCAGCTGATGTATTTCTCAACCAACTATGCAAATTTATTATGAAAATAACATTTGTCTCCAATGTAAAAAGATTGATTAAAATGTAAATTTTCTATAAGATCTCTGATAGCCACAATAAACATAAAATATGGAGATAATAAAAGCATTATCACTCATAAACACTTGGAAGACTTTAATTTTGAAAAAGTTATAAGTCTCACAATGTGAATATAGAAATGCAGTACAAAAACGGAATTCATGTCAATATTATTTAGCTACCTTCTTTCCTGTTTATACAGGCGATTTACACTTTTTTCAAGAACTGCATTATCAATGAATTTCAATACGTAGCTTGAAGGTAAAAGTTTGAATTCCAACTGCTTTTTCAGTCATCTTCATCTGTCAAATATTTAGAACATAAATTAGGCTAAAATGATTATCTTGAATTTCCCTATGCTTATATAAGCCTGCTGTTTCTCAGTATTCCAATTAATTAAGTCCCTTTGAATTTTTAGTCCATGCTGTGATACAAGTGTCCCATATGTTTCAGTTAATTGTATTTGTACCAGAAAAAAAAGCCAAATCCATAAAGGGGATTGTACCTACAAATTTATACATAATTGAAAATACAAATAAATTGGTTATGAGGAAGCACGTATTTTCAAAATCATTTTATATTTCAATTTTATAGCCTGGTCTTTATGGAAGAGGATAAGGTAAAATTGAAGTCAACTGCAAACAAACTAACAATGCTATATAACAGTGGTATAGATTTGAATAGCTGACATCAATAAGTAGAAATTCTACTCTTTTATCTTTGCAAATATCATAATTATTTTTTACAAAGAATCTAGCAGAACTCTAACTCTGGAATCAAAATTTGTTATTGAGTTAGTGTCAATTTGTAATATAAAATATTGAATTCTAGAGACAAGCTTTCATCAAATAAGAATAAATCAATCTTTTCTGGTAGTTTCATTCTGAGTACATTAGCATTCAGGTACTTCTATCATACAAAATTAAATGGTGTATTCTTTCTTTCCTCCTCTTCCAGGGTGCCTGCCCTCTATTACAGAGAGTTTTTCTCTGAAGTGCACCATGAGAACCACATGAGACATACAGAAGGATAAAAGATATATAGAGTGAAAGCAATTTAACTGAAGTTCTTCAGGGGAAATCCAATAATTTTTGATACTTCGACAGAACTAAGAATTGGGTATTATACTAGATTTGAAGAATAGACCTCTGAAATAAAAAAAAAATAGGGAAACTTAAAAAAGTGGGGGGGATTAATCACTGAAAGGACTTTGTTATTGTTGACTTCACCTAATAGATGACTTAGCAGGCACTCATTAACCTAGTCCATTTATACTCATATTAGATTCAGCTTAAAAATACCAACCAGCTAGACCAATTCCTCTATATTAGGAGGAGATGAATCTCAATAATGAATATTAAGTATAGCAGCTTAGGGAACTTGAGATATTTTCTAGTTTTCCCTCCAGCTTACTCCCAGAATTTATGGTGCTGAACTGTAGTGACTGTACACTGAACTGTCCTACTAATTAAATGGAATACCTTTTTTGCCCAAGTTTGTAGAAATCAACGAAGCAATCAATCAGCCACGCCCCCCAACACACACATACAGACACACACCAGAGAGAAAGAGTGTGAGTGAGCGAACACAAAGCATTTTGTCAGATTCCTTGAGGTTTGCCATGGTATGCTTCCACATCTAAAGGATTTTTTACTTTGGGGAAGTCAAAGCAAATACAGCAGTCAATTTACAGGTATGCACATGGTACACTTACATGTTACTTGGTTTACTTGATTTTTTGGCAGCATTTGACACTCTTAAACCCTTAATTATTCACTGTGAAACTTATGTTTTCAGTTGTTTCCTTTTTTTTTAAGCAACATGGACAAACTTGTTCTGTTAGGTAGCTTCTATTCTCTTTTCAAGCCCCATATTCAACCTGAACATCTTTTTCTTTTTTTCCTAGAATCATTTATCTACTCACCCCCTTGATCTCTCTATGGGAATATCACATAGAAAATTGGAATCCAGCATTATTTCTAACATGGAAGCCAGGACCTTTTCCATAAGCCGGATCCTCCTCTTTTAGCTCATATTTTAGCAAGTATCATGAACACTTATTCATATTGCCAACTGAAAATATTGTAATTGCACCAGAAATCTTGTGACCCAGAATACTTACTCCCTCATTTTTTTCTTTTTATCAGAGAGAAACTAATAGTAATTGTTTTCCTAAAATAAACATTTGATAGATTCATTTCTCTATCTAAAATCATCCAGTGACTGCAATTCTCTCAGAATAAAATGAACATGTACATCATGTTTGCATGGTTCTGTATGATCTGAACCCTTCTTGTTTTCTTATCTCTCCTTACCTGTTCTTCTAAAATTCAAGTATACTGAACTATGGTGACTTCTCCATGCTTTCGTCCACCACAGAGACACTATATAAACAGTTCCTTCTCCTTGTAAACCCTTTCCGGCTATCCTCTTTTCCACATGACTAATTTCTATTCACTATTTCAGCATGAGTTTATCATTATTTTCTGGGAAAGCCTTCTTGACTTTTGGCTGTAGAGATGGGCTTATATTTTTATCTTATGTGTTCCCACTGCACCTGTCCTTTCCTTCTACAGTATTTATCAAACTACTAAGAACCAATCACAGTTTGTCAGGACCCAGTGTTAAATGCAAATGAGAGACCCCTTGTTCAAATTTTGTTAATAATTTTGAGAGAGTGACAGCAGAACCCTGATCAAGCAAAGAGCCCCCCTGAGTACAGGCCACTTTGTAACTTTGCGGGTCATATGTTCAGAGATCTTCCCGAGTATGTTTTGTCACCTTTATCATAATCTCTATTGCTTGTTCATTCATAAGTTCTTAGAAATCACTCTGGTACCATGTCTTATTTCTGTCATTTCCTCAGAAATTAACATATTTTCCTTACCCATCATAAATACTCAAAAAGTATCTGTTAATTCAATCTCCATTCTGAGAAAGAAAATCTCAAGGTGGTCATCAGTTTTTATTAATAACACCTAAAAAAATGAGATGTTTTATCCAGATATAATATCAAATTTGGGCACTTCCAGGGCTAGGATTAATCTGAAGCTTCTTCCAATTCATAACTATCCCTGAAATCATTGAGGTTAGTAATTAAAGTATAGGTGATAAAATTAAATATTCTTTTATAATAGCAATCATTAAAATATAAATATACAATTTACTTATAACAAATTTACATAATATAAATTATAATGATTATAATACTTCTTCCCTGTATTTTTAGTGCAATAGGGAAATTACTGTGTTGGCAAGTGAGCCTGGATGAACTTAATCAATACAGTGTCAAACACACTGTGTGTGAACTTCCAAAGAGTATTAGATTTAGCTTTATGTCAGCCAATAATTTGTCTTTCATATTTAGTCTGAGTTCATTCTCTAATTTACTTTTTACATGAATAAATTAATCCTAAAGGATTCAAGTTAACATCTCTTCCTAAAGACCACCTACAATTTTAGATTCACTCTGCCCTTCTCGAATTCCCTTGAACTGCTCCAAATACCTGTCCAATCTGCAGCTGGACCCAAAGAGGAGAATTATGCAAATGTTGAATGCAGCCCTCACTGAAATGTAAATTCCTAAGGTAAGGAGCCAAGTTATCCACTCCCCCTCCCTCTTTTCCTCTGTCCTCCTCCTCCTCTCTCTTTTCCTCTCCCATCCTTCCCTTTCTCACCTGTAGAATGGCATATTAGGATTCTGTGACTTCCATGCTTCTTTCCTGCCTGACCATTCTAATCATGTGACATTCAGAGTAGAAAAGCCTTGGCCTTGAAGCAGAACTCAGAAAAATGGAAGGGAAAGAGGGAGGCACACAGCATGGTCCACAGGGTACTACAGACAACTCTGCCTTACCAACTGAGTCATCTTACAGCCAGCCTGTCTTGAGTGCTCAATGTGCCAAGCTCGGTTTTTAAGAGGTTGAACATTATTGACCCGCGCCACCCTCCACAAACCTACTTTCATCCTTATCTTAAAGATATGGAAAATTCAATTTCCTGACTAGCTATGGATTGATTCAGACTTTAAAATTATTTGGTTTGATTTCATGCTTGTCCTAGGTCCACATAGTTAGGAAATACCTAAATTTGCATCCTGAAGATTTGGATTCATTAAACGGGATTGTTAGGGAGAAAAAAAAAAGAGGAAAAAAAAGAGAAAGAAAACAACACAATCTTTTCTTTTAGACAACTTTCAGGAACAAGTGGTCTTCTTTAGGAAAAACAATGAACTTAAAGATATAATTCCCACAAAATTTGAACAGGAAAGGAGAAATTAAATGACAACAGATGAGAAGAGCATCTTGTTACTTTTTTTCTGGGCCTGATATTCATGCAGATGATTGCATCCCATCTCTGTCTCAATTTTCTCATTGAATACTTTTTCTCAGGCTGTGTTCTGCACAGTAATCATGTTTGCATTTCCTTTTGATGGCTTCTTTTTTAAATTCCATATGTCTCTTTTTAGCTGACTGAATAACTAAAATGTCATTACTCTAAGTTCTCTATTTAATAATACTTTAAGAAACAATGTTAAATTATTTAATTACAGCATTGCTGTGTCATGGGATGATTGTCCACAATGAGCTGTTGTCTCCTCATTTGCACCACACAAATAGTCCCTCCTGGTATGAATTTCATTTTTCTCTATACTTATCCATATTGAGTATAATTTGCTACAGGTGCTCTATTGACCATTTAACCTTTCTTAGATTTAAATATGATATATCATATGAGAGAATATATAATAAATAAAAAGCAATTTGGCACTTTTCTAATGCCCTATGGGGTAAATCTATAGATTTTATTTTTTTTTGGTACCAGGGATTGTACCAGTGACACTTAACCATTGAACCAAACCCATCCCTTTATATATATATATAGATACAGATATATAGATAGACATAGATATAGATAAATAAATAGATATAGATATATATTATAGGTAGATAAATAGATAAAGATAGATAGATGATTTTTTTTAAATTTTGAGATGGAGACTTGCTTAATTGCTGAGGCTGACTTTGAACTTTTGATCTTCATAACTCAGCCTCCAGAGCTGCTAGGATTACAGGCATGCAGCACCACACCCAGCTATTGTGTTCTTTATAAAGACATAAAGACATGTTTGATTCTGTCCTCTCAAAAATCTTCAGGTAGCCTAACACAGATCATGTCTGTTGTTTAAAGAGTCATTGTGAATTGTCTAAGATTAGTAACAATAATAATGTTATCAGGTGCTATCATAAGACCACTCTTACTTATTAATTTCTCTACAACAAATATATGAAATAGGTCTTGATATCGCTACTCCTAAGACTGAGGAAACTTAGGTTTACTGGCTATATAACCTGGCACAATTATGCGCTTGAAGTTGTGATTCGAACCAGATCTGTCTGATTTCATCGAGATGTTATTATAAATAAATAATTGCAGCTGGCCTAAACAATAGCCATCTCCTCAGCCATCCTCACCACAAGAGCACACTCATCCACCTAACAATTACAATGAATGCCACTGCAAACATTTTAAAAACTGAAGTCCTAAACAACACAAAAATACACTGGACTTGGGCCAAAGTCTTTTGAAAACATTGTAAACACAGTCAATCCAAAGTTACTGTCAAATTCTAGGGAAAACTAGCTGTAGCATGCAAATTCTTTTACTTATTTTGTACTAGTAATAGACTACTTCTGTCTTATGATAAAGATTCTGTTTATGAATTTAAATAAAAAATGAGAGAGTACTTGAGTTCTCCTCAAACTATGTGAATTTTCACCTTGTAGCAAAAAATCTTATATACAGTATTTCAAAATTGTGTTCTTTATAAATCTATAAAGATTTATAAAGAATCAATAATTCCTGATTGACCCCAGCCTTCCCTTATGGAGGTATTAAGACATATCTCCAGGCCTTTTTATTTTGAGACAGGGTCTTGCTAAGTTGCAAAGGCTGGCCTGGAACTTTAGATCCTCTTGCCTTATCCTCCAGAGTCAATGAGATTACAGGTATATGCCACCATTCTCTGCTGCAAATGCCCTTTAATAGATTTTTAAAATAATTTCCCCCTCCAACCCCTATTGAGGCATCAAACCCAATGTCTTGTACATCAGAGGCAAGCACTCTACCAATGAGCTGCATACTCCAGCCCAACTTTTTTGTTGTTGTTAAATAAGAGAATCTGAATCAATGTCTATTTGTGTCAGCTTCTATAACTTTATTAATGTTATCTTCCTCTCTCTAGCCCTAACCCTTAACAAAAAACAAATTTCAACTGAAAATAGGTTTAGAGTAAGAAATTTAGTATTTTAAAATAAATTAAGAATCAAATATAAGGTGCTTATTTGATATTTAAAATAGATATCTAAACCCTTATTAGAGGCATCTGTCATAATAAAAATGGAAATTTCATTGGTTGCTTTTAGTAATTTAAATAATCTCCAACAATATAAATTTCTTTTGTGTTCTTTTTTTCAACTTATTTTTATATTATTGTCTTTTAATTAAGAATTTCATCTTTATTTTATTTATCTGTATCACCATTCTGGGTATTTTAAATTATTAATGAGGCCAAATAAAGACTCAGAATTCTGAGTTTTGAATACCAGATGTTTCACAAAAACATACATATATGTACACAATCATGCTTACAGCTTTCCATTTTGAAATTTTACAAGAAAAGTACAATATAATACATCAACCCCAACACCACTTCTCAGTAGATAACTTGGAGGAACCACTGCAATAATTAAGCAGCTGGTGAGACTTCAATTATGAGGAATGATCAGGGTATTAAATATATATAAAAGCATACTAACAACTAACTGAGAAAAGAAACTATTGTCATATTTGAATAATATATTTAAGGTGGAAGCTAAGAGTTTATCATGCTGTAATCTGCAATAGTATTCAAAGTGAACATGCAGAAAAAAATCAATAAAATAATTTTATGATAATTTTTTGTATGTTTTAGAACTGTCCTTATGCAAACTACAATAAATTCATCCAGTATTTAGTCTGTGTCAGTTTTCTAAATTTCAAGGGCAGGTATTTTTATAAATAAGTCTATCATGCTCTTTTCTTCCTTTTGGTAACCAGAATTGCTTAAATGTTAAACATCATTTTACCATTTCTGTTTGTTTTATTTTTTAACATGACATTTTCCACTTTCAAGATCAGCAATGTACAGTTGATAAAAACACAGTCATTTCATTTCTACTTCATTTTAGTGAAACAAAAATAAACAGTAATCAGCATAAAATTTGTCACCCTATGCACTTTAACTTAAAAATGAATGTGTACTAGCTGGACTATTAGCTAATGGTTTGTAAACCAAGGATCATAAAACACAGTAAGTCACCGAATCAGTGCAGCACTGCTGTCTCCTAGGTATAGGTTGCTGTTAGGTTCAATCTCATTTACTCTCTCTGTTAATGTTCTGGAAAGAGGTAATAAATATGACATTTGTTACATTCATATTATATTGAAATGTGTATGAAGAATGAGATTCATTGCTTTCCAAAATACTAGACTACCTGAAGAAGTACTAGGAAGTAAGTATAAATAGCTAAATAGAGAAATAAATGACAAGCTAGGTGTTTTCCATAAAAAAAAATGATGGCAAAATTGGTAATGTCATTTGGGACTTGTATGCCAATTGCTTCCAAGATCCCTTGAGTTCCCTTAGTAATGTTGCATGTAGCACTATTCAGTCACCTGAACATCAAACGTGCCAAAAAAAAAAAATCAAGACAATAAGATAACAGAACTACATATTCTCCTATGCAAGAAATATTGGCACCATTTACATAGAACTGACTATAAATGGCATTCAGAACCAGAAATTTATATGGCAAAATCCACCATACATAAGCAAAATAATGTTATATGCCTTCAATGACAAATATTGGTGATGCTGATGACTAGATTTGTTTTTAGTTTTTCTACCCTGGTCTGTGATTCAGTGGCACCATCTGTTCATGATCAATGAAGTCCAGGTATGGAGGTAGAAGTTATAGATGAAGAGCTCTAGTGTATATCTTTGAAGTAAAGGTTCTGCTTCTCTGGAAAAAGTCTTAAAAGGTGAGTTCCTGCAGGAAAATATTCTTACATTGTGTCTATATTCTCAAGCTTAAACTTTTTTTTTTCATTGGGAAGCATTTTTGATTCACTCGAGAAGTATCCTTGTGTGGTTTGGAAGCTGCTACATGCTAGAAAAACAGTGGTGAACAAGAAAAACGAGGATGCTGTTCACATATCTTTTTGCCTAGTGGGAAGTTTAGACAATTAAACTAAAGGATAGCAATAAAGAATGATGAGCTCTGTATCCAATACTGCGAAATCCCATGCAGAAAGTTGGCATGGAGAATTCAAGAATTAAGGAAAGGCCTTACCTAGAAATGGCAATGAAGCAGAAATCAAAAGAGTTCCCAAAGACAGACTCAAACATGAAAACTGTGATGGAGCTTACAAAAAAAAAAAAAAGACTGACTATTTTTACCTTTTAAGCAGTTAGGCTAATCTGAAATCAGTTATGAAATATATTTATCAGTAAGCTTCATAGAATAGCTAGAAGATTTTTATACTTTATAAAACTCTTTAATTTCTCAGGATATTTGACTGATCTATAGTATATGACATATAGAAATTATTTAATAGCAAGTATAATATATTTATTTCAAGGCAATAGGTCCTATCCAGATTAGCACAAATGTAGCAAAGAAAATAAATTAGGAGCTTAGGTAATTAGGGCAGCAATTCTCAAATTTGGGGTACATGAAATTTTCTATGTTGCATTTAAAAAAATGGATTTTTGCCTCTGTACCACTCTACTGAAACTGTGGTTCTGGAGGTATAGAACTGGGCCAAATATATTGTATTTTTAACCACAGTTATTTTAATATGGATATTCTCAAGAAATACTAAGTTAGAGGATATGCTAAAAATGGTTAGTAGCTCTTTTTTGGGAACAGCAGAGATAATTTAATTTTTTCTCTCATTTTCTTCTCTTATGCTTTTTCTCCTTGATCAAATCCTATTGAAGCCACTGGAATTGGTAACAGGTTTCCTTGTACATACTTTAATCTTTATGATAAAAAGCAGGAAGAGAGGAAGAACAGCTGTTCCCATCCTGTCTTCATATTTAGAATCACCTGGGGAGTTTTAAAAATTACCACTACTCAGGTGTCATCCCTAGAGACTCTGCTTGGTCAGAATGGGTCCCCATCAGTACTTAAAGATCAACAGGTGAAACTAATAATTACCATTGTCTCCAACCTCAGGCAAGTGGGAAGAGAAACTTTCCAGTATTCACTGTTACAGTTCCTTTGCTGGATGCTCTCTTATATATATGTATATTTAGATATATACATATCTAAATATACATATATATAAGATATATATATATATATATATATATATATATATATATATAAGATATATACATATATATATGTATATTTAGATATATTTTAATACTCACGTCATTCATAAATGTTGATAATGAACTTCAAATAATGATCACTCCAAAGGTACAAAGTGAGAGTCAGGATTATAATTGAGCTGTTTAGTTCAATTCCTATGTTATTATGTGGTTTGATTTGTTTTTATATTTATCACCAAATACAAACTGCTTATCATCTTTTGTGTTTAAACTGTACTCAGTTACAATCCAGAACTGCCCCTCCAAGCCCTTACATTTTTGCAGGGTGGCAAGATTTTCCAGCCAAATATGCTATTTTAGAGATGTTATATAATTCTCCAGTACATAGTGCTTGGCATATAGTGTGTGCTCAATAATGTCAGGTTTGAAATGGCCTTTATTGCAGAGTTTTGGGAGCATGTGGGTATTTTTGTATTTTGAATATTGTTGCCTTTTAGAATATGACAAATAGAAAACAAAAGTGTTGACACTAGAAATGGTAAAGTTGAAGCAATGATGGCATTATTAGGTAGCACAAGTGAAGTGCCTTTGTCTCCAAGGGCACATTCCTTTGACATCAGCTAATTTATTTTGTGTTAAAAAAAGAAAAATCAAAGAATATACATAATATCGTGAAACTATACCATTAAGCCTCACCTCTTACAACATGAGCTTTTTTGTGAGAAATACTGAAGAGAGCTTTAGATATTGTTTTAATAATAGTTTTTCCTTCAATCTGAATTTCTTCTACTCATTAAACTTCTGATAAGTATATAACATGCTGAAGAAAAGCTAGTCAAGAAAAAAAAGTAACATGGTTAATACTTTTAATTGACATTAAAAATAAAAACTAATGTTAAGGAAATGTTCTACACAAAACTTCTGGACACAATGATTTTTATTGTGCCGTAAAGGAAAAACTAAATTATGTCATCAGCAGAAAAATGGATGGAACTTGAGAACATCATGTTAAGCAAAATAAGCCAACATTGGAAGGTCAAGGGCTGTATAATTTCTCTCATGTGTGGAAGCTAGAGATGGAAAAAGAAGGTTGGGGAATCTCATCAAAATGAAAGGAAGATCAGTAGAATAGAGAAAAGGAAAAGAAGGAGGGAGGAGGGAAGAGAAAGGGGAAATACTAGAGAATGATACTGAACAAATTATATTGGTATATTGTGTGCATGTTGCACCTATGTGCAACTAAAATTTACTAATAAAAAAGTGAGTCTGTGTGTGTGTATGTGTGTGGGGGTGCTTTGGAAAGCTGGTATTGATTGCCTGTCTCTACTAGCAGACTGTAATCTCTGTGAGAGGAGGTACTACTTCTACTGTATTCACCTTCTTTTCCTTGGTGTCCAGAGAAGCCCTCATCAAAGAGTGTGTACTCAACACAGGTTTATCAGAAAAATAATAATAATAATAGAAAACTTAGAAAGAACCCTAATCTCTGATGATAAAATTAGTTTCTTCTTTAAAACTGCAATTTCAAATGACTTAAGAGCTAAATACATTGACCTAAAACTTTCCTAAGACATTTATTCTAATTTTTATATTTAATTCATGATATTATCATGTCCATACATAATAGTAAAATTATACTCTAACTAGAGATGGTAAACTTTCATATGCCAAATCCCCTTTGGTAATGTAATTCCATGTCTAAACTTTTAGACATGTGACTTTCACAAATTTTAAGGGACATACTAGATAACAAGAAAGGCAGCCTCTACTCCCTGGGGATCTAGAACAAGAAAACCAGCAAAAATCTCCATAAGATAATGGTAGCATGCTTCAAAATGGATTAAATGAAACTAGGGTGTTATCAGTTTCGTGATATAACACTATTAGACAGAGATTCCCGAGTTATCGAAATGTTGCAGATGAGTACTTAGAGAACACTTGCAATGGCTCTGATATGAAAATAAAATTAATTGATAGAGGGAGTCTATGACCTTTATGGGGAACTTATGTTTGATGCCAGAAAGAGTTGGAACTTTCTCAAGGAGTTATGGGTTCAATTTGAGCTACTGCATATAAAAGGAAAAAGAAACTGATTAGGTACCTAAGAAGGGTTTATAAAGTCAACTCCCAACCTCTTACTGCTTTAAATCTCCTCCTGAATTTTCCACATATCTATTAATGACCTCAGCAACTAAGCACGAAGTCTTGATGTCATATCTCCCCAGGCTTCTAAGAGTCTACCTAACCCCTTCTTAATTTCCTGATTGATAGCTAAATGGACCCGCTGGTTTGCACACTGCATGTGATCGGGATTATGGTCTTCCCTTTTGTGGGCCAGGGTTAACATGCCATCTAAGCTACTACAGAAGTCAGTCTTATTAAAATGCACCCAATCACATTGTACCCCCCCCTTTTTTTAAATAAATTTCTAATGTATTCCTTTGTCCACAAAAAAGCATCCCAATTTGTTAGCACACTGCACTGTGCCACCCCCAGTGCTCTAATCACACTCAGTTGACTGCTGAGTCCTGGACCTCCATGTGCTCTCCACCCACCACATCTTAATCATACCATCCACATGACTTTTGGTGTGTTTTACCCATCTCCATAGGATGGACTCCCAAGCATTGCAAGACCAGCTCTGCAGGCCAGTCCTTCTTACAAGTGAACACAGAATCGCCAAGAGAATATATTCCATCCTTACTCAAAGTGCCACATTTTGACAGTAACACACATAATCCTGTGAAAGTACAGAACCTCATCCTCATGAAGTATCTAATCTCATGGTTTACCAAAAAAACTGCTTCAAAGAATGACTATGAGGCTCTCAGAAGTGAATATAAGAAGATACTTAGAACAGTGCCTGGTAAATAAGTAATAAATGATATCAGTTTTTATGTTCAAAACTAACCTACAGGCTTTTTCATATTATATTGCCCTATAAGACAATCTTTCAATATACACTATAATCATAATGCCAAAAGAGAGTGTTTTGTTTTTTCTTGGGTTTCTAGTGCCGAAAATGATATCGGGAATGATCAATTTTTTACATTTAATGTCCATTATTTATATAATTTTGTGCTAAATCTGGATTTACAAAAAAATACCTAAGATGTGTCCAATCTTTTAGTAGCTTATAATATGCTTTTAGAAATTATTAATACATACAACATTTCAAATTATGCTAATTATTTTCAAACCAAATGCTTATTACCAAATGAGTTCTACAGATCAAGAATGATGTGAAATGTCCAGACAGTCACAAACTCCGAAGATAGGAGAAACTGGGGAACATTCTTGACATAGGAGAACTTGGAAAGGGTGTTAAAATGGTTACACATACTGATGACATTTTTATAACAGTGAAATGAAGGTAGGTAAAACTGTGGTTAGATCCAGTTAGTTTAGGCTGAACATTTTGTAGTACCACATTATAAAAGAGGGGTCACAAACTACAATATCAAAGGCCAATAAGTAAATAAATTTAGTACCTAGATGACAGTGTAGGGATTTTGGCAAACTAAAGATACTCTCTGACAGCCATAAGGGGACAGCCTCCCCTTGGCCATAATATTACCGTTGTCCCATGGAAGGGGTCCCCATGTTGACAGAGCATATACTTTTAAAAAGAGTGTTCTCCTGATTTTAAAACAGGTATTACCTTTTTCAGTGTTTTACAAAAAGACTCTGCAGGTGAAACAAATTGTCCTTGTCAATTTTTGCTGTCAGTTTGAAATTCTTAGGAAAAATATAATTTTTAATTATATTTTTATTATAAATATATTCTTTTATTTTTTATAATAAAAATATAACACTATATTATATTCTTGTAGATATAATAGCAAGTATCTATAATTCCCATTGTGAATACGGAGCCATTGAATGTTGTTGAGCAGACGCATTGCATCTGTTTTAAGCAGATTTTTCCAGAAAATTGTTTTCAAGAAAGATTATTGGAAAAAAATTCAAGGAACAAACATGCCCATTTTGTGAATTATTATATTAATCCAGGTGTGAGATATTAAGGTCCAGTCTAAGATGGTAATTGTGCAAGAATAAAGAGAGTGATCTGAGGTTCACAGCAAACCAGTTGGGCCTCCCTCTAATTTTAGCTGACTTAAATTAGTTTTTTGTCTGCCCAAGTTGTGTTAATTGCTCCCATTTCTCTTATTTCTCCTTTGATCAAAGGATTTACATAAATGAGCTCATTAAAAGAAAGTCGTGCTTCACCAAATGAACCTTGCCTGTTTGTATAATAATTATAGCACAAAAGGAAAGGTTAATCTGATTATATATAATTGGATAAACAGAACATTTTCAACATCTGTGCTAAGTAGTCCTGAATGTTTCTTATATGTCCCCTAACAAGTACAATCATATATTATTTTCAATAAAAGTCATCTTTACACTCAGCTCTTAGAAATTAGAACAGCATAAATGTGCAGTTATCATTTACTACCTAAAGACAGAACACCCTATTGTAAAATGTATAAGGTGTTAGAAGGGTCCTCTTGGCTAAGGCTTCTGCATGCTGTTACAAAGACAACCAGGAAAGACAAATCTGTGCTTACTGTTTGGTGATAAAGCATAATTACCTGGCTTTTTCTCTCCAGGGTGTTTAAAAAGCAATGATTAATCAATGGCTCATGTTGGTCTGTTTTTATGTATTAATAACAATGATTAGGGGGTAATTCTCTTTCCTATGAAATTAAAAGCTTTCACAGAAGCATCATTTGACTCAGCAATGATTTGCATTACTCCCAGTATATATAGAGAAAAAAACATTATGGATGTGTGCCAAGGCACTACGGATTGTTGAATCATTCTAGAGTTTTAGAGGGATATTATTTTTAATTTTGAAGTCCTTTCATTCAGTTCCCACACATCATTCCCTGTCTTGAGCATTCTGAAATGAATCCTGCAGACAGCAAAATCAACTAGCGTCCTTTCATCCCTAAATCAAGCCCCATGATTTTAGCACCCCCCACCCCCGCAGGCATTGCTGAGGGTGCACATAACAGATGCCCAGGCATGGGGGCAGGGATGTGTGTTTTTGTACTTGACTCATTCAAAAATGATCTGGATATGCCAATTTCAGATAGTAGCTTAGTTTTCCCAAGTCTTTTTCCTAAACTGTAGTGATATACTCAGAAAATCTCTCATTACAAAAGATGTTTGAAGTTGCCACTCCCATTTTTACCAGTTTTTAACATTTTTCTCCTCATTATTTTGCTGATTGCTCAACACCTTCCAGCTCCCTGGTGATTATGATGAGATATTTTTTTTACATATAGTTTAATGGCAAAAACTCAGGGCTCAATTAAAAATAAGCCAAGTAAGTAGTCATTTTTAATGAGAAAAATGAAAAAATGGTGAACTCAAAGGATTGTTAAGTAATATCATGTTCTTGGTGAATGACTTATTTGCATTCATGCTTAGATCAGGAATATTTCTGAAAGTATATGCAGTGTCATAATACTCTGGGATTCTATTCTATTGTATTTTCATCCTGTTTCATTTACTAACCTTTCTCTTGTTTGAAATGGTATCAGTTAAAATGCTTTATTATCCAGAATTTCTGTACTTATCACGTAAGTGTGGTTTAAAAGATCAACTTAAAACACCACACAATATTTTGAAGTGCCTTCTCAATCACCAAAGAAGTACATATGCTCTTGTTATCTAATTCATTTTATTCAACATAACACATAAAACCCTCCAGGTTCTTGAATTTAAAATATAAGATTTCAACTTTTCTGAAAGCCCAAGAGAGCCACATAAGTTCCATTACTTCTTGCTCCCTACTGCTCCCCTGTTGCAGCCTTACCTCTTCATCCCCCAGGTATTGTTTAGCATGCATAATGCATTCTGATTTGGCACTTTATCCCTCTTGTTAAAAATAAGCTCAGTAGTCATCTTAGACTAGATGCCTGAAAGCACCTAACTGATACTTCATTCCTGACATCATTGCTGTCCTAGCAGTCTCTTCTCTACATAGGTCTTTTCAAGAATCCACTTATATTCTACAATTTCACCAACCACTGTCTGGTACAGTAGATGGTACCTGTATTTCAGGAAGTTCCTATAAGCCCCAAATTCCTATTTTTAGTTGAAATGTTCATTTGGTACCCACTTGATGGTTCAAACTCAAAGGTCATAAAATTCATAACATCTTATACTATCTAGTCTTAAAAATATGTCTTGCAGATTACTGGTTACAAAGAAGAAAGATAATACTTTTTGATTTTTAGCTACTACATCTGCTTTTGGGGGAGTTTATACATGCCATCTACTAGATCTGTGCTTCTTAGACATATTACCTTACTTAATCCTTACAACACCCAAGTGAACATGCATTATTAATCTAATTTTAAAGGAAAAACTGAAGCATGGATGTTAAATAGCACTCCCAAAGTTATATTATCAGGTAAGTAATTGTGAAGCTATTAAACATTTTATCATTTTACTTCCATTTATTTTTGATTCCAGAGAAACACTTTATGATTTGTTTTTTCTTCTATGGCAAGTAAATGGTTTGCTCAAGAGAATATAAAGTGCCAGTCCCCTGAAATGCATTTATTGTTGTAAAGTAATGTTTGAATTATGATTTATCTCCCTGTAAAGTTTTGCCCACAGCAGATGAGAGAAATCTGCAGGTCCCCCAAAATATCTGTATATATCACAAAACTTTCACTCCAATCCATGGTGGTTACAGTTTTAGTTCTAGGCTTGTCATCTCCCACCTGAACTGTAGTAATAGTATCCTAGCTTTCTGTATATGGCCTTGCTTTCTCCAAATGGCAAAGTTTTAAGATGACCTTCTTCAAATGTAAATCTTGTCATCTTATCTACTTGTTTAAATTCCTTTAGTGTCTCCCTATTGCCAACAGAATAAAAGTTTAAATTGCTTAGCTGGGCTTCAGGCTCTTCTGAGTCATTTATTACGTACATTCAGCCTATCTCTTGAGACAATTCCCACATCATCATTGCTATCTTACTTGGAGTTCTTCAAATAGGATATGCATTTCAGATCTCTGCTTTTGAGCATAGAGTTTCTACAGCAATTTTTTTTCCTTTTTATGGTACCAAGGATTGACCACTGAGCCACATTCCCAGCCCTATTTTGTATTTTATTTAGAGACAGAGTCTCACTGAGTTTCTTAGCTCCTTTCAGTTGGTTGCTGAGGCTGGCTTAGAATTTGCAATTCTTCTGTCTCAGCACTCCCCCACCCACACTCCCACTGAGTCCTTGGGATTACAGGCATGGCAACTGTACCAGGTTCCTACTGCTCTTCATAGCTTTGCTTTCATTGTTGCCTGCCTAAAACTAAGCCAATGTTCTGGTTTTGGTGCAATTGTCAGTCCACTATCAAGTAAGTTTTGAATATATCACACCAGATTATTCCTTTCTCTATCTTTTTACGGTAGGTACATATGTACATCATCATCCTAGAACCTATAATGTTTAATTGCACTTATCACTTTATATATCTGCTTTTATTTTACAAAGTTTAGCGATCACACTTTACTAATTTTTATAAAACCAATGCTTATCATAGCATTTTGCCTACAATACATGCTTAGTATTTGTTCACTATTAAAATAGCTAAAGAATTTAGCAATTAGATGGTGAAAAAAAAAAACACCTTTATGAAGTGCTTATATAAGCCAAGGGCAACATTGAATTCATTTTAATTAATTGATGACTTAATCTCTGGATTATCTTGGAGGAGAACAGAAAAAAGGAAATAAATGCATTGAATAAAAATTCTAATAATATAATCAACTTTGGAATCTAGTAAACTGAAATAGACCTTAACAAGGAGAGCAATAAATTAATGTTTTATATATATGTGTGTGTGTGTGTGTGTGTGTAAAATTCTATATTTTTCAAGTATATATAAGACAATCATCTCTTTCTATACAAAAATTTAAAATGTTCTACTGCAAACAAAGAGAATGAGAAAGAGTATACAATAGTAAGATAAATAAAATATTTACAGAAAACAGTTTTAAAAAGCAATTTGTATTGTCAATATTCTTTAACTTAGCAATTATTTTTAATGAGATCTTATTTTATTATTTAATGACACTTTTTTTTGATTTCTGGGTATTTGTGTTTGAGGTAAGTTTCAGTTCCTATGTGTTGTTTTTTTTTTTTATAACAGGAAGGGAGTGGAACAGAGGTTAGTTTTAAACTGTCCTTCATTTCAAAGGAGTAAAATAGTTGCATTTGGGTTCAAAGGAAAGCTATCATTGTGGAGATTCATAGAGTTTACTTTATATAGTTTTAAAATATAGCAAGTGAAAACACCATAAATTTTTTAATTAAGCAAATTATATACAGGGAAAATATTGCAGGCTATCTAAAAGATGTGACAGTTAATTGTCTTAATGTTTAATAGGTTTTTATAAGCCTATAAAACAGTAAATGTAAATATTCCAATTCAAATACCTCAATATAAAATAATCAAAATCTTAAAAGAAATCAAGTGAATAGCACATCTATAACTAAAATATTTTGTTTAAATTCATAATTAAAGAAATGCAAATTAATATAACCATGTGTTTATCACTTCAAATATCATATTGTCAAAAGTGGAAAAAAAAGTGTCTTCAATACTACTACTCAGTCTTGGTAAGGATACAGAGTAAAAGCTTGTTTACTGCTAGTAAGCAGGTCAGCATGTTAAAACTTCCTGAAGGGCAACACTTTAGCAACGCATTTAACAATACAGAAATATTTATCAACTTGAAGCTACAAGGTTTCATGTTAGAATTTTATTCTACATTAATATACAGGTATTTGAAAAGGAATATTGTATAAGAATGTTCACTGTCACACTATTAATAATCACAGTTTGAGCAAATATAAATATTCAGAAATAATTGGCTAAATTGCTCCCTTTCCATCTTAAAGAGTAAAATCCATCCAGTGAAATCTGAAATGTGGATATACAAATGTACATATTTATTGACTAATAATTTCATAATTTGGACAATCACATAAATACAAATTAAATAGCATTTTACTATATTGATCATCAGGTTCTCATAAACAACAGTTAATATACAAAGGTAGAATTGTATGCCACTTAAAATTGCACTCATCATGACTAAGTTTAATTCATCATACATTTCTTTTTTGTGTTATCACCTCCAACAACCCCTATGAATTAATGATTGCTCCTCTTTTACTTTATTTTGCATTTCTTTTACTGGAAATTTTGGGATTATTAATATTCCTATAAATATCAAGTGCTTTAATCTGTATGTTTATATATAAAAACAAATTTAGCTGAATTATTAAACTGTGGCTATTTCATAGTGTTCCCTCTTTCTAACAACCTCACCAGCCAGCTTTCCCCAATACAAGGGTCCTTGAGATTAATGAGTTCAAATTAACTGATTTGACCAGCATCATGCAATTGAAAAATATGTTGAACCCATCCAGAATTAAGTCCAATTTTCCAGAGCATTCATCCAATACTATTAGAATCTTTGTTTCAATTTATTTAACTTTTATATGTTGAGATAAGCAAAATTACAGACTTAAATATTATATTTACTCAAATCTTGATCAAATGTTTATACAATATATATATATATATATATATATATATATATATATATATATATATATATAAATTCATACACCCACACATGTATGGAGAGATGAAATCTATTATTTTTGCCATTTATAATAAATGCCATTTTGTATAAATGCTTCTATATGGTTAATATTGTCACACTTCCTAACTTTGATTTTATAAACACAAATGTTTAAGATATGTTGAGCTTCAAACTGATGACAAACAAAAATTACCAACCATTACCAGTTGAAATTTTAAGACAATGTCTACTTCAGTAGGTTTTTGCAATACCTCTCCAAATCTTTCATCATCAACTTAAAATAAAAATAACTTAGAAGTTACGGTGATGTCATTGACATTTCATTTGACCTAAAACATGGATATTCTTGACTACAGTCTCTTTGTCAGTAACATCAAATGCAACTATGCTCTAGTGAGGGACACACAGTCTCAGGCCTCACTTAGGCCTACTAAATCAGAACTTGCATTTTGCAAGATCCTTAAGAGAATCAATACACACCAAAGTTTGAGAAATGTCAAACAAAGAGAAATAATAGCAAAGATAACAAATAAAATTTAGCATTGAACAGTACATGTTATACATGTTAAATTTAGTGGTGGAAGAACAAGTGATCTTTCTTCAGTTTTAATCCAGTTTTTCCCCTTAGGAGTTCAAGTTTATTCCTTTTTTTTTTACTTCATTGTTTCCCAAGACTTTGCAATATACACCAGAAAGATAATGAATGCAGGGGCTGGGGATGTGGCTCAAGTGGTACCGTGCTCGCCTGGCATGCGTGCAGCCCGGGTTTGATCCTCAGCACCACATACCAACAAAGATGTTGTGTCCGCCGAGAACTAAAAAATAAATATTAAAAAATTCTCTCTCTCTTTCTCTCTCTCTCTTAAAAAAATAATGAATGCAAAAAAAATTCAATAATGAAATTTTCAGATGATTTTAACCTTGTTTAGCAATAGAAAATCAACAAAACAGGTTTAGCTGTATTTACAAATTATGCAAAATCAACAGCTACAGCTTATGCAAATTATGTATAAGCCTCTTAAGTATATCATTAACCTACATATGTTTCTTGGGAATTTTCATATATAGACAAGAGCACAATTGTTCTTTTCCATTCCCCCACTTCAGTATTACAGGAATTTAAATTTCTAACAGCTCAGCTGGTTTTGTTGTATTCCTTTCAGATCAAAAATAGCCACAAGCTGCTTTATGTGGTCCCATTTACTAAATTGCACTATTTTGGCTTCACTAGTCATTTTAATTTCAATATTATGTATAAAAATTCACAAGTTTAGGTGAATACTCAAGGCTGAATATTAAAATATATTTTTCTACTTTAACTATTCTTGTGGTCTTCACAAGTCCACTCTAAACTTCATCCATTAGTGTATAAACAAATCAAATATATATAAGCATCTAAAATGCTCAAATTATTAGTATCAGTGACTGTAAAAAGAAATCACCAGACAAAATATTGAACCACTAAATTCAATGATGCCTTAATGAAGTATATATTTGCTGATCTTTTATGGTGTTCATTGTTATAATCCAGTCATTTTACTAGAACCAAAACACGATGGGAATTATTTATTTCTTTATTTTTAAAAGGAACCATTCATATCTAGTTAGGAAAAACACAAGGCAAACCATCGAGGTAAGGAAAAAAAACAACAACAATGGATGTTCTTTCAAAACATGTGGAAAAATCTTTAGATTTTTGAGAGATGAGAACTTTAGAGATAGAAAGGCACACTGCATGCCAAGAGCAATGGAAAAGTGAATATTAAAGAAAGAATAGAAGACATCCAACTATACATTTATTTAAAATAATGAAACCTACAAAATTAAGATTTTAAGACTGGCAGAATCTTGTTCTAAACTGGTGGACACGAAGCCTTGGTAACACAACATTAAAGAAATTCTGAATATACACTATATGTATACCTACAAAGGTGAATGCCAAAGTTAAAATATTTATGGAATATATATAAATCAAAAACAATTGTTTGATGTAACTGTTTTATTCTCAAGCCCTGATTATGTCAATGATGACAAGATGCTTAAGACAGAAGTACAAATAATGTGTTCTAAATTTTTGTTTAGATTAGAAGAATGTCTAAAGCTACAACTTTATATCAAATCTTACAGTTTGAGAAATAAACATAATTTTTTTGAAAAAAATTACACATATATGAATAAATATTCAAATAGAAATTTGAGTTTTAAACAAACTACAAACCTAAATTATATTATTCTCCAAATCAAACTGACAACATTGCTCAAGGAAAGAAAATTGAATGGCATTTATATTGATGGAGGTCAATTTCATCATTCCTATTACTATCTGTAAAAATTAATTCCTATGGAACTCTTTCTAATAATTTAAAATATTATTATATGTAAAAATAAAAATTCCATGATATTCATTATGAAACTAATAATCATAACTATACTAAAACATAATGTCCATCTGTAAGTGGCAGGTAAATTAAGTGGTGATACAATCATATTTGGTCACAGAGTGATTTTCAAGAGTTATTGGTAAGTTACAAAACTGAATCTTCATTTGGAGTCATCCTAATCTTGTAATAAAATGTCATATAGATATATTTCTATGTTATTAATTTTAAATTATTGATGGGGACATGGTGTGATCTTTTCTCTGCATTTTCAAAAAATTAGGTTAGTATTATGTAGTTAGCAAACTATTTATTTGACAAAATTTTATTTTAAAGGATCATGGAGACTATTTTTTCAGTGAACTTCTTATAATGTACTTGACAAGTATCAAAAAGACAGCTACTTGTAATAAAGTTTGGAAGATGAATATAGATAAACATTAATTTGATTGTATACAAATAGAAAGGATAAAAATCTGATATAGATAATATAAAATATAAACTATATATATATATATATATATATATATATATATATATATATATATATATAGTATAGTGTATAGTGTAAAAATGAGAAAAAAAATTGATATCCTGAAGGAAATAATGGAGAATGATAGACATCTTAACAAGTTTGATAGGGAGTCTCTCAGGTGTGGGGTTGTATGCATATATCCATATATATGTATACCTATATGCTATGGGTTGAGGGTAAGAAGGCTAACATTTGGTGTAAATGTTATATTTAATAATTCTCTATAGATTTAATTAATAGAATATTTATAGGAAAAAACACTTTAAAATTAATAAATATGTAATATATTATATATTCTGTCCTCTCAGGCTGAAGGATTTATAGAGCATGCAAATTTTATGGTAAAATAAGAAATAATAAATAAATAAGTTAAACAAAAATATATCAGAAAACAACCTATTTCAATGTAACCATACAGATGGTAGGCTTTTTTATTTATGATGTTTTTATGAAATAGCTACATGATGCCTGATTTCAGTAAGGTATAAAATTTTTATATATTACTGGTATAAGAAAAACAGTGTTTTTTATAATTTTGCACAAATATTCTCAGAATCTTCCCTAAAGAGATGCAAAAGATGTTCATTACAGGACAATGTGCTATAGCAAAGATAATTTTTAAAGAAATAAAAGTTTAATGCTACAGAAAAATAAAATATCACATTAAACCATAGGGTGAAAATAATTTTTAAAATTATATAAAAAGTGAATACACTTGAAAATCCTGTAGGAACACAGGATAATCAATGGTAATTAATCTAAGTCATGGTACTACAGAGTGTTTTAATTTGCTGCTTTGTGTTTTTATTGAGTTTTTTAAATAGTCCATCACCAACATTCTTTTTTTATAATCAGTAAAAAGGACTTAAGTTATTGCTATGGACTCAATTATGTCTCTCTAAAATTCTTATATTGAAGGAATATGCTATAGTTTGGATCTTAAATATGCACCAAAGGCCCATATGCTATAGACTTGGTCACCAGCCTGTGAAACTATATGAAGGTGGTAAAACCTTTAAGAGATGGGGCCAACTAAGAGAAAGCTAGGTCAGTGGGAGCATGTCTTTGACAAGGCTATGGAGCCACAGCCCCTTTCTCCCTTGCTCCTTTTTTGCTTCCTGACCATCATGAGGTGAGTGGGCCTCCTCTGCCACACTATCTTGCCATAATGTCCTGTGCCACCCCAGGCCCAAAGGAACAGGGCAAAGTGACCATGGATTGAAATTTCTGCACCATGAGCCAAAATAAACTTTTTTCCCTCTAAGTTGTTTATCTCAGGTATTCTGTTATGTTTTTCAAAACTGACTACTGGAGCATAATCTCCAATGTGATAGTACTTAGAACAGGGCCTTAACAGATAATTAACTGAAGTCTGAAAGAGGGCCTCTAATCTGATAAAACTACTGCCATTTTAAAAAGAGATAACAGAGATATCTCATTCTGTATGCTATTAGAAAGAAGGCAGGCTTCTGCAAGCCAGGAAAAGAGGACTCACCAGAATCCAACCTTACGGTCACCTTGATCATGGACACCCAGCCTCTAGAACTGAAAGAAAATTAGTTTCTATTGCTTAAACCACTCAACCTGTGGCATTTTGTTATGGCAGCCCAAGCAATCTTAATACAGTAACCCAAATGTTTATAACCATGCATAAATGTGGAAATGTTATAATCAGCTTAAGTGGAAAACATCACAGATAAAATAGTTTGCATATTTATCAGTATATCTCAACAAGTTCAAGAGCACACATAACAGAAAATAGGTATTGCATTAGGTCAGTTTTATACTTTTTTCTCTGGTTTTGCATATCCTTTTATGCTTTATCAATATAATTATTACAAAGAATTAGTGCCCAGGGGATAAACAATATCGTTGAAGTTGGCTACAGGCCATAATAATGCTATTAAAAGATGATAAGATGAGTTTCTTGGGAGATTTATCTATGAGTTTCCGAAATACCAGCAACTATTTTTTCACCCAATCTTGATGATACAAAATCTCATGATTTTGAAGTAATTTATTCCTATGAGACTATGCCAACTGTGTCAGGAAAAGATGATAGTATAGCAAGATAAAGGAAGTAGTTTTAATCACTTTATTTAGTGCATAAAGGTAGAGACAAAGATTACCCAAGTAGCTAATAATAAAAATATTGTTTTCAACTTAGGAATAATCCATCTGATCTTTTGCATCAATTATATATGTTGGATTTGAATTGTGCAAATATTTTAAAAATCAAAACTTCTTATGCATTAATAAAGAAAAATACTAATTTTTTTCTTTTCCATGTATACTTTTAATTATAGAAAATTAAGCAATGTTAACAATTTAAAACATCAATTTGCATTTGTTATTTTATATTTTGAAATTGCAAATGACAAAGCAATTAACTCAATTTCATATACAAGAGGGTAGCCTCTTCATTTTCTTTGCCAAAGTATTCTTGAACTATGCTAGTAGTATTAATTTGTCAAAACCAAGATGATAGTGCCTGATGTCCATACACTTTAATTATAATTACTGTTGAAAAGCAGAAGATATTGGACATAGATGAAACAATGAGACTGGACGAGAATGCCTTAAGACAACAGAATTGCATATGTAACTGTACTGTCAGAATTCTTCTATATTTAGGGTCATAGAATATTTCACATTATTTCTACCCAGGCTTTTTTTCTTATACTCTAACATCTAAAAAATCTAAGAGAATGAGTAAAAAACAAACCAAAACAAAAAAGATAGACTCTTACTGTCCCTATGTCTATGGCAAATATTTTCTTGAAAAACTTAAATGTTACTATTGTTCTGATTGTTCATTCATTGTGATTATAAGATTAACATGTTTCCCCCATTTGACTGTGAGCTACATGACTCTATTTGTGCCGCCACTGTATACCTAGGTGTACACTGTATACGATAGGCTTTCTACAGACTTGCTAAATGATGTGATCATGCATTGTCTTTATTTTTAAATGAGTTTCTATTTATACAAAGATGGGAAAGTCTCAGGAGTGAAGGCAATTCTTAGGGCCAAGATGATGTGAATCAAGGTACCACTACTATGGCCAAACTAAGATGATCAGAACTATCCTTGAATGGTCAACTTGAAAAACATAGCTATAAAAAAGCAATTACCACATCATGCTGCTACCCTTTATGCTGTTGTATCAATCTTGGATGACTGCATTATTTTCTCTCTCTGTGTATGAAAATCAAATGTAGATATTCTACTAAAATACTAGGAAATCAGACAGAAGTGTTATAATCCAAAGGGATAAAGAGGGACACTACATACTGCTCAAGGGAACCATACACCAACAAGACATAACAATCATAAATATATATGCCCCAAACAATGGTACAGCTATGTTCATCAAACAAACTCTTCTCAAGTTCAAGAGTCTAATAGACCACCATATAATAATTATGGGAGACTTCAACACACCTCTCTCACCACTGGTGATCTTCCAAACAAAAGTTGAATAAGGAAACTATAGAACTCAATAACATAATTAATAACCTGTACTTAATTGACATATATAGAATATACCACCCAACATCAAGCAGTTTACACTTTTTTCTCAGAAGCACATGGATCCTTCTCAAAAATAGATCATATATAATGTCACAGGGCAACTCTTAGACAATATAAAGGAGTAGAGATAATACCATGCATCTTATCTGATCATAATGGAATGAAATTGAAAATCAATGATAAAAGAAGTAAGGAAAAATCATGCATCACTTGGAGAATGAACAATAGGTTACTGAATGATCAATGGGTTATAGAAGACATCAAGGAGGAAATTAAAAAATTCTTAGAGATAAATGAAAACACAGACACAACATATCGGAGTCTATGGGACACATTGAAAGCAGTTCTAAGAGGAAAATTTATTGCTTGGAGTTCATTCCTTAAAAAAAGAAAAAAAAACAACAACAAATAAATGATCTAATACTTCATCTCAAAATCCTAGAAAAAGAAGAGCAAAACAACAGCAAAAGAAGTAGAAGGCAAGAAATAATTAAAATCAGAGCTGAAATTAATGAAATCGAAACAAAAGAAACAATTAAAAAAATTGACAAAACTAAAAGTTGGTTCTTTGAAAAAATAAATAAAATCGACAGACCCTGAGCCACGCTAACGAAGAGAAGAAGAGAGAGAACTCAAATTACTATCATACGGGATGAAAAAGGCAATATCAAAACAGACACTTCAGAAATACAGAAGATTATCAGAAATTATTTTGAATCCTTATACTCCAATAAAATAGAAGATAGTGAAGGCATCGATAAATTTCTTAAGTCATATGATCTGCCCAGATTGAGTCAGGAGGATATTGACAACCTAAACAGACCAATATCAATTGAGGAAATAGAAGAAACCATCAAAAGACTACCAACTAAGAAAAGCCCAGTACCTGATGGGTATACTGCAGAGTTTTACAAAACCTTTAAAGAGTAACTAATACCAATACTTTTCAAGCTATTTCAGGAAATAGAAAAAGAGGGAGAAATTCCAAATTTATTCTTGAGGCCAACATCACCCTGATTCCTAAACCAGACAAAGACACTTCAAAGAAAGAAAACTACAGACCAATATCTCTAATGAACCTAGATGCAAAAATCCTCAATAAACTTCTGGCGAACCAATACAAAAACATATCAAAAAAATTGTGCACCATGATCTGGTAGGATTTATCCCTGGGATGCAAGGTTGGTTCAATATATGGAAATCAATTAATGTTACTTACCACATCAATAGGCTTAAAAATAAGAACCATATGATCATCTCGATAGATGCGGAAAAAGCATTCAACAAAGTACAGCATCCCTTTATGTTCAAAACTCTAGAAAAACTAGGGATAACAGGAACATACCTCAATATTGTAAAAGCAATCTATGCTAAGCCTCAGGCTAGCATCATTCTGAATGGAGAAAAACTGAAGGCATTCCCTCTAAAATCTGGAACAAGACAGGGATGCCCTCTCTCACCACTTCTGTTCAACATAGTTCTCGAATCACTGGCCAGAGCAATCAGACAGATGAAAGAAAATAAAGGCATTAAAATAGGAAAATAAGAACTCAAATTATCACTATTTGCAGATGACATGATTCTATACCTAGCAGACCCAAAAGGGTCTACAAAGAAACTATTAGAGCTAATAAATGAATTCAGCAAAGTGGCAGGATATAAAATCAACATGCATAAATCAAAGGCATTCCTGTATATCAGCGACAAATCCTCTGAAATGGAAATGAAGACAACCACTCCATTCATAATATCCTCAAAAAAATAAAATAGAATACTTGGGAATCAACCTAACAAAAGAGGTGAAAGACTTATACAATGAAAACTACAGAACCCTAAAGAGAGAAATAGAAGAAGATCTTAGAAGATGGAAAAATATACCCTGTTCATGGATAGGTAGAACTAACATCATCAAAATGGCGATATTACCAAATGTTCTCTATAGGTTTAATGCAATGCCAATCAAAATCCCAATGGCATTTCTTGTAGAAATAGAGAAAGCAATCATGAAATTCATATGAAAAAATAAAAGACCCAGAATAGCAAAAGCAATGCTAAGCAGGAAGTGTGAATCAGGCGGTATAGCTATACCAGACTTCAAACTATACTACAGAGCAATAGTAACAAAAACAGCATGGTACTGGTACCAAAACAGGCGGGTGGACCAATGGTACAGAATAGAGGACACAGAAACCAATCCACAAAATTACAACTATCTTATATTTGATAAAGGGGCTAAAAGCATGCAATGGAGGAAGGATAGCATCTTCACCAAATGGTGCTGGGAAAACTGGAAATCCATATGCAACAAAATGAAATTGAATCCCTTTCTCTCACCATGCACAAAAGTTAACTCAAAGTGGATCAAGGAACTGGATATCAAATCAGAGACATGGCATCTGATAGAAGAAAAAGTTGGCTATGATCTACATACTGTGGGGTTGGGCTCCAAATTCCTCAATAGGACACCCATAGCACAAGAGTTAATAACTAGAATCAACAAATGGGACTTACTCAAACTAAAAAGTTTTTTTCTCAGCATAAAAACAATAAGAGAGGTAAATAGGGAGCCTACGTCCTGGGAACAAATCTTTACTCCTCACACTTCAGACAGAGCCCTAATATCCAGAATATACAAAGAACTATAAAAATTAGACAATAAGATAACAATTAACCCAATCAACAAATGGGTCAAGTACCTGAACAGACATTTCTCAGAGGAGGACATACAATCAATCAACAAGTACATGAAAAAGTGCTCACCATCTCTAGCAGTCAGAGAAATGCAAATCAAAACCACCCTAAGATACCATCTCACTCCAGTAAGATTGGCAGCCATTATGAAGTCAAACAACAACAAGTGCTGGTGAGGATGTGGGGAAAAGGGTACACTTGTACATTGCTGGTGGGACTGCAAATTGGTGCGGCCAATTTGGAAAGCAGTATGGAGATTTCTTGGAAAGCTCGGAATGGAACCACCATTTGACCCAGCTATTCCCCTACTCGGTGTATTCCCTAAAGACCTAAAAAGAGCACACTATAGGGACACTGCTACATCCATGTTCATAGTAGCACAATTCACAATAGCAAGACTGTGGAACCAACCTAGATGCCTTCAATAGATGAATGGATAAAAAAAAAATGTGGAATTTATACACAATGAAGTATTACTCTGCATTAAGAAATGACAAAATCATAGAATTTGCAGGGAAATGGATGGCATTAGAGCAGATTATGCTACGTGAAGCTAGCCAATCCCTTAAAAACAAATGCCAAATGTCTTCTTTGATATAAGGAGAGTAATTAAAAACAGAGTAGGGACGAAGAGCATGAGAAGAAGATTAACATTAAACAGGGATGAGAGGTGTGAGGGAAAGGGAGAGAGAAGGGAAATTGCATGTAAATGGAAGGAGACCCTCAGGGGTATACAAAATTACATACAAGAGGAAGTGAGGGGAAAGGGGGAAAAATATAAGGGGGAGAAATGAATTACAATAGAGGGGGTAGAGAGAGAAGAGGGGAGGGGAGGGGGGAGGGGGGATAGTAGAGGATAGGAAAGGAAGCAGAATACAACAGACACTAGGATGGCAATATGTAAATCAATGGATGTGCAACTGATGTGATTCTGCAATCTGTATACGGGGTAAAAATTGGAGTTCATATCCCACTTGAATCAAAGTGTGAAATATGATATATCAAGAACTATGCATTGTTTTGAACAACCAACAATAAAAATTAATTAAAAAAAAGAATGTATACTCTAATTAGAAAAGAGAAGGCACCAAACATAGAAGTGAAAGAAATTGATTCTACAATTACTGCAATAAGGCTACATCATAAACAACCTCAAAATCTAATGAACGAAAACAGCAAGCAGATTTTTCACTCTAATGTCTGATGCTCTCTTGATGAGCTTCAAGCTCGGTTCTCGGCTGCAGGGTAGGTTCAGGTTTTAATTCCCAGTAGTTAGCTAGAACATGATCTTCACAAGGTGCATCCCTGGAGCACAAGGGACAAGCCAAACCACAAACACACACTTAGCCTTCTGCTCACCTTCCACTAGTCAAGGCACATTACATGACCAAGAACAGCATCAAGAAGAGACAGGGAGCTGGGGTTGTGGCTCAGTAGTACAGTGCTTGCCTAGCATGTGTGAGACACTGGGTTCAAGTCTTAGTACCAAATATAAATATATGAATAAAATAAATGTCCATCAATGTTATATATATATACATATATATATATATATATATATATATATATGTAATATTATTCTAAAAAAGAAGGTGGGGAAATCACGACAAGGCTATTAAGGCTTTTTTGGGAGCCATGGTCATAGCCATATCCCATCCCATAGAACTAGCGGGAGAATTGTTTACTGTTGAAAACAGTATTCTGAGCCAGACGTGGCTGTGCATGCCTGTGACCCCCACTCAGGAGGCTCAGGCAGAAGAATTGAAAGTTCAAGGCCAGCCTTGGCAACATAGTAAGACTGTGTCTCAAAATGATAAAAAGGGCTGAGGATGAGGCTCAGTGGTAAAGTGCCCCTAGGTTCAAACCCCAGTACCATAAAAAAAAAGCAGGGTTTAGAGCTTACTCCATCAATGTGTAGCACACTTGGACATTGTCTCTATGGTACCTCAAAAGGGCTGCTGCTGCTTCAGCTGGTGCTCATCTGCAAAATGTAGTCTCAGTAGTGTGTGCTGTCCCACACCTGCTCCAGGTCTAAACTTTGGAACAGGTGCACCTCATCAGTGGAGCTGAGCCACCTTCCATATGTTAGCTTCCAGGGCTGTTAGAAAATGAAGCATCTGGGAATATTTGTTAACACTTAGTATTATAAGTATTATTTATACTAGGAGACAGGCTCAACTTCCCACCCATAAGGCAGAAAGGTCTCCAAGAACAGAAAGTAGATCAGAAGTTGGCAGAATATTGTACTAGACTTCTTTTAAAAATCCATTTTTTAAGTATTTACATGCCAACTTCACACATTCTTCCTCTGAAATTCTGTGGCAATTTATTTTAGAACCGCTCCTTTGATATTCTTCTTAAGCACCTTTGAATTTCCAGAATGCTTGTGTTTGTCTCTCTAGTTGGAATGTAAGCAGTGTGTGGGCAGGGAGCACAAATTATGTTTTTATATACTGAAAGTGTTCATCCCAGAGGCTGTTCATAGGGTCTCAGTGTAATTTTTATTAATTGACTAATTAAAGCAGGGAGTGAGCACTGAGAAAGAAAGGGGGCAAGGAGCTATGCCATTCTAACATTTGTAATGTTCTAAGCAAGAAATAATAAAGGCCTGAATTGAATGTTAAAACTGAAGGAAAGAGACAGATACAAGACATGAAGGTGGTGGGTACTGGAGCTGCCTATGCCACCAGTTCATGAGAGCCAACTGTGCACATCTCTTCCCAGCTCCTCCAAGACCTGGCATTCAGTGACATCTTGTCAGTAGCTTGAAATAGGCCATGGTGGGAATACTTACACTGCAGAAATCTACAAATGCTACAAATCTAGACTTTTCCCCCCAGAGAACCAGTTGTTAAACATTTGCTCATATCCCTCCATTCTAAGGAAAAAGAAAGGCTCCTTTCATTTCTGCAAATTAATATGTAGCAATTGAAACCTTATTGCACATATGTTACTAAGTTTCGCACGCAACTTTTGCTAAGGTGGATTTCTAAATCTGAATAATTTTTTTAAATTATAAGGAAAATGACGGGAATGTATGAAGGAATGGAGAAGATGATGTATGCATATATTTGATAAGAAAAACCTTTAGTTTATTTTTAAAGATACAGCATATACCTAAACAATAATCCAATGCCAATTTTTAAAAGTGTGGTTTGATTTTAGGAGATCAGATAGAAAATAGCGACACAGGGAAAAAATAGATTAACAACTAAGAAAAAGTTCCTAATTCCATCATCATCCACCCCTTGTGCTCCACTCCACCAGACAGCTTCCCATTGTTAGTATGGGTATTCTCACCTCGGAAGGGAAAAACAATCCTGTGGGCAAAGGACAACCCTGGCAGTGCACCTTCAAATGAACACTGGCATAAGACAATGGAAAACATCTCCCCTTGAGTAGAAAATAACATATGCATCCCCATTTGAACTGCATGATTCTATGAAAGCTTCATAACCTTCTTGTTCAAATGTTAATGAAATGCTTTCCAGCATGTTTTGATAGTCAGGATCCACTCAATAAAAGCTTTACTGCTAAACGGTCGCTGTGTTATTCTCCCAGAGCTCTGTGGACCCTGCTGCCATGTGTCCATCAAAAGGAACAATGCAGAGGGGTCTCCAAAGGACTGCTTTGGCCAGTGTTAAGTGGCAGAATGTCAGTGTTTCCCTTTCTGAGATGAAGGACATTTGTACTTAAAAGTCTTTAAGAAAAAGAAATACTGAGTGCAATTTCTGTAAAACCTTAAAATTAAATGTGTGGTTTTTCTCTATTGTACTGCATCTGGTTTTTGTAGAATGAATCTTGTTGATGCCAGTTTCAAGGTTGCTGTTCTTTGTGCTTTTAAACCAAGGTCAAGCGAGAGGCAGCTCAGAGGCCTTGAGATTGTCATTGACAAGGAAAATAGAAGCTTTATTGCTGGAGCACTAATTAATCACTTCTGGAAAAACAGAAATAGAAAAAAAAAAAAAATATATATATATATATATATAAATATATATATATATATACATAAATACATATATACACATAAAATTTGGCCTGTCAACATCTAATAGAAAATTTACTTTGTAATCTTATGCTTGTCATTATATGTGTATAAACATACTCTAAGATATATAAATATATGTTCTGCAACTCGAAAAATATAGTTTCCATTATAATACCTTTCCAAATTACTGTTGCACTCAAGGCTGCCCTTCAAGATGTCTCAAGTTTCAGAGTTAACTGTTTCAATTAAAATCTTGGGCTGAAGATAAAGCTCAGTGGTAGAGCACTTGCCTAGCATGTGTAAGGCCCTAGATTTAATTCCCAGCACCAAATTTTTTAAAATCTGAATCTTTAGTACCAATGTGTTTCACTGGATCCCAATTTTTCACCAGTAACTTAAGACAAGAATATTTTTCACATGTTTATCTTCATGTGCCAAATATAACAATACCAACATGATACACATATGAAACATTTCTCAAAAACTGTGTCTAAATTCAAAACTTGTATATGAAAACTAATTTGCTCCAAAGTCCTAGTTTACTCATTATTATTATTATTATTTTTTGTACCGGGGATTGAACTCAGGGCCACTCTGAACTCAGGGGCACTCTACCACTGCGCCACATCCCCAGTCCTATTTTGTTTGCTTGTTTGTGGTACAGGAGATTAAACCCAGGGACTTGTACATGCAAGGCAAGCACTCTACCAACTGAGCTGTATCCTCAGTGCCCCCAGCCCTATTTTGTATTTTATTTAGAGACAGGTTCTCACTGAGTTGTTTAGGCCTCACTTTTCCTGAGGCTGGCTTTGAACTCACGATCCTCCTGCCTCAGCCTCCTGAGCCATTAGGATACAGGTGTATACCACCAGGCCTGGGTATTTACCTTTCTTGACCAAACATTGTAAGAGCACCTGACATGTCAGATGTTGTGAAACAAATTTTTTACAGACAAAAAAATGTTTAAATATTTTTCTGAAACATCTATCATAGCTCAGAGCATATTTATAAGAGGCTCACAATTAGCATATTTTGTTAATTGCTATTTTGAATGCTTAGTTGATTTTTTTGTTATATTTGTCTTAAACTGAAATTCAGAAATATTTTCAGAAAAACAATTTTTTTATTTGTATATATTAGTAGGATCATGCTTATATAAGAATACAGACTCTTCTAATTCAAAAATATGAGTGCAGTAATATTGCATCCTTATAGAATATTAAGAAATTAAATATTATTCATGTTATTCCTTTATCACACAAACATTTACTGAAAACTGATTGCAAACCAGAAGTTGTGTAAGTTTCTAAACAAACAGAAATGATCAAAATGTCCTTCCTTCTTACCCTCATGGGATTTTGGATGTTATAGTAAGGAAGTTGAATCATTTTTCTGACAGAAGAATCACCTGCTATGAGAAAATATAAGAGGGCCACACAAACCCCATAGGAGTTCAGGAAGGGTTGCTAAAGACGGTAGCCTCCAAATCAATGCCCCAAAGAGAGGAATCTATTGGTTGGGCTAAAGAAAATTAGTGGAATCCCAAGTAGCAATAAGAGCAACTGTTCAGGAAAAGAAAAAAACCTTGAAAAGATTAGAACTTATTTAGTTGTGTCTCGAATTTAGCATTTGAAGAAAATTAGCCAGATAAGGTTCTGAAAAGTTAACAAGAACAATAACAAAAGCCTTCGTGCCCTGCAAGTTCTGTTAAATTTCTATGAACTCTAAGGGCAGCCCTTTGCCATTGAAGAGCTTCAGTAAGGGATTATGATTTGTGTCTTGAAATGATCATTCTGTACATAGGGTGGGAATGTAATAGAGGACAGCAAGACTGGAAAGAGGGAGACAAGACCTTTAAGGTATCAAAGTGTGAGAGTATAGTGACCTAAACTAAAAATTGTGGCAGTGATGATGGAGAGAATAGGATGGATACAAGAGATTGCTAATAAGTGAGGTAAGCAAGATTAGTGATTGGTTTCATATGGAAAGCAAGGGTTAGATAAGTCTATGCAAGAGTTTCTCCATCTTGCCACTATTGACATTTTGAGCCAGTTTACTCTTTTTTTGTGGGGTAGGGATACTGGGGATTGAACTCATGGGCACTCAACCACTGAGCCACATCCCTAGCCCTATTCTGTATTTTATTTAGAGATAGGGTCTCACTGAGTTGCTTAGCACCCCGCTTTTGCTGAGGCTGGCTTTGACTAGTGATCCTCCTTGTCTCGCCTCCTGAGCCACTGGGATTACAGGCATGCACTACTGCACCCAGCTCAGATCACTGTTTATTGTGGGGATGGTCTTGTGCATTGTAGAATGTTTAACAGAATCCCTGCCCTCTACTGACAAGAAGCTCTCTCCTCCTAATGACAACCAAAAATGTGTCCAAACATTGAAAAATATTGTCTAAGGAGCACAATTGCCCCTGATTGGAAACCACTGGTTTATTCAAATGACAATGTATGTTTTTTGATTTTGTGTTTTTATTGTTGTTGTTTGTTTTGTTTTGCTTATTTTTAGTTATAGGTGGACACAATGTCTTTTTATTTTATATTTATGTGGTGCTGAGGATCGAACCCAGTGCCTCATGCATGCTAGGCGAGAACTCTATCTCTGAGACACAATCCCAGACCCTTGTTTTGTTTTTTGCCTTGGTTCCACTTTAGAATCATCTGGGAAACTTTTTTTAAAAAACTCTAATGCTCTACACTCACCCCCTACCATTAGACCAGAATCTCAGGAAATAAATCTATGGCCATTTTCTAAAATAATTCTAAGAAGCAGCCCAGTTCAAGAGAGTTGCTGATATAGATTATATTTAAATTTTAAAACCCAGATAGATTAACATGCTTCCACAAATACCACACATTTTATTAAATTTTAAACACTTTTAAATAAAGCTTTTAAAGGTTCTTTTCTTTGGAGTGAACATAATGCAAATGTTTCCTTGTGATTCAGAGCCATAATTATGAATGTTTGAAAATATTAATATACAGTATACAGAAACTGTTGTTAGGTATTACTGCAAAGGGGGAAAAAACCTAACTCCTACACCAGATGATCCCAAAATGTGATTCATTCTTGGTTTTTCTTTTAATTTTCAAATATCTCTAGCAAGTCCAAGAAAATATGACAGTCTAGGTCATTTCTGGTTGATATCTGTATCTCTATATCTATTCCTCTCTTTCGCTGCCCTCTCCAGCACCTTTATTCACTCCACTTCACACTCTAACTTGGGGCTTTAATGAATTGTAAACTGAGAAACTTTCTAAGTCAGATTATTGTAACTGAGCTAAATAATAACCAACACGGATTTTAAGAAGGAGTTAAGAAATGTTAAGTACAAAATAATATTATAATATTTAACATATGAAATGCTCTCTAATTCATTACAAAAGCCTGATATAAGGCAAGCATCAAACTCATCAGGCAAGATATATATAGAGAGAGGTAAAGGAAGAGGGAGAAGGAGAGGGAGAGGGAGAGAGAGAGACCCATCAATGAAAATAGATGCAAAAATATAAATAAAACATTATCAAAGCAATGTATTAAACAATAATACACTTAGACTCTATGAAGTTTGTCCCAGGAACAAAATTTTTCAAACTTACAAAGCGTAAGAATGAAAAATAGAGGAAAAAAAAAAAGAAAGACATATGATCATACGTAATAGAGACTGAAAACATGAAAAATTTAACAACCTTCCTTGTTTTTAGAAAAAATTGAAAATCGGTTATCAAGAAATACAAGACTTTTCTAAACCTACTAACACATTTCAAACATAAGGAAAAAAAACATTAGAAACACTAATCAATTAAGAACAAGACAAAATACAAGTCCTCTGTAAGCACAATTCAACACTGAGTTAGCAGTTCTGGCCAATGTTTAAAAAAATTAGAAGAGACACAGGAGACAAAAATGCTAGAAAAGAGAGAGAAAAGCCATTATTTTCACTATATTTTTTCTGTCTAAAATTTTGAGAATTTTGAAATAACCAATAATAAACATTAAAATGAACATTTAATACGTTCTGTAAGATAATAAGAAATAAGATGATCCCATGCAAATCAATACTTTTCTAATATACTAGTTTAGTCAATTAGAAAATATAATACACAAAATCATATTTGTAAAATAGTGTATGGATGAACCAAAAATAAAATACATAAGATTAAATAGGGAAAATTATACAATGTCACTGAAAAACATGAGAAAATAATTGAATAAATGGATATGGCTAGTATGTGTTTGAAGATACTTACTACTCAGCACTATAAAAAGATAATTTCTTTCAAAATTAACCTAAAAGGTCAATGCATCACAATCATTGTCCCAATCAAATGTTAAATTAATCTTACGTTTTACCAAAAAAATCTTATTCTGAAGTTCATCTTTCGCAATTACAGAAATGCAAATCTACGCTGAGATTTCATCTCACTCCAGTTTGAATGACAATCATCAAGAATACTGGCATGGATGCAGAGGGAAAAAAACACTAATACATTGTTGGTGGGACTATAAATTATCACAACCACTATGGAAACCAGTAGGAAATTTCCTTAAAGGACCAGGTATAGAACCACCACCATATGACCCAGTTATACCACTGGTGGTATTTATCCTGAAGAATTATAATCACTACATGTATCACTATAGTTATAGTGATATATATATAGTTATAGTGAGATATATATATATATATATATATATATATATATATATATATATATATATATATAGTTAGAGTGAAATATGTTAAAATGTAATGTAAAACTAAAAAAGTACCCAAGGAGAACAGAATAAAATATTTTCATATTCTTTTAGTCATAGATGGATATGATACCTTTATTTATTTATTTTTATGTGGTACTGAGGATCAAACCTAGTGACTCACACGTGCTAGGCAGGCACTGTACCATGGAGCCATAACCCCAGACCCATTTTCATATTCTTGATATAGGGAAGTTTTCTCAACCAAGAGGATGAAAGCAGAAACTGTCAGAAAATGGCAGATATTTTCTAAATAAGTATTGAAAACTTCTATATCACAAGAGAGCATAAGCAGAGTTAAAAGATAGATAAAAGATGAAGGGAAAATATTTCGAGGACATATATCAAAGAATTTTCATGCATAATATTTTTTAAATACTAAAAATGATAAGAAAATCAAATACATGCACCAAAAAAAAAATCAGACATGACATGAATACCTGTTCTTATAAAAGAAATTCAAATGGCCAGTAACAATATGAAGAAAATATCATCTCACTAGTAATCACAAACATGAAGAATTTACTATAGCTACTTTTAGCCTATAGCTCACTTTTCTTGAAGTATTATAAATACCAATAACCTCAAGATTTGATGGATAGGAGATTCTTATATGTGGTTGGTACAATGAGCTTACATCCTTTTAAAAGGGCAATTTAGTATGGTTATCAAAATTTTAAATAAATTGGACCCAGCAAAGTTAATTCCTAATGTTTCTTATGTTCCCAAAGAAATATGGATATTTTGTGATTTGGAAATGTGAAATCTACATATTTAGGAACATCAATAAAGATTAAATGAATTATGGCACATCTATAGCTTGGAAGACTGGAAAAATGTGTCACTGTTTAGAAGATTGAAAAATACATGTATTAGGATGGAAATAGCTTCCAGATACCCAGTTTACAAAAACAAAAAAGATAATATTTTATGTTTAGTTTCTTACTCTTTCTTGCCCTGCTTCCCTCAGCACCTTATCAGTTTCCCCAAGAACAATTCCTTAATAAATCACTTACTCATGAATCTTCATCTCAAGGTCTGTTTCTAGGCCAATCAACCCAAGACAGACTCCCACAGGGGTATGGTGGAGTAAAAGAGAAATCTTCACACTTACCTTCTAGGGCTACTGAACAGAACCTGCTCATCTCCCCTGCTAAATCAAACACTCCCTTGAACATACAGGCAAATGGCCCCAAATGTCTGTGAGGTTACAGAGTACATTGTTATAAAGCAGTTATCCCTGGGAATTAGGGTTGGGGGAAGGTAAAGGGGAATTTTTACTTTTTACTCTGAGTCCTTCTATATTGTCTGAATTTTTCCAGTAAACATGAGTTCAAACATTACTAGTAAAAACAACATTAATAATTTATTACACAGGTTTTGTCACTGACATTTTGTCTGTGTAATGGTCTTCAAAAAGGTTTTGGGACTGGGAATATTCAAAGCCTTCCCAAAGGGCACATGAACACAAAGAACTTTAAGAAAATAAATTTCCAGATCCTCAACTTCCATGTGTACTCTTATCTAAAATTGATTATACTGACCCCTTTTCTACCTGCCTTTGCAGAACTTGACTTCTGTCACTCTACTTCTCCTCCATTCTAAATATTACTGTACTAAATTTCTCCAGAGCATTAAAATCTCTGTGGTGCCAAAAAAAGGAATAATTAGAATATTAGTTTTGCTTTTGGAAAAATAAACAAGTTTAATGACTAGGATAACAAATCCTTTAGCATAACAAGTAGTTTCCAGTTATTTGCTTTCAACAAAATGGAAAAAATATATTTAATGCAGTTGCCAGCTAATATATTATGAATAATTTGGTTTTTTTAAATAATGTAGGACTATTTACATTTTTCTTGTAATTCAGAAAGGGATAAAGGACGTGAGTATCATGATTTTTAAAAAAATTTTAGTTGTAAATGGACATAATACCTTTATTTTATTTATTTATTTTTATGTGGTGCTGAGGATTAAACCTAGGGCCTCACACATGCTAGACAAGCGCTCTACCATGGAGCCACAGCCCCAGCCCTTGAGTATTAAGCTTTTAATAAAACTTCTATTCGGATGTACTTATTTATTTGAAAGTCTATCAGTACCTGTTCCTAGAAGATCAAAGAATGGGTATAAAGTTGATGTTTATTCTTGCTCCTTGTAGCATTTATTAACATCTATCCAGGAATATAAATGAATTAGAAAAAATTCCTAACCATCTTATTAAGAGATGCCTAAAGGCTGGGGGTAATATCTTACTGGTAGTGCATTTGCCTAGCATGCTGAAGGCTCTGTGTTCCATCCTGGCACTGTAAAAAAAAAGAGAGAGAGACAGAGATAGAGACAGAGACAGAGAAATGAATTTGCAATAAATTTTTACTTTTAATCTTTAATAATTATTTATCAATGTGCAATATATTTCTGCGTCATAATTATAATCGCACAGGTAACCCAATACAGAAGACATTCTTAAACCTAAAAATCATGGAAATTTTTAAAAAGTAATTTTCTATTTATGTACATATTTTTAATCAGATTTCTTTTTTTTTATTATTCCCTGAAATATAAAACAAATATTTACATAGCATTTACATTTTATTAGGCTATGCATAGTTTATATTCAAATTCTATATCCTTTTTTATTGGTTCTTTTTAGTTATACATGACAATAGAATCCATTTTGATAAAATTATACAAGAATGGAATATACCTTATTCGTATGTTTATAATGGAGAAAAATAGCATAAAACCATGTCTATGAAGTAGAAAAAGAATGCAAATTCTGATAAATATGTAAGGTAATGCATATGTTAATTAGCCAAATTGAATAATTCCACAATGTACACATTTCAATGGATCATGTTGTGCACAATACATATATACTTTTTAAGCTTATTATTTTTGGTTACATACAACAAGAGGATACACCCTGACATAATGATGAAAGCATGGAACAAAACCTGCTCAAATTCAGTTCCCAGCACTCCCCCCCCACACACACCCTGCTCTCCATTGCACTCCACTGATCCATCTTCAATCCGTTCATTGTTTTTATAGTCATGTTAAAAAGAAAAAAGGCAGGACATTTTAAAAATGAATTTTAAGGACAAAAGGAAATACAGTAAAACCCCACATTGTTAAAAAAAAGAGATAATTATTTACTTTTTAAAAATATTTTTTAGATGTTGATGGAACTTTATTTTATTCATTTATTTATATATGGTGACGAGGATCGAACCCAGGGCCTCACACATGCCAGGCAAGTGCTCTACCACTGAGCCACAACCCCAGCCCCTAATTACTTATTTTTTTAGTTGATAATGATTGGTATCAAATAGCTATGATAGTCGTCATACAGTACTATGATATTCCATGGATATTTTTACTTATAAGAACCATGTAACATTTTATTTTATACCAAGTAGGCAATGGCAGCTAGTAAATTTTCATTGAAATAATTACAATTTGGTGTTTAAAATAGCGAGCTAAAACATGGGCCTTTTGGAGTTCTAGCCTATACGGAAGTCAGGCTTGACCATGAGACATTTTGAAAGGGAGAGAAGCTGAAGTTACTTTAGTCAGCACTGAGAAAGAAACAGTCTCTTCTAGGTTGGGGACTCTTCACTTGAAAGGTTTGGGTACCAAGGTGACCCTGCTTATCCTTGTTTGAAGTAGCAGATTGTAGCAGAAAAGAGGCAGGAAATAGCAGAACAGGTTAGGAAGAAATGTCTTCAGAGAACATTCTGCTCTGGAGACAAGCAAGGGAGTCTTCTTTCTCTGACCAATTATCCATGACCTTTAGAATCTGCTTCTTGGAATTCTGCAATTTTCCATTGTGTGGTTTGAACCCACTCTTTTGTTAACTTCTGAAACACTTGTTGCTAAGATTGGGTAGAATTCTAAAATTGGGGAGTTTTCTTAATATTTTCATATCTGTTAAAATAAGTATATCGATATGAACCAAAATGTATTCTGCTGTCATGTATAATTAGAACAAACAAAAATTAAAAATAAAAAAGTATAAATTGAATAATTTTTTTAAAAAGAAACCCAAATAGAAATTCCCATGGAACTCTAAAAATAGCTACATTGGATCTTGCTTTGATACCCAGACAATGAGCAAAAGAATTTATTTCTGATACCTGTTTCCCAAAATATTCAAATATTCAATAAAACAACTCTGTTCTACTCAATAGCCTGAGTCCTTTTCATAATCACTAATACTAACTGAACACTGAAGACATACTAGGCACTGTGCTATAAGCACTTTACATAGAATATTATATTAACCCTCACTGATTTGCTTAGCCCTCACTTTTGCTGAGGCTGCCTTTGAACTCCCAATCCTCCTGCCTCAGCCTCCCAAGCCGCTGGGATCACAGGCATGTGCCACTGCACATGGCTAATCCTTCTCCTCTTTCTATTCCTCATCTTTCCTTAGGAGTCATGGTTTGATGCCTAGGCATATTAATATAAAATGAAAGAATTGATCAGAAACATCTTTGCATTGTAACTTTTAATTGTTTAAGAATTTGCTCTGGAAAGGGTAGATGGAGACTACCCCAAAATTATACCCTGAAGCCAGGAAATAAGTACAAATTATATAAGCTTATTTTAAAATTCTCATAAAAGAAAGAAACCAAGAATTAATTATGATAACTTTAACGAGGTTTATCAAGAATTTCTTCTAATAGCAGTAGGGAAAAATGCAGGGTCCATTTAAAACTAATTCCATATTTTGGGCACTTCCTATTACTGAATAAGTTTTGAAAGGACTAAGTCATGTCTGTTTTATACAATGAAGTCTCCCTCTTAGAACAGGGTCTTGCACATAGTAGATGTTTAGTATGTATTTGATAATTTAATTAATTTACTTAATGCATTACCATATCAACAAACTAAAATTAGTAATCTTATAGGTTGGCAGAAAATGGTATTTATTGCATCCTCTCATTATTACTCATTACTGAATATTATTATATATAACATTGATATCCTATCAACAATGATGTCTTTATGCTTACTACTTTCTGCTTTTCTGGAACAATAAGGCAGCCCTGACCTTGATGAGGGGGAGGCATAAAACAGCCTGTTTCTAATATCCTAACATCCCCTCCCTTTCAAATATCTCACTCATTTCCACTCACAAAGTATTCTGTAGGCTGGTCCAGGGTTGTGAATGCTATATTGCCAGTCCACAACAAATTTAAGTACAGAAATAGAGTAAGCAAATAAAAACTATTATAGCAATTATACAATACAGCATCATCTAGGCACTTGTTTTATTATGATTTTCTCAATAAAAAATCAGATCTTGATGAATTACAAATTTTAAACAAAAACACTCCTTTAGTGGTTCTTGGGAAACGGTAGTGCCAATGTTAAAAATGGTGTGTGTTGCTCTTATAAACCCAGAAGTTCAGGAGACTAAAGTAGGAGGATCACAAGTTCACAGCCAGCCTCAGTAACTTAGTAAAGCCCTAAGCAACTTAGTGAGACCTGGTCTCAAAATAAAAAAAAATGTGGCTCAGGGGTAAAGCACTCCTGGGTTTCAATCACCAATAACAACAAAAAAGGTGTAGGGGATAATGTCAACAGCTGATATAACAGAATATGGAAGTGTTAATTTAAATTTCTGAACTCAACAAAAATAGGAACTTAAACTAAATCTACATCTTGCATAGTAGAAATCAGTAGTTAATTTTGGAGAATACAGTATAAAGGAATAGCAGTTTGACATATTATTTAAAGACATATGACAATCACCAATAGAATAAAAATAGAGATGAGGAAAATTTTTTAAAATTGGTGTGTGTTGAATCAATCTATGCTTTTGTGACTTGCATGGAAACAAACCCAAACCACACTTCCAGCCAAACCAGTCTTGTAGCCTAAATTTGAGTAATGAAGGCATTGGGTGTTTAAGACACCCCCCACTGAGTACAAATACCTCTAATGGAACTCTCCTTGACATCTCCCACCTTGGCATAATAAAACGGAAAGAGTACTAGACAACTAGTATCAAGAGTGCCTAAGAACTTTGTTGAGTAACACTAATAGTACCAGTAGTGATTTCTAGAAATAGGGCTACTGAAAAATTAGAAAGTTGCTGCTACTGCTGAAATCCAATATTTTGCAATGACCCATGATTTCTGTCAGAGTAGTTTTTGAATATCTTTTATTTGAATTTGTCTTAATGTAAAAATGTATCAGTGGATCAAATTTAACCAGCAGTTTACTATGATGTATGACTTTGTTTCTTTAAAGAATACTGTTGACATAATATTTTCTCAACATATCTCCATTTTAACTGCTAGATATTACTACAAAAATGTTGCATAACAAGTCACCCTGGCTGGGTGCATTGATGCACACCTTGCAATATGAGGCTGGAAATGCTGAGATAAGAGGATCCCAAGTTCAAGGCCAGCCTCAGCAAGCCAGTGAGGCCCTAGTTAACTCAGTGAGACCCTGCTTCAAATTTTGTAAAACATATTTTAAAGGGCTGGGGATGTGGCTCAGTGGTTAACCATCTCTGGTACCAAAAAAAAAAAAAAAAAACTCAGTGGCAAAAAATAATAATAATAATCATTTCTCCTGGCTCACACATTTGCTTGATTAGGACTAACTGGTCTGTGATAACCTCAGACCAGCTTGGTGCCACAATGCAGATGGTATACAGGTGATCTCCATGTGTCTTTAATCTCCTTTTTCACCTCATACAAAGGGACATGAGAGTGAGTAGGAGCACATGATGCCTTTTATGGTTTCAGCTCAAAATTGACACACTGTCATTCCCCTCCCCCTATATTTGAAGAGCCAAGGCAAGCAATATAGCATAACCCAGAAAATTTTCTGCATGCAGTGGGAAGAGCTGTAAAGTTTTGTGTAGGGGTTGGGGATTTAGCTCAGTAGCAGAGTGCTTGCCTAGTACATGCAAGGCCCTGGGTTCGGTCCTCAACCCTGGGGGAAAAAAAGCTAAAAAAATGATTAAAAAATGTTTCATGTAAAAGGAAATGGATATAAGTAGGAGTGGAAAATTGAAAAACTTACCATATCCATTAAGAACATTACTCAGAAATTTTTTTTTCATAAGGCCCAGAACTGTCCAATTTGTTCTCCACTGAAGCTTTTTCCATACAAACAGCTTCTTTAAAACTTAGTGGGGTAAAGCAGTGACCATTTATTACCTTATGATTATTGGTTTGAAAATTTGGGTTGGGCGTAGCTAAGCAGTTTTTGCCCTGGTCTCATCTGGATTTACTCATACAGTTGTAGTCAGCTGAGGAATTTGCTAGAAACCAATTGCTCTAAGCCTCACACACATGCTTGGCAGCTAGTTTAGCTATCAGCTGGCACTGAAGTGTTGGCTGAAGTGGCAAGGATGACAGGGTCATGTATCAGTAGCACACTAATGTGGATTTATTCACATGTTGAAGTGTGTTTAGCTTTCCAACACCATAATCGAATGCCTGAGGCAATTAACTTATGAAGGAAAAGTTTTGGAGGTTCCAGTCCATAAATAAGAGTCCTCTTTGTTTTGAGCCTCTAAAGAGACAACACATGATACAAGGAATGTGACCAAGCAAACAGCTCAACCTGAGAGCCTGGAAGCAAAGAAAAGACCAGGGACCCACAGTCTCCTGCAAGGGCTCAACTTCATTACCCAAAGGACCTCATACAAGGCTCTACCTCCTAAAGGTCCATAGCATTTTTTCAATAACTCCACCCTGGAGTCCATATGAGTGGACCATATCATGGAGTTTCGAGATTTCTAGGACCAACAAGAGAGCAAGCATTTTAATGCGCATATATTGTATAAGCTTCTACTTGTGCCACATTTGCTATTATCCCATTGGCCAAAACAAATCATATCACTGTGCCCAGATTCAAAATACACAAGGACATTGATGTAGAAAGTGTGAACAAATTAGGATATGTTGCTGTATGTATTACATGGCACATTTCCTGACACAAAGCAGTATAATATCAGTGTTATCAGTTGAATAATTAAATGCTGATGACTTGTCTATCACATTTTGTTATCAATTATAGACATATAAAATATTTCAGACTACTCTTGACACAGAATTAGTATGCTGACCTCTACCATAGTGAGGTCTCTAATGGTGTGCTAGCCACATCAAATTAACATCAAGGGCAGGCTTTTCAAATTCTCAAATACAACAGTGTTTGAGAATAGCATATCAGATAATATAATTAAAATCCAAAATGAATTGGTATAAAAACATAACATTTTAAGAGGATAATTAGTAAAAACCTATAACTAGTCACCAAAAATGCATTTTAAAAGTTTAGAATGAAGGGATACACTTGACTTCAAATCATCTATAAAAGATAAGTGATTTTAGATAATCCCAAATTCAATTGCAGCCCACATATAATATATCCAGAAAAACACACAAAATAAAATTTTAGCCTACATGGATAGGTATATAATATCATTGTCATGGAGTCTAGTGGTACTGATAAGAACAGATTTCACTTCTTTCCTGCATTTCTAGATGTTCCATTTAAAGAACTTTGATAAATTAGTACCTTGCAGGGGGCAGCCAAGATGATGAGTGATAGGGAAATCATTTCATAGGAAGAAAACTTGAGAGCACCACAAATGTTTATCCTAAAGAAAAAAACTTGGAGAAACATGACATTGATCTTCAATGAAGATCTATGAAGAACTACACCATGTGGAAGAAAGATCAAGCAAACTGCAATGTTCCAGCAGCTTTCCAGAATCAGTAGCTAGAAAGTTACAGACAGGCAAATGTTTGCTCACTAGAAGGTGCTCTATTTCAGGTCTGAAATGGTCCCCAAAGGCTCATGGGTTAAAACCTTGTTCCCTCAGATTGGTACTATTAGGAGGTAGCAAAAACTAAGCGGTGGGACCTAGTGGGAGGTATTGAGGTCAATGGAAGTATGCCCTCAAAGATTATAGGACCCTAGTCTCCTCCTCTGCCTCCTTCTCCCCCTCTTCCCCTTTCCCCTACTTTTCCTCCTTCCCCCTTCCTTCTCCTCCCCCTTTCTCCCCCTCCTCCTCTTCCTTCTTCTTCTCTCTTGCTCCCAGACCATGAGGTATGTGGTTGTGCTCCTCTACACACTTACACCACAATGTGCTGCCTCTCCATTAGGCCCAAAGCAACACAGCCAACTGATCATGGATTGAAACCTCAAAAATAAAACCTTAGTTAAGGGAACCAAAATATACATGTTCTCTTTGTAAGTTGACTATCTCAGGTGTTCATTACAAGAATAAAAAGCTGACTAAAACAAAAGGCCTAAATATTAGACACAAATGAAATGGAACACCTAGCAATGAGTGAGCCACCCTCATTGAAAGCACTCAAGTAGACAATGTTTAGCCATCTCTCAAAGATGTTGCAGATATATATATATATATATATATATATATATATATATATATATATATATATATATATATATAGTAATTTACAACAAGGTTGATCTAGTGTCATTTAAGTTCTCTTTTCCAGATTTAAGGTTACGTCTGATGTTTTGTATGAGGAGGGGAGAATGCAGATTTGGAGAGGGAGGGCTATCAGGAATATCAGAAGACATTCTAGTTTCATTGGTACAAATTAGTTATAATAATAATGTGCAGAGTACCAAACTGAAAACAAAACTAAGTCAAGGTTATGTTTTACCGGAAACTGAATTACTGACAAATATTGCCAAAATGGAAGCTACAAATGGTTTTCAAATAAAGAAACTAGAAATATTCTTTTTTTAATAAATTTTCTTCATAAGTTCTATTGTTAACATACTCATGAACTTTCCCTATCATTCCAGGAAACTGTTTTTTTTTTCCTTTTTTTCCTCTTCTTTCAGTGCAGTGATTTTATCCTCTTTATTACTGATAAAAGCAAACATTTATTTTCAAATTGTAAAACCATTATTATCCCTCCAGTAATTAATTCTATTTCTGTGGCTGTGGTTTGTAAAGTACTGCTTTTTATATCTTGAAATACAAGCAAAACTGTTTTTAAACTGTTCCCTGTGATGTTAAACACAAAGAATAAAATAAGTAAGTTCTGTTCACTGTCAAGATTTATCTGCTTCAAATTTTTCTAAAGCACAAAACATTATTAATGAAGCACTTAACATTAAACTTCCAACAGCCTGGTATAAAAACGACAACAATAATCCACCAGATAAAGAGAAACATGGGAAATGTATTTTAGTGGGAACCAGGGAAGGATTTATGCACTTCTAATGGAACTTTATAGGCTCTAGTTTCCATTATTTTGTCAG